>NW_023494800.1:32049846-32091520 GCF_904425465.1 Colossoma macropomum
TGTGAGGTCAGTTCCAAAAGTTTCTGTTTACGTTTCTTGAAGTAGTTCATCACTGGATTTAGTAGTAGATCCTGAGGTATGTTTTGGATCAATGACCCGTTGTGGAAGCCATCCTATTTTCATTTTCTGGACAGACTGTGTCACATTTGCTCCCAGATTTGCTGGGGATATTCAGTGTAATGCAGGTATTTTTTTCTTCTGATGACTCTTTTAAGCAGGTAATGTTTGTGCAAGCAACATTGCACAGTGGAACAGTGCACCACTACGCGTGTCAGCTAAACCTTCCTGCAGGTCCTTTGCTGTCATATCGGAGAGTTTTCTTGGCCTTCCAGATCTTGCCTTGTCCTCCACAGTTCCCCTAAACTGGGATTTCTTAATCTCATTTCGGAAAGTCAAAATAACATGCTGGTAGCATTTTGATTTTTTTTTTTTTATAGCCTTCTCCTGCTTTGTAAGCATCCATTAGCTATGTTTTCAGATCCTCAGCCGGCTGCTTAGAAGAGCCCACGGTTGTTGAGGTTTGAAGAGTTGGAGAATTTATTACACCCTGCAACTGTCATCAGCTGACAATTCTTCATGACATTTGTTAACCTGCCCATACAGTCTTAACGAGTCAGGGCCTAACATGTTAATTAAGTTTTACAAATGATTTTACTGAGACACATACAACTGGGTGTCCAAACGTCTGCCCTTGCCACATTTACTATTTTTTTTTTCTGTTTTCTTAAGTCAATTGAATACATTAGCATAAGTCCAAATGTTTTTTAATAGTTTGCTGCAGAGGTTGTGTTTACTTCTTTTCAAATATCTAAATATGTAATTTTGCCAGCAATGCCTAAAGTTTTGCATATAGCTTTAGGTAAAGTGAGACATATTTTAAACTAAAATAAGGATGATTTAAGAGATGGCATTTCCAATATTTTTTTCGCAATGGGCATGGGAGACGGCTAAAATGGTTTTAAGATTAACCACTAGAAATCTTCGCTTTCGTAAGTACACCTTGTTTATCTGATTATCACCACTATAGTAATACTAGTACCAAGTTATCTGTGGTGTACACTAACTTTCCCATGTTAGGTTTAATACTACTAAAGTTTAATAGTTTAAAGACATTTGAAGCTTATATGTCACAGTTTTCCAGTGAATCTTTCAGTAAATAGTTTAAAGCCTAACTGAATATTGTTGGAGGAGCCTGTTAGCCTATTATTTGTCTGCCAAGCCGGATGTTAAACAAAGTCCCATTCTTGTATAGGGAGTGTTTAGTATGGACAGAAAGGTTTAGTAGCAATTCCTACAGAAATTACGCATCGGAAATTTGCATTATTGTATCGCTGGTAATGACTTTCCACTGCCTTCGTTTAACAGGAGGAGGGGCTTGGCTGGTACTTAGATTGCTTGGGACAGTATGTAAATTGCCATTAAAACAGAAAGCAGTTGATGTTTGTTTGATGTTTTTCTTTATAATGTTTTTTTTGTGTAAATAAATGTTCATTCCAAATATGATGCCTGCAGCACATTTTAAAATAGCTGGGACGGGAGCAGGATTACCACTGTGTTAAATTACATTTTATTAATGTGCTTAATAGTTGTTGGCTTAAAAGCACTTATAAATTGTTTTGCATTTCATAATGCATCACATGTTTTTAAAAGGAGACATGCTGCCTAGACTAGCACCTGCACTCTCTGATTATGCAGCCATGCTGTTGTAACACGTGAATTTTTTTTTTTGTCATGTTGAAATATGCGTGGACATCCCTGAAAAAGACAAGGTAAAAAGCAGGATATGTTGCTCCAAAATTTGTATGTATTTTTCAGCGTTAATGGTGCCGTCACAGATGTGCAGGTTACCCATTAACCACATCATACAGGCTTTGTCACTTTACACTGGTAACAACCAGGATGGCCCTTTACTACTTTGGCCTAGAGAACACATCAACATTAGGTTATTCACTGATGCATGTTGGCAAAATGGTGAGCCTCGACTCATCCTTGTTCATAAAGGACTCAGCCTTTCCTAAATGCATTTAACAACATTCCTAGTCCCAATTTGTTCCTGTTCCAATTTCAAAATGAGCCTATACTTACAAAAAACAATGACGTTAATTGACTAAACATTAAATATTTTGTCTTTGTACTGCTTTATACTAAATACAGGTCAGAGTGGATTTACACATTACTGCTTTCTGTTTTCATTTGCATTTCACATACTGTACTGATGTTTTGGAAAATTGGGTTTCTAATGTAAAACTACTGTTTTGCTTTGGGACATTAGAAATGCTGTAGCTTTAATAGATGTTTTGTGTAAAAATGCCTTACCTGAAGCTCATTAATGCAACTTTAAAATTCCTTGTATTGTGTTATTATATGTGTCTATCAAGATAGGTATAATTCATAAGAGAAAAAAATCCTAGCATGGCTCATTGTGTGTTTTTGACTTGGCCATTATGCCCAATGCAAGCTGGGACAAAATTTCTTTGGTACTGGCAATGTAACGTTATGAATATTACTTATAATGCATTCTTTTAATATGAAGAAACACCCATTGACTGTTGTGTTGTGGGTGCAACGGTTTCATTGTAGTATTTTAAATAAACAGTTGGCACAAAATAAATTAAACCACCCACAAAATATCAACGTTCACTTGAAATGAACAATGGAAGGTTTTTGACAAAGATGTTTACCCTTTGTCTTTCAGGAGATGTATCTCTGGGTGGGAAGAAATTGCAACCCTACTTTCCTGAAACAAGTGCTGGGAGTCCAGAACTATGTGACTGTGCCTCTGAACATGGTTGGCCTTTAATAATGCATTTTAGGTTTAATTCATAGATTTTGTCAGTGGATCTGTTAAAACTCAACATTACACTTCATTGTGGTTCACAGAATCAGCTACCAGAGTTGGATACAGCAGAGTCTACCAGAACAAGAGCTTTCATTGGCTGGCTGAGAGAGCAACGATCTTTCTATCCAGTATTGCATATTATAAGGTTGGCCTGCTTACATCAAAGTGGGACATAAATATGAAATCAAGACAATACAGCAATTTCCATTTTATATTACAGAGATGAAAGCCCGCTCAAGGCCAATTTTATGCAGAATATGATTGAGGACCGGACTGAGTCTGCCCTGTCTTATTATGAGTTCCTGCTTCATGTACAACAGCAAGTCTCCAAATAAGCCAGTCGGCTGATGGATCAGCCAAATACACTAAACAACTGCAGCATCCCCAGAGCCTCCTCCATATGTAACATGGAGAACACAGTTCTCTGTCTGCTACCTACCTACTATGTTTTTCACATTCAGCAGTGAACTTTCTCATCCTAGAAACCAACCTAAATACAAACTCCTAAATTCTGTATTTGTCATCCACAACGAGGAAAAAGTGAAATGACAGTATTTTCATTAATATTAAGTAGCGTTACTGGTGAACAGGGCTGTTTCAAACTATAAGTGATATAAGAACTCTCTCTGAGTTACTAAGGGGAGTGGAGTATGCATTGTTTTTTAATTGTTCAATATTATTTGTAATAAAGCACAGTGAATCTAGAGATTGTTAACACTTTTATAAACAGTTTCTTTATAAACAGTTAATTTAGTGTTTATGCTTGTTCTCGCATATAAAAGAATATTATTGAGTGGTTGGGGTGGGGGCCTCCCTCAAGCAGGATGTCGCTTAGGACCCCCTAAATGTTCAGAAATGGCTCTGTTGACGAAGCACACTCTTAATTAAATAATGAAGTCGTATGTGTGAATTTTAAGCTTTGTGCAAAAATATTTGTTATTTTTGAGGGTTAGAGTTAGATGCCAGCACATATACTAATATATCACAACTTTTTAAAATCAGTTGGGCTAAATACAGTTATATCTCTTGAAGTCAGTTTTCGAACAAATGCTGGAGCCATGTGTTCTCTTTTTAGATCAGTATGTGATGCGATTGTTTCTAATTTATTACTTTTCCCTGTATTGACCAAGTGAAAAAGTATTCCTTGATCTAATAATTTTTTTTGCAAAAGTTTCCCATCTTCTGTGTTGTTTGTTTTGTTTTTGTTTTTGTTTTTTTACTCATTTGTTTTTTCATTGTTGGTTTTATTTAGTGTCTATCAGTTCAGTTAAGGTCTGTATTTGCCTTGTTTGGGAACTTCTATTGTTAAACTTTCATTACAATACAGATGCTATAAGTGAATAAAATTTTAATAGAATATGGTGAAATTCTTTAACATAATTTATAACAAAGCCAGTGTGATGTTTTAATTATTCTCTAACCTATATATTGATTGATTATATACACACAAGTGAATGCAAAGAACTGTTGGTAATAGTATGACCATATTCAGATTATGATAAATTAAGTGGTTGAGTCTTTTGTAAAATCTGGTCACTGGCTTATTATGTGTATGAATAAGGAATACTGTTCAGTACTATGCTGATAACAAAATTCTTCTCACGTTCTCTTTTATTTTTCATAAAACCTGCAGTGTGATGTGGAAAAAGCTGGCATATTAAAAAAATATTTTCAGCTGAATCAGTCCATCCATAATTACTCTTAACCTACTGTTATGAAGGAACAATTATATAGTTCTGAATGTTTAAATAAACTTTGTTTTAACTATTTACCCTTTTATGAATAAAAGAAATGATTGAAAAAAAAAAGTAATACATATCACAAAGCATATCACAACTCTTTTAATTATTTTTTTACAACCATGCCACTTGAAGTTTTTTCATTTTTTTGGTATTGTCAAACCAACCTTCTATACTGTCAAAATGAACATCTGAGATAGGATGATTTGTACATTGTCTACGGTTTTGTAAATGTGTAAACATTTCTTAAAGAATTAAAGAGTTCTGTATGAAAAGTTTGAGTTTGTTTTTATGGGTGGTTTGCCATTGGAAATACTTCCACACCAGTAGTCTGTGAAATCAGTTTCAATTTATAAAATGTATATTAATATTTATTCGGTTTAGTATTCAATTTGATACCATTTGCATGGCGCCTTTTTACAACAGACATTGTCACAAAATTGCTTTAAAGATATCGAAAACTCTAATGAGCAAGCAGAGAGTGACAATTGGCAAGGAAAACTCTATAAATGCATAAGGAAGAAACATTCAAAGCAACCAAGATTGAAAAATAGGAATCTTCCTCTGGTTGAAATCAAAATTAAGAAAAGTTATGACCATTATGAATGAATGAATCAATCTACTCTTAAATGCACTTTCCAGAACTCTCACCTCATTCTCAAAATAGTGCCTCAAAACCCAGCATTATCACAGTTTGCCACGGTACTATTTAACTTGAAAACAAATGTTGGGACAACCTTTGAATTCAGTGTTGGGACATTGTTAAAAAATTATGGAGTTGATTTTTCAAATTTAACATTTGAATTTGGAATATACCTCTGTTAACTCGCTATATGAAGTCTAAATAGCAGTCTAAATTGTTCCAGTGAAGCAAGCAACAATTAGACTAAAGAAATCAAATGAAAGCTATCACAAACAGCAAAAACATTAGGTGTGGCCAAATCAACAATTTGTTACATTATTAAAAAGAAGGAACACACCAGTGAGCTCACAAACACAAAAAGACCTGAAAGACCATGGAAAACATCTGTGGTGGATTCTTTTCCTGGTGAAGAAATAAAACACTTCAAAACAGCTGGCTGAATGAAGAACACCATCTAGGAGGTAAGCTTATCTGTGCCATAGTCCACAATCAAGAGAAGACTTCACTAGACTATAAATCAGAGGGTTTTCTACAAGGTGTAAACCATTGATAAGCCTTAAAAACAGGAAGACTAGATTAAAATTTGCCAAAAAAAATAAAAAGCCTGTACAGTACATGAACAGATGAGACAAAGATCAACTTGTACCAGAAATATAGTAAGTGAAGAGTATGGAGAAACGAAGAAAGATCTCATTGTCCAAAGCACATGACCTATCCTGTTAAGTGTGGGTATGTATAGCTTTCAATGTAATTTGTTCCCTTGTATTTACTGATGTGACTTCTAACAAAACCAGCAGGATGAATTTTCTCAGACTCCAACCTTGTGCATTTCCCATGTTTCTTTTTTGCTGTCATCTATTACTCAGTATTCTGTTAACATAATTATATACAGATAATAAAAACACATTATGTTTGATCTTGTGTTAAATGTGGTCAAAATCTGCTTCTGACCACCTCAGAAATTGGTTTGAGTGACCAGTCATAATTCATTTACAATGTGTCTTAGGGTGGTTTACACCTGGCTTTTTATTTGTTAAAATGAAAGTGTTAAAAGTGTCCAGTATCCACGATGGGATGGGGGCTCTGAGGTCCAGGCCAAGGGTCCAGCCAGCTCTTCTGCACTCACTGTACAAAAAAACTGAGTTGGGAGATCTCTGGCCAATTCCCAATGCCTTAGGATACATACAGTAAATTTGATACAGGTGCTCTGACATCCACACCCATGGTCTAGTATCCAAAACCCAGCATTTTAGACTTGGTACAAAAGAATATGGGATGGATGAATCCACTACTGAAGTAAGGTAGAAAAATAATTGGCATTGGAGCTTTGAGGCCCAAACCCAGGGTCCAGTACCCAAGACTTTTTAAGAGAAAAACTATAAAAACATGGCAGTCATCAAAAATAATCAAGGCTTTTATTTAATTATAGAGTGCTTGGTTTTACACTTTTTTCTTTAGATTTTGAACCCTTGTGCCTAGAGCACTATCAGTACTAAATGTTTATTTCCCTACCAGCAGCACTCTTGTTTAGTTTTCTTGAACTTAGCTTTTTAGCCTTGGCAGAACAAAATTTGGGATGGGAGTTCTGAGGTCTTTTTTAAAGATGAAATACTGAAGGAGCAAGACAGAAAAAAGTACAATGAATCTAATGAAAGCATTGCTTGAATTAGTCTTGAAAAAAGAAAACAAGTTAAATTTTCATATTTATGGGTCACATAAAAATGAATTGCGGGGAGCTAGTGAGCTGGTAATGGAGTAGGCTGTGTGTTTGGTGTGCTCTGCTAAAATTTGACATAAAATTATATATTCGGCGCCTTTGGCTCAGCAAAACGTACAAAATATGTTCCTAAGTTTATTATCTTTCATTTTTCATTCGTCTCTTTTGATATTGACGCGTACATGGCCAAGAATTTTCGTCAATACACATACATGGCGAGGAGCATCGCTAACAGGCCTCAAGCGACTCAACACCGTCAACTGAGCAATCCGATATGGCGGACACGAAAGCAGAGATTCTTTCCTCTCTGAAAGCGGACAGCTCCACACTTCTCGAGTCAGAGCTACAATCTTCTCTGGCCGCCGAATTCTATGGTGTGAAGGCCAAACTGCAGGCAATGAAGGCAGAAGTTGTTAACAACATTGCATTACTTTGCTCAGATTTGGATGTGATGAAAGGGACTGTAACAGAAATGTTGAGTGACCCTTATTAGTCCCACAATGGGGTAATTTCACCTCCGCATTTAACCCATCCGTGAAGTGAAACACCACATACACACTAGTGAGCACACACACTAGGGGGCAGTGAGCACACTTGCCCGGAGCGGTGGGCAGCCCTATCCGCAGCGCCCGGGGAGCAGTTGGGGGGTTAGGTGCCTTGCTCTTAGGTGCCTCTGACCTTGTGGTTACAGGGCCGGTTCCCTAACCTCCCTTTCTGCATGCTCAGATGAGGTGACATCTCTTCAAGCCTCTATACGCAAGCTTGAAGCAGAGGTGGCTAATCTGCAGGAGAAATTTGTCGACATGGAGGGGAGAATGAGGAGATCAAACATTCGTATACTGAATGTGGCGGAGGGACAGGGCTCAAGTTCTCTGGCCGCTGTCTCAAAGCTGCTAAAAGAGGCTCTGCACATGGATAAAGAGGTGTTGGTCAATAGGTCTTATCGTATTAAGCGGACTATAACTTCCTCCACAGCTGTTAGCTTTATCAGAAACCTTCCTCAATTATCAGCTTCTGCCAGCTGTCCATCTAATCCTACCGAGTTAGATATTATGACCAAGTTCTTGGAGGATACTTTTTGATCTATTCTAGATAGTGGTTCTCCATTAAAAATGATCTAGATAGTGTGGCCCCGTGGTATAATGATCATACCCAAGCTTTTTGTCAGACAACTAGAGCGAAAGTGGTGCCTGACTAAACAAGAAGTGTTCCAGTCCGCCTGGAAGGAGAGCCTTATAGACTATAGAAGAGCACTTGCTACAGCACACTCAACCTATCTCTTCTCTCTCATAGAAAACAATAAGAATAATCCTAGATTACTATTTAGCATAATTTCTAAAATAATGAAGAACAAAACAGTTACTGAACCCCAGATGCCATTAGCCTATAGCAGCAATGATTTTATGAATTTCCTTAGTGATAAAATTGAAAAAAATTAGACAGAAAATTCAGAATACACAATTAAACTCTACAAACCTGCTGCCTTATAATGCTAGTCTAAATCTTGAGAATACTATAATTGCTGCACAGAGGCTGGAATCATTTACCTTACTTCAAGAAAATGAACTAGTTAAAATTGTTTCTTCCGCAAAATCTTCTATTTATACGCTAGATCCGATTCCTACAAGTTTACTCAAAGAAATTTTGCCAGAAATAACCAGGCCTATTCTGTCAACAATAAACTCCTCTCTTAGCCTTGGATACATCCCCAAAACTCTTAAACTAGCAGTAATTAGACAGCTGATTAAGAAAGCTAAACTTGATCCCTGCGAACTATCAAATTATAGATCTATCTCGAATCTCCCCTTTATATCTAAGATCTTGGAAAAAGTTGTAGCAAAACAATTAAGTTCCTATTTGTATAGAAATCATATACATGAAAAATGTCAGTCTGGTTTTAGGCCACATCATAGTACGGAGACAGCATTAGTAAAAATTGTAAACGATCTTTTATTATTCTCTGACCAAGGAAATGTGTCTTTGCTGGTCGTCCTCGTCCTTGCTCTTAGGGAGTTTTTCCTTGCCACTGTCGCCACCGGCTTGCTCATGGGGGCTTGGACCCGGATTTATTTTCTGTAATGCTGATTTTTCTGTAAAGCTGCTTTGTGACAACACCTGTTGTAAAAAGCGCTAAATAAATAAACTTTGCTTGCTTGCTTGCTAGGTCACACCGAGGTCTTTTTAGCCACGGCAGCGTGGCAGGAAACCGCAGGCTATCGTGGCTAAACTGCACTACTATCAAGATTACATTGAGATTCTTCGCCGTGCCAGAGAAGCAGAACCCTTGCAATTCAGAGGAGCTACAATTCTCATTTTCCCGGACTATCCCCCCAGTGTGGTGCGCGCCAGAGCTGCTTTCAACGACATCAAGAAACTACTCTGGGGACGAGATGGCATTCTCCATCCAGCCAGGCATCCGCATCATGCACAACAGTATAGAAAAGGACTTTCAGGATCCAGCGGAGGCAATGGCTTATGTGAAGGCGAATGTTCTGTAAGGTGAATGAACACAACAGGTTTGGTGTAAGGTTTCTTCACTAGAGAGAAAATATTTCTTAGAATAGTCATGATGTAAAGCAAGCGCAGCTAAAGCCGATCTATTTTCTAATAGCCTTCAGCTGTGTTATCAAGAAAGAACGAATGTTTATAATTTAGATTGCTTACTTTATTGTATGTACTCTGCCCTGGTGTCTACATTGGACAATTAAGTTTTGCTGAAGGTGCCCCTCAACTTAATATGTACAGCAGAGCGGCCTGTTAATCTAGGCCTAGCCAGGACTAGCACTTAATGTGTGGATATTTTCTCATGGGGTCGTTGGGTCACCCTGTTCTCATAGGTGACAAGGGTTGGGTTTTTGTTGCACCAGAAGTTAATGGTGTTTATGTCTATGTCCTATGTCGAACTAACAAAGTATCACAGATACAAAACTGTGATACTCAACTGTATTCTAATATTTTTTACTGCTTTAAATGTCAAGAGCACAACCGCTTAATCTATCTGCAGGTTGTCAAGTAACGTTGCAAGTTGGAATGTTAAGTCTCTAAATCATCCAGTTAAACATAGCAAAGTGTTTTCACATTTGAAGCAACTTAAGGTGGGAATCGCCTTCCTTCAGGAAACTCACTTGCATACATTTGATCATTTTAGATTGAGGAAGACTGGAAGGCCAATCATTTCCCTCTCACTTTCACTCTAAATCTAGAGGAACTGCAATTCTTATTAACACGAATATTCCATTCATTGTATTACAGGCTGATGCAGATTCTGCAAGTCGGTATGTCATAGTTACAAGTAGATTATACAATATACCAATCATTTTAGCCAATGTGTATGCAGCAAATTGGAACGACTGCACGTTTTTTACTAGCTTCCTTTCCCATCTACCAAACATCATACTCATATCATCTTATCTGGGGAGGAGATATAAACTGTGTACTATCACCATCCTTAGATCGTAGTTCATCTATCACCATGACTCAAATTAAATCAGCTCATACAATTCAATTATTTCCTGATACATATGGAATATCTGATTTTTGGCGATTTCGGAAACCTTCATCTAGGAGCTACTCTTAGGTTCACAAAACATACTCACGTATAGATCTTTTTTTTTAGACAGGAAACTTCTTCCTTTAGTGAGTGACTGTGAATATCACTATCAGTAGTAATTTCTGATCATGCCCCATTACCGATGACCCTATCTTTACCAATTTAATGTGATAACTACCGCCCCTGTTAATGTAGGCCTCTACCGTACCCATAAATGCATCTTCTTTAAGTGTTTATCATTTAAGATAAACACAGAAAAATTTAAATACCTAGGGGATTACACAAGTTTGAAAACCTTTATGAAGCTAATTTTCCCCCACTTATAGCATGTCTCAGGAAAGATCTTGAGTGTTGGAAATTACTTCCTTTATCTTTAGGGGGCAGAGTTAATACCATTAAAATGAATGTACTTCCTAGACTTTTAGGGGTCCAAGCACCTTTAAGTGCATGGAACCCTATTGCTTTTGCTCGGATTTTTTCTTCTTCTTCTTCTTCTACTTCTTCTTCTTCTTATTAGGGTCCAAGCACGCAGTGCGTAGGACCCTATTGCTTTTGCTAGGATTTTTCTTCTTCTTCTTATTAGGGTTCAAGCATGCAATGCATTGAACCCTATTGAAATTGTCAAGATTTTTCTTATTAGGGTTCAAGCACGAAGTGCGTAGAACCCTATTGGAATTGTCAAGATTTTTCTTATTATTATTATTATTAGGGTTCAAGCATGCAATGCATTGAACCCTATTGGAATTGTGCAGATTTTTCTTATTAGGGTTCAAGCATGCAATGCATTGAACCCTATTGGAATTGTGCAGATTTTTCTTATTAGGGTTCAAGCATGCAATGCACTGAACCCTATTGGAATTGTGCAGATTTTTCTTATTAGGGTTCAAGCATGCAATGCATTGAACACTATTGAAATTGTCAAGATTTTTCTTATTAGGGTTCAAGCATGCAGTGCATTGAACCCTATTGGAATTTTCAAGATTTTTAGGGTCCAAGCACGCAAGTTTTTCTTATTATTATTATTAGGGTTCAAGCATGCAATGCATTGAACCCTATTGTAATTGTCAAGATTTTTCTTCATATTCTTCCCTGAAATGGAACGCACAGCCCAAACCGTAAGTCCTAGAGACTTGAAACTTGGTCAATAGGTAGTAGTCCCTCCCGCTACTCAGGCGCAAGGAATCAGCCCAATCGGCCACAAGGGGGCGCTATAGCGAAGGTCAACGCGTTTTGGCCTATAACTCCTAAACCAGATTTTTGCCAGCTAAGTCATATTTTTTTCCTGGTTCCTTGGGTCCGAACAAACAACTTTGTCATTTGGTTTGTCAATCTCCGCCCAGAAAATTTTTTGCAATATTGCAAAATATGCGAAACCTACTTTTGCGAACTACTTCTACAATTTTTCCCCAATCCTCATCTATTTGTTGTCAAAAAATTCAGAAGAGCCTGGAGGTGAATTATTATCAAAAATATTTTAAGTTTTCCATACAACATGGCTGCCATATGCAAATGAACCCTTCTGGATAAATTCAAAATAATTCAGAATTAATTGAAAAATCTTTAACTCAAGAATCCTTCAGCCAAAAAATTTCAAACTTCACAGGCCATGTCAGTAGCCTATTCTGAGGTAGCCATTCGATTTTTGTGTGCATAAGTAATTAGGGGGCGGAGCAACAGAAACATGGCATTTTCTCTGCAGCTGTACATCCGATCAAGCTGAAACTTGGCATGGAGCATCATTGGGCCATTCTGCACGTGTCTATTTAAGGACATTTGGATACATCGAAATTTGTGGTCGCCATCGGCCAATAAGCATTCAGCAGGCCTTTTGACAGGCTTAACATTGACCAATCATGACAAAACTTGACTGGTGTCTATATATAGCCACTTCCTAACAACCAGTCGAGTTTCAAAAGATTTGACCACTGGGGGGCGCTATTTCAGAAATTTACATATTATTACATGTTATTACAATATTATTACAATTTTCACCTAGAGCCTCTTGTAGTATAATGGCACAAACAATTTTGCCAATACATGTTTATTACAAATCTGTATAGTTTTTTTGTAATCGATAAATGTTTGAAAACCCTACTTTTCGAACTAGTCTCTGAATTTTGATCCAATCTTGTCAAAATTGGTCTAGAACAATTCTTTGGCATCTCTAGGTAAATAATTATCAAAAACATTTTGACTTTTCTACTCAGGGTCATGTGGATAAATCACTAAATTCCTGCATACATGGCATTGTTAGCTTGATTAGCTATAACTCATCAATCATTGATCAGATCATGTTCAAACTTTGAGGATTTATACACATTGAGATTTTAATGCTAAGTTTGGTCCAGATTGGCCTTTGGACGCGCTTCAGCACTCAAAAACACTGAAAAAATCAATTAAAATGCTATTACAATGTTATTACAAGGTCGACATATAAACACATGGTGCCATATAACTCAGTTCACTAACCTGAACAACTTTCTAATTACATGTTATGTCAAAAATTGCACTGCTTGTCTTTTATTTTGGCTTATTCATTCAAAGATTTCACTATACAAAGACTTGTTATACTAAGGCTTGAGGCCTGTTTAGGCCTAATATAATAAAAGGCTTGAGGCCTTTTTAGGCCTAATGGGCTAAACCTGCAGGAGGGCCCATGCTGCTGTTGCATGCTTGAACCCGCTCATTGCCGCTTGCGGCTATATTTATTATTATTATTCTTTTTCTGCCCTAAAACGGTTTGTGGAGAAGACACCGTAAGTCACCCAAGACCAAACTTAGAGGGTAGGTGTAGATTCCCCCCCACTACTCAGGCAACTGAAATGACCCCAGTTGGCCTCATGGTGGCACTATAGAGCATCATTTTACATTTTTGCCCATATCTCCTGAACCATGGGGGATACCCTCAAAATTCTTGCTTCTGCATAATCCTTGCTTTATTCTACATCAATACCCCACTGCATGTTTTTAGCTCAACCCCCATATTTTCCATCATAATTGGCAAAATATGTGACATCTACATTTTTCTATTATTCTGAGGTTTTTCAAGATATCAACACAATATTGATCTCAAAATGTTCAGGGGAGTCTGGAGGTCAAGAATTATCCAAAAAAATTAATATTTTTAAACAGTATGGCTGCCACGTGCCAATTAAGCCCCTCTGGGTTTGGCTTAATTCACATAAATGGCTACAGATCGAGATTGCTTTGGCCAATTCTCATCAAACTTATCAGTACTGTACCCCACATGATTCTGTGGAAGCCCACGAAGTTTGATACCGATTACCCAATAGGGGGCGCTATAACAACCAAAAATCTGTTTGTCAGCAACCGCTAGGCCAATTGAGCTGAAACGTTGCATGCTGTATCCATGGCCTAATATTTACATGGTCTATTAAGGACAACTGAATCATTTGACAAATATGGCCGCCACTGGCCAATAAGCTTTCAACAGGCATTTGGAGGGCTTAGCATTGGCCAATCATCACAAAAATTAAAACATACGTCCACACAGGCAAGCTCTAGTAGCCAGTAGCCTATAAAGTTTGACCTCAATTGGCCATGAGGTGGCGCTATAGAGCATAAACAAGAATAAATCCTATACATTTTATCATATATCAAAATAAATCAATACATATCATTGCTTACACCGAGAATGACATTTTATCCAATACAAGTCTTTTAAAATTCTGTAAAGTTTTTCTTTGATTGATCAAAAAATTGAAAATTGAGCTTTTCGAACTAGTCTGTGGATTTTAAGACTATTGTTTCAATTTTGGTCTTAAAACAATCTGTGGAGTCCGTAGGTAAATAATTATCAAAAAAACCTTGACTTTATTGCAAAGAACAGCCATGAGACACCAATGAATCTGTTTGGCCTGGCCTTTTCTGACTTAGGGGGCTATAGATTCTTTAGTTTTTAGGTGATTGTGATAAATCTTGGGAAAATTGTACACTACTACTTTCTGAGGAAAGATGCAAAGTTTCATTTAAATTGACTGTCATAAGACCCTACAATACTTAATCTAGTGTGTAATTATTAAAATGTCATTATATTATTCTATGAATGAAATAAAGAAAAGATAATGGTTTCAAATTACACACCTTATTAACATCTAAAACATTGCAATTATATGTCTGTTCCAAAATTGCACAGGAAATGTGGAAATTTGAGTTACAGCCAGGATGGCCACATAATTAATAAGGGTAATATCTTTTCTGCCCAGCAGAGGGAGCATCAGCATTAAATGCAAATTATGACTTCAAACATACTTATGGTCGTAGTCTTTGCAACATCTATCTTGTGGCAAAGGAACTTTCTAAATTTTATGTATTCCACTCAGCCAAGCAATTTTGCATATACAAGTCTTTTAAAAAACTCTACTGTATGTCTTTAAGCGAAGAGTATTTCTGAATGTTATATTTTTCACTAAGCCTAACAATTTTGCAAATACAAGTCTTAAAAAACTTTCAGTAATATCACAGTTGAAAAAAGATGAAGAATAGACACTTCTTACTAATTCATGAGTTTAAATCAAATTATATTTTTCTTAAAACAATCATATTGAAAAAATCATGACTTAAGCACAGTGTGGCTTAAGATTTGAATAATTTGGTGTGAGTTGGCTTTTTCTGCCATAAAAGGCTAAAAATACACCAATAATTGTCTGAATATAACCAAATTTGACACAAATATACAAAATGACAAACTGACAGTGTATTATGATTTCATTTGAAATTATACTACTCAATAGTCACAGTAATTGCAAAGTGGAAACTAATTCCCAAGATGGTGCTAGGTTCCTTATTGCTCTAGACTGATAAATTCTCTCAAAAAATAGGTCTGCTGTGGGCCTCTTGTAGCTCACCATGAAAACATCCGCCTTTAAAGATTAAGGTCATGGGTTTGATTCCCTGTACTGGTGTTGAATGGTGCTGTAGCAGTTGTTGTGAACACACGCTTAATTATCTTAATCTTAATGAAGGGTCTTTCTTAAAAATCCAATGATTTGCTGGCTTCTATGTCCAGAGCCATGAAATTTGTTTATGCTGCTACTTTGTCCTAAAATGGTGCATGGTTCCTTGTTGCGTCCTTTCAATAAATTGTTTCAAAAAGTGCAATTTTGCCACAGATGTCTTGTGGCTCAGCATTAGAGCCTCTGCCTTTGAACTCTAGGGTTGTGGGGTTCGAATCCCTGTCATGGATGTTAAAATGAGTTGCGTAGATTGCAGCAGATGTATCAGCTAGTGGCCTTAATCATAGGAAAAGGAGAACTTTCTTAAAAATCTGAAGATCTGCTGCAGTCTACGACCAGGGGCCACTACTTTACTCCTCGAGGTATTCCAGGTGCTATATTTATACTTGTTTCAATGTCTCCCCATTTTTCTGATAAAATCATTTTTTATTTATTTAAACAAATTGATATCTGGTTTTCTCTGGAGTAATAAAACCCCCCGAATATGCAAAGATACACCACAACGACATTGTCGGCATGGTGGACTATCGTCAAATTTTCAATATTTTTATTGGGCCTCTAATATTAGGGCTTTACTTTATTGAATTATATTCCTAATGATCAGATTATTCCCAAATGGTCTTCAATGGAAAGTGCATCCTGTAGCCATACCTCACTGCCCTCGCTACCTTGCTCAGGATGCCTCTGTCTGAGCCCGTGTCTACTTATTCCTTAAATCCGATTGTGAAACATTCCTTTAAGATTTGGTGACAGTTTAGGAGGGCTTTTTCACTTAACGAATTTTCTATTTACAGCCCAATAATGAAAAATAATATGTTTATTCCCTCTGTTGCCGATAGTGTCTTCAAATGTTGGGTTGAGAAAGGAATCAGAATAATTAAAGATGTGTTTATTGAGGGTACTTTTATATCTTTATATCTTATATCTTAGAACACGTTTTAATATTTCTCAGTCACATTTTTTAGATACCTACAGCTTCGCAATTTCCATCATTACCACATCACTCCGTTTAGATATCATATTGAAAACCCTCCCACAGTCTAAGAAATGCATTGGTGTGGTGTACTCTCTGCTTGATTCATATAATTTGAAGCCTCTAACTTTATTGAAACAACAGTGGGAGGAGGAACTTGACACACAGATATCAATGGAGATGCGGCAAGACATTTTGGATATAACACACTCCTCTTCAATTTCTTTTAGGCACACCGTCATCCAGTTTAAAATAATCCGTCATCTACATTGGTCCAAGGTTAGACTGGCTAAATTTACTCTGAGTGTTGATCCTATTTGTGATAGGTGTAAAATAGAACCAGCCACTCTCTCTCATATGTTTTGGTCCTGTCCAAAATTAACTATATTCTGGCAGTCAATATTTGCTTTCCTCTCAAGTGTCTTTAAGAGATCATTGACGCCATCTCCTATTAGCGCAATATTTGGAGTGACTTTACAGGAGTCTCACATAGATAAACCTGCCAAAAGGGTGATTGCTTTTGCCACTCTCTTAGCCCGGCAGCTTATTCTACTGAAATGGAAGGATGAGTTCCCATCCACCTTCAAATACCAGATAAGGGATTTAAGGCATTATGTCTAGAAAAAATTTGTTACTCCGTGACTGGTTGTGGTCATAAGTTCTATAAGACTTGGTAACTTGTCTTGACATATGTATAAAACATGGATGGTTGATATTTCACATTTTTAAAATTTCCCTTTGAAAAAATGTATTTATTTGTTTATTTCCTTTTTAATAAATGTCACTTTTCTTCTCATTGTATTATATAATTCTGTGTGTTTATATTTGTGTGTGTGTGTATATATATATATATATATATATATATATATATATATATATATATACACGCACACACATACATATATATATCTCAGGAGAGACTGTTATTCTTCTAGAGAAGTGCTCTTTATTGACACCTGCAGAAAAGGCTCATGCAGGGCAGCCCGTTAGCAATGAAGGTCATCTCCGCTCCCTCCGCTTCATCGCAGACACTTAACCCAACTAACTAAACACACTCACGTTGTCACCCCTGAAAAATGTTGAATTCCCTTGTTTGATTCATACCATGCAAAAAAACACACAGAAGCACGGACCCATGTACCTTCTGTTCATTTGATTATCATTTCAAAATCCAGTATTGAAAAACGAAAAATGGGTCAATTCTCGTTTTTGGTTCTGTTATTGTCAGTGGAAAAATCAAGGAATGACTTCATTTTACAGTTTCACAAACTAATCAAAAAATCAAACAACAAATTAACAGCAATAGAATAAGGGGACGTATTTTACTGATCCAAATTATCCGGAAATAACGTGCAGAGAGCAGTGTGGTCGGAGAAGCTCAGAAATCAGGCGGTGGAGGTTAAAATTATAAAGACGGGAAATATGGAGCATGAATGTTTAGAATATGAGGCCTAGTTCTGACGTTTAGTGTGGCTTTATGACATTTTGTATAAGTTTGTATATTTAACAAAAAACTGCACCAATATGGAGAAAAAACTCCGTACTGGACGCCCACCATTTAACGGCAAAATGAGAGAGAAATGAAAGTCTCTGAGGTGAAAAAATCATACTGTAACTTGACGTCCTCAGAAGTGAAAGTTTGTTATAATGTGTTATTGCTCCAGACTGGCGCTGTCCTGTTTTCATGGTGTTCTTATAACACTGTGGCTGCTGCAGTGGAATGTTTTGGTGCTACAGGAGTGCTGAATCATGTGAAGAGGGTGTGGTTGCAACGGTGAGTTAGGTACACACTTAATTCAGGGTGGAGAAGATTCAGTATTAAGGCTGTTTTCACACCGAATTCATTTGTGAACCATAGTTTGGGTTACTGTGATTTTATATCTTTTTAATTTGAATCGGTTGGTTTCACACTGTAACTGATAGGTTCACTCTCACTTTTGCCGCCACCTGAGCTAGTAAAGTAAACAAAACATTTTACTATATTACACCGACCACATAACTTATTTCTGATTGGCTGTGCCACACATCAGCAACCTTCAAACTGACGCAGAAGCAGAAGTAGAGATGGAATGAGGTTTAGTTTCATTTCTGTGACTGCACAGGCTACACACAGACTTTTTTTTAACGTAATAAGTGTGATATTTACTTATCTTGATTCATCAAGAGTATGAGAGAGTGACCGATCTGGCTTTTATACCATGATGGATGAGTGAAAATTAAAACAAAAATAGATCATTCAATAGAGGCAAATGGAACGTTTTTGGGGGGTGCTAATGGGGAAGCTGAACGATTTCCAGGGGGGCTTCAGCACCGTTCCGCCGTTCCTGGTGTGGGTTCTGTAGAAACTGGTTCATTCATGTGTGAGTCAAGGACCACACTGATTTGGAACAACCCGCAGGTTTATTCAGGAACAAAGAAAAGAAAGGAACCCCAGTTAGTAAGGCTGACGTTCCATGGCTCTACTACCGTGACCGAACTTACACGGAAGAAACCCGAGCACTCTGATTGGCCTAGACGCAAAACACAAATATGTACGGTGGCCCATAATGAACAAACAAGATAATCGTTTAGCCAAATGATCTACATCCCTTTCCTTTAGCACGTATCTTCAATTTAAACACATAGCACTGGGCAAATGTCAACATTACAAAACGTTTCGTTCCTGTCTTAGTGCTTCACGATTTTCAGTAAACAACCCAATAATGAAAGTCCTGGTAAAACTTAAGAATGTCCAACGGTGAATCAAGTTGGATTAACACATCGCTTTAACAGGTGGGCCTTTTCATAACACTATCACTGCAAGTGCATAAAAGAAAGAACTTAGTGCCAAGCTCCTTGCTTATCTCCTTCACAGTCCCAAGTTGGTCATATCCTTTAGGGGTCTGTATACGGACCACTTGTCCCTCTGCTAAAGGCTGTAGCGGGTGGCTTGACTTATCATATTGACGCTTTAGGGTGAGTCTTTTGTTGAGAAGCTGTGCACTGACTTGCTGGGTGATCTTTGGGGCTGGTTCCAATAGTTTGGTACACACCGGAATGGCTGTGCGTGTCTGACGTGACATCAGACGTGCAGCGGGTGAGCCTAATGTTGTGTCACGGGGAATCTTTCTAAGGTTCAGAAGATTGAGGAAAACATCGGTTCCATCTCTGTGAGATTTCTCCATCAGCTGCTTGGCACTGCGGACTGCTCTCTCCGCTAGCCCGTTTGACTGGGGAAACTCTGGGCTGCTGGTGGAATGAACAAAATTCCATTGTTTGGCAAAATCTTTGAAATGCTGACTGGTGTATTGTCTGGCATTGTCAGAGAAGAGGGTGTGTGGTGTACCGTGGACAAAGAAGTGTCTCTTCAATTTGGGGATCACAGTTGATGATGTCATGTCATGGAGAAGGTCGATTTCATACCATCCAGAATATGAATCCACAATCACTTGGTAGTGCTTGCCACGCCACTCAAATATGTCTGTGGCCACTATGGACCATGGGAGGTCTGGAATTGCATGAAGCTGAAGAGGTTCTTTTTGCTGGTGAGACTTGGTGCTATTGCACACTGCACATGAAAGCAATTCCTCAGTGATGTTTGTTGACATTGTTGGCCAAAAGATGATGCTTCTAGCCCTGCGCTTGGTTGCTTTAATGCCTGGATGGCCTTTGTGCACAATGTTAATGTAGTCTTTGTGCAGAGATTGGGGAATGACTGCCTTGTGACCTTTCATGATGATCCCATCCTCCACTGTGAGTTCATCTCTGTAAGGGAAAAACAGACTGACAGTGGGCTGGAGCTGGCTTCTTCTTGGGGGCCATCCTCATTGAATGACTGCACTGAGGATTTGTAGCACACTGTCCTCTGCTGTGTGCCTTCTGAGTTATTCGAGGCGGGCTGTGGAGATGTAATTCACTGACATGACCTCAAAAGTGTCATTTTCAGCTGTGCTTTGGGAGATTTGCGAGTTTGGAGCTCTTGAAAGTGTGTCGGCCACATACATGAATTTGCCCTTTTTGTACACCAAGGTGATGTCATAGCTCTGCAGCCGGAGCAACATTCTCTGGAGGCGAGCAGGGGCTGCGTGAATAGGCTTCTTCAGGATAGTTACCAGAGGCTGGTGGTCGGTTTCCACGATTGTGGGCTTTCCATATATGTAGTCCTTGAATTTTGTGCAGGCAAAACTTTTGTGGTTGTATTTGTGATGGTCTGAGGGAATGACTGGTTTTAACTGGTGCTTTCTGTTTGAAACTGGCCTTACTGCATCAACACTGGCTTGTGTGGCTAGCGTCTTGCTGTTTTCCTCCGTCATCTCGTGAATGCGACAGATTGAAATGGCTTTGGCATCTCTCAGAAGAGTTTTTTTTAGGGCGTCACTGGTAATGCCACACATGATCCGGTCGCAAATAAGCTCGTCAGTCAAGGCTCCAAAATCACAGCTTTTAGCTTTGATCCTCAAATCACTGATGAATGGACTCAATACTCTCACCTTGTTTCTGATTCCTCGAATGGAACTTGTGTCTTTCCATCGTCCTGTTGCTTTGTAGGTTGCATATTTCGCGATACTTTCTCTTCAAGCACTCTGGATCTTCTCTGGACTTCGCCGGGGCTATTATCGCTCCGTCTGGCCCGGGCGCGCACACTTCAGCCGCATAGACAAACGAACGCTTGCGTTCAATGGCTTCTGGTCCTGCAATATTGAGGAGAATATAAGCCCTCGTCCTTGCAGGCTTATCGAAATGTGCTGCGGCGATAAAAATATCGTACTCCCGCTCGAAAATTCGCCAGTTCTCGGCGATATTTTCATTGAAACAAGAGGGTCGGGTCTGCGAAATCCATCTGCCATTACATCCAAGTCCCTCACAAGCTAGCACAGTTCGGGGAAGAAAAAAAAAAAAGCAACAGGTATGAGAGAAAAAAATACTCTCAGGCGAGAAGTCCGTACCGGATTCTGACACCATGTAGAAACTGGTTCATTCGTGTGTGAGTCAAGGACCACACTGATTTGGAACAACCCGCAGGTTTATTCAGGAACAAAGAAAAGAAAGGAAACCCAGTTAGTAAGGCTGACGTTCCATGGCTCTACTACCGTGACCGAACTTACACAGAAGAAACCTGAGCACTCTGATTGGCCTAGACGCAAAACACAAATATGTACGGTGGCCCATAATGAACAAACAAGATAATCATTTAGCCAAATGATCTACAGGTTCAGTTAGTTGGGTTAAGTGTCTATCCCGAAGTGGAGGTGACCTTCTCAGCTAACGGGCTGCTCTATATTTGGCTTTTCTGCTGGTGTAAATAAAGAGCACCTCCCGTAGCAGAATCACAGCCTCTCCTGAGTCTCCTTCTTCACCAAGACACTAACGTGAGTGCACGCAGAGAGGAGTCAGAGTTTGGCACAACACCGACAGAATACTTCGTAACATGAACTTGAGCACATCAGCAGCTGATCTGGGGAGTATGAAGGCCGTCAGGTGGCGGAAGTGCAGTATTTGCCACAGCCACACATTCCAATCACACCAAGCATTAGAAAACTTTTTATTTTTATAAAAAGTACTTGGATGTCCATTCTGGGTTAAAATTCTTATGTTCAAAATCGACTTCTTCGGCGCCGCTGTGAGTGGCAGCCTTTCCAGTAGCTCTGTCTTTTGTGTACTGTTTTTGCACTTTTTCCTTACTTTTTCTTTTTTTCTGTATGCTTATATTGCTAATTTAGTGACTGTTTTGTATGTACTAAGGACATGGAACCTGTTTTCATGCGTGCGGGCAGGAATAACTTGGGAAAAGCTGCTAGCGCTCTGAACAAAGGGTCGCGCCAGCACAACGCACCCCATTCCGGAGGAGCTGCGGGGTCGCAGAGCCGGCGCTAAGCTAAAGGCTAAGTGCATGGAGAAACGCTGGAGGTATAAACCATCTATTCCCTCGGTGGTAATGGGGAATGTGAACTCCTGGGCCAAAAAACAGACGAACTAGCGGCACTGGTTCGTAATCAGTGGTTATACCGGGAATGTAGTCTTTTATGTCTCACGGAAACGTGGCTAACCAGCAACATTCCCGATGCTAACGTGGGCATTCCCGGATTCACCACCGTGAGAGCGGACAGGGACGCTGAACTGAACAGCAAAAGCAAAGGTGGGGGACTTTTTCTGCTTTTTGTGAACATCAGTTGGTGTAACCCAGGGCATGTGACTGTGAAGGAGATAATCTGCTGTCGGGATATCGAACTGGTGGCTAGGGAACTGTTCCATACCATTGTTGTTTGTGTTTACGTTCCTCCTCACGCGAATGCTGAGATGGCGTGTGATGTCATACATGCAACCGTCACGAGACTTCAGACCCAGCACCCCCAGGCTTTCATCGCTATCTCTGGTGATTTTAACCACATTACACTGGACTCAGTGCTCACTGCTTTTTACTAGTATGTAGACTGCCCCACTAGGAAGAACAGGACAATTAATCTCATTTACGCCAGTGTGAAGGATGCATACACCACCACACCCCTGCCCCCTCTCGGAAAATCTGACCACAACCTGGTCTACCTGCAACCTCAGTACATAACCAGCAATGTCAAAGGCCTGCTGAACAAGAAAAAGAGGCCCTTTAAAGACAATAACCAGGAAGTCCACTTGCGAGAGGCCAAGGAGGAAGAAGGTGGAGCAGAAATTAAGGGAGAATAACATGAGGGAGGTATGGAATGGTATGAAGACCATTAAAGGCTGTAAGCAGAGGATGGAAAGTGCCTTAGACGGTGACGCAGAGAGAGCCAATTAGTTCAACATCTTCTATAACCGGTTTGACTGCCCTGTTCAGATCTCCACAGCTCCTGTATGTCCAGCGGTCACCTCCACACCCTCCCTCTTCTCAGCTCCTGGTACTTCAGTCTTTGCCTGCCTGGACATCAACACCTCATCTTCTTCTATTGATATTCATGCACCCCTCCCACAGGATGACAGCACAGACAACACAGCCTCATCTCCCCCCTCTTCACACATCAACACATCAGATCTGATCTGCAGCACCACTGCGGTCCCCGCTTCTCCCCCTCTGCCCATCTTCACTGCACAATCAGGTTAGAGGTGAGCTGAGGAAACTCCACACAAGGAAGGCTGCTGAACCGGACAAAGTGTGTCCTAGACTACTAAAGTCCTGAGCTGCTGAGCTGGGGGTACCCCTACAGCACATTTTCAACCTGAGTCTGCGCTTGGGAGGGTTAGCACACTGTGGAGGACAGCATGCCTCATTCCAGTACCCAAGAGGGGGCGACCCAGTGAGCTCAATGACTTCAGGCTGGTCACTCTAACATCATGTCATGAAGACCCTGGAACGCCTGCTTCTACACCTTCTCAGACCCCAGGTTTGACACGCAATTGACCCCCTGCAGTTCGCCTACAGGGAGAAAGTGGGAGTGGAGGATGCCATGCTATACTTTCTCCATCGGGCCCACTCTTATCTGGACGAGGGCGGTAGCACTGTAAGAGTCATGTTCTTTGATTTTTCCAGTGCCTTTAGTACCATTCAGCCTCTCCAACTGAGAGATAAGCTGGCAAGGAAGTTGATCCGCACCTGGTCTCCTGGATTACTGACTACCTCACTGGCAGACTTCAGTATGTCAGGCTGAAGGACTGTACATCAGAGACTGTAGTCTGTAGCACAGGAGCACAACAAGGGACTGTACTTTCCCCTTTCCACTTTACACTGTACACCTCAGACAACTCTGAGACATGCCACATGCAGATGTTTTCGGATGACACTGTGTGTAAGGGGAGGGCAGGAGAAGGAGTACAAGACCCTGGTGAAGGACTTTGTGGTTAAGGTGGCAGAGAGAAGGACATTGCACAAACTGCTCTCCATTATGGAGGATGATGGCCACCCGCTGCACCCTATCATCATAGACAAGAGGAGCATGTTTAGTGGTAGGTTGCTGTCACAGAGCTGCTCAACCGACAGACTCAGGAGATCCTTTGTGCCTAGAGCCATCAGGCTCTTCAACTCTTCCCAGTGGGGCTAGAAGAAGAAGAGAAGAGAGAAGAGGGAAGAGGATAGATGAGGACTGAATCGCATGCTAAATCGTAGGTTTATCTCATGGTAAATCATAGGTTTATTTTATACATCTGCACATATGGACACCTTACTGTACATATTGCACTTTCTGTACCCCCTGTCACGCATCTTGCACATCTGGACACTCTACACCTAGACACTTTATTTCAGTACCATTATATGCATATATTCATTCAGTATAGTCATTATATGCTGTTACCTGCACGTCCTTGTACAGTCATCATTGCACTGCCTTTTTCATCTCAGGTTATAGATCTTATTGCAGATTTTTGTATATTTCTATTTGTATATATGCCTGTAGATAGGTTTTTTGTATTTATTCTTTTTATATTGTTTCACCTTTATTATACACTGTCCTGTGTTGTGTGACTGCTACTGGCTGCTAAATTTCCTTCGGGACCAATAAAGTATCTATCTATCTATCTATCTATCTATCTATCTAACCTTTCCTTTTTTTACTCATACTTGGTTTTGAAAAAGACATGCTGCTACTGAATTACTTGGATTAACCTATAAAGCTGTAGGGTTTTGGTTTTGTTGCTGCAGTTTTTGGCAATAGCTTACCCCGCCACATTACTGCGAAATCTGCAACTGAGCACCAGATTCACGATTCTGTAAGAGCTGGAAGATGATTCTCCTTCTTCTCCTGTTCACACAGATAGTCCTCTGTGGCCCCACACTGAGCAGCAGGTCACCTTGCCGGATTTTTGCGAGCACCGTGTGTTTTATAGACAATTTTAACATCTTCTGGAAAGGTCCATCCTTTTACTGGAAAGATGGAATTCATCCAAGCAGCTTGGGTTCAAAAGTTTTAGGGGACAATATTTTTTACTCTGTTTTTAATACAAACTGACTACTGGACTCCAGTAATGACTGTTTTAGCATTACTGTGATTAGCACCCAAAGGAAGAACTCTATGGCATATATACACAGAGCCCATACTAAACATAGTAGTAGAAATTTCAGAAATGCTCCTACAGTTAACATAGTCTCACCTATATAAAGCCTTCACCATCGCCTCTTAGATCACATTCAGCTCCACAGATCTCAGAATCTGAACCTCAGGACCCCAACATGTTTAAAAACAGAAATGGTCTATAGGCTTAATTCATTTAAATATTGGAAGCCTCCTACAGCAAGAACAACTAGACCAACTTAAGGTTGTGATTTTACGGACTGACCCAGATATCGTGGTGCTTACAGAACCTTGGTTACGAAGCATACAAGTGACTCTGAAGTGGCCTTAAATGACTATAGTTTGTATAGATTTGACAGAGATTCAAGAGGTGGTGGTATAGCAGTGTATGTCAAGTCATGCTTTACTGCTGCAGTTCTTGATGCCATCACTGTGAAAAACTGCTTTGAACTTTTAACTCTGAAAATAACTGTGGGAGAAAACACCTCAGTCAATATAATAGGGGTATATAGACCTCCTTCTGCTCAGAAGCTATCATCATGGATGATTTTAACGTAAACTGGCACAGCAGTGCATCTGACCACCTGAAAGAATTGTGCGATGATCTTAATCTCTCACAACTGATCACTGATCTAACCAGGCCAAACTCATCAAGTCAACCTTCATTGATCTAATTTTAACTAATAGGAGTGATAAAATTACAGCACCAGGAGTCTTTAATCTAGATTTTAGTGATCATTGCCCAATCATGTGCATCAGGAGCACTCAAATTAAAAAGTCTGGTTCTAGAATGATGATCAGGAGAAATTTTCAATATTTTAATGAGCAGGCCTTTTTACATGATCTTGCACTTAGTAATATTCCCTACGCTTCTGAACTTCAGAATGTTAATACAACACTTAAGCACTTCAGTACAACCTCTCAGTAGTCAACAAACATGCACCTTTTGAAAACTACAGGATTAAGGATAGATCAAGCCCCTGGTTCTCTACTGAAATATTGTCGCTCCTTAAGGCAAGAAATAAAGCCTGGAAACATGCTAGATAGACAGGGGAGGAATCTCACTGGCTTATATTTAGAACACTTCAAAACAAATGCACATCTCTGGTTAGGAAAGCTAAATCAGACTACTATCAGAATCTAATTTCTAGCTCCCAGTCAAACCCAGTCAAATTTTGGAAGGCTGTTAACTCAGTGAAAAATAAGCCATTATCCTCTGTCCCACCTCAGATTGCACTGGATGATCATCTGATAACTGACCAAGAAGAGATGTGTGGAACTTTTAACAAACACTTTGCTGCTGCAAAAGGTGGAGATGTATCCGATTTAAACAGTTATAGGTCAATCTCAAAGCTATCATGCCTTGCAAAAATATTACAACTGCTAATTAATGATCAACTACAGTCATTTCTCCAAGTAAACTCTATTTTGAGCACACAGCAGTCTGGTTTCAGGAAAAAACATAACACCATTACAGCTGCTACATTGGTTTTAGATTGTCGTATTACTGCTTGCGACAAAAAGATGCAATGTGCTGTTCTCTTTGTTGATTTATTCAAAGCTTTTGATACTGTTGATCATCCACTGCTGCTAGAAAGATTACACAGCATCGGCTTTGACCACAATGTTTTGATAAATGGTTTCAGAACTACCTTTTTGGTAGACAACAGGCTGTTGCCCTGGGAAGCTGGGATTCTGGTTTTCTTTCAGTCACTAAAGGGGCTCCTCAGGGTTCAGTTTAGGCCCGGTGTTATTTTCAATTTATATTAACAACATTGTTTCCACAGTGAAAGAATGTAAAATACATCTGTATGCTGATACAATTTTATACTGTGCGGCAAACTCAGCAAGGGTAGCCATTGAAAAACTGCAGTGCCCTTTGACTCCCTTGCACTCCAAAGCCACAACTTAGCCCTAAATGCAGATAAAAATAAGTTTATGCTGTTTTCCAGGCCTGCTTATATTGAAAATATGGAAAATAGCATTTTAAATGTTTTAACTTTAAATGGGTCAATTATTGAAAGAGTAAATTAGTATAAGTACCTTGGCATCTGACTTGATGAGAAACTTGATTTTAAAACTCACATCACTAATCTCAGTTATAATACCATTGTGAGTTTTCCACAAAAAGATGTGAAAAATCAGGTGTTCAAGTCAGTGTTCATGAAGACATGAGCATTAAGTACAGGGCAATATGATAAGCTCTTCCAAGAAGCACAGGTGCTCCGGATTTAAAACAAACAGCAGCACACAGAAAATGAGCACAAACATGATATGCCCCTTTTGTATTCCTCTAATCAGTCAGAGATGTTTAATTTACCAATTAAATTTTGTACACTGTCCAAGGCCTTAAAAAATTTTAACTTTCATTTTGAGTAATTCAGTGCAATCAAATTAAGTGCTCTAGTTGGTAGATCTTCACCCCCAACCTTGTGAAAAGCCTTAACTGGTGTAGCAGGCAAGACAAGCTGGTTCTAAAACAGACTGTATGTGAACATGTTATTATTGGTAAGTCAAGGTAAACAATTTTCATTTGAAGAAACAATTACAATGTTTATATGGAGCCTAATATTTTGTTAATAGCAACATGACTTTTAGTCAGTCTTGAAAACAGAGTTTCTGTGCTGCCCATTACAGTGTTTGCTGTGCTTAAAACTGTTCATCACCCTTTTGGTACTTTCAAACACATATTCTAATTTTAAATTTATTCTCCTTAAGCTTTTCCAGAATGGAGCAAATGCTCACGGACGGTCCAAAAACAAATCTCTGTGGTGTAACTGGTGAACACATTCACTCTCTGAGAGAAAGCACCAAGTTCAAGACTTGGCAGGGGTTTGTAAGAGATGGTTGTTTGCTTCAAGGGTTAGACTGCAATTAACTGTGAATTAACTTACAATAAACTTTACCCACAAAACAATGAAGAATTTAGGGCAGCTATCTATATGTATGCTAATGTTGGTAGACAGGTATGTGCCAGCAATTCACAAGCGATCAGACAAGCCTAATAGGCTGGAATGGACCATTTAGTCATGTGTGATGCTTACGTGTGCCTTTATTTATTACACTTTGTCTTTCAAAGCAGGTTCAATAAAGGTTCAGTAAAGAAACTTGTTCATTCAAATCAAATCATAGAAAACGCTACCCAAGCATGTTTCAAACCCAGTACATGTGTGTGTGTGTGTGTGTGTGTGTGTATGTATATATATATATATATATATATATATATATATATATATATATATATATAGTGTCAAGTTGTTTTGTACAAACTCCAATAGATTATCAGAGAACAGCTTACCACAAACCCATGGCATATGCTTTCAAACTGTAGTAACTGTGAATAATGTGATGCAAAAAAAACTCCATTTCTGGTATTTATGATAACTGACAAAAGATGGCAAAATCATCTGACAACGTTGTTCAACTTCGTATGTGTGATTTTTAACGTTCAAACAGCACCAGCATCAATGACCTTAACCTTAGCTAGCCGAGTTGTTACCACGTGACTGCATAACGTCATGAAGTCACTAACACGTGGTAACACCTTGGCTGGCTAGCTAGTGTTATCTTAGGTGTGTTCGACTTAACCCGGCGCTGGGCAGACCGATCGCCGCCTGGCTCGGTACGGTGCATGCCGGCTAGTTTTTTGTCCGACTTGCGTCGGCGCGTCACGATGACATACGGCATTATAATCTAGCGAGTGCGAGGTGGCAGCAGGCTTCAGAGCCAGTGGCTGTAGTTGCTTCCCACGCGCTGTGCCAGCTGAGAGATGGCTTGATGACGACAGATCTTAATCCTCATTGGTTAGAAGTTCCGCTGTGACATTTGTTTCACTTCACTCTAAAATAAAACTTTTTTTCTAAAATGTAAATCTCCGCTATAGCTCCTATATTGCTGTCATGCTCTCTAGTAGCATGACAGTTTGTTTTCGTGCATCATTCAATGTATTTCATGTCATAATTATCATTTCATGTCGTGAAAAGACCCCAGTGCCTGACATTTCTTCTAACACATCTTTTTATCTTGATATTTTTCTAGAAATTTTAACTACATTACTATTGCGCTTTGATTTATTTTTCTTTCTACTCTGTAAACTTTGTAAATGTTTTAAAATATGATAAATAAAGCTGTGTGTATGAGCATGGTGTTATGTTTCTTTACAAGATCCAACGCCAGAAGTTAAGCTGTTCTGGAATATAAGAACAAAACAATGTGGTGTTCAGAAGACAATTGTGTTAACAAATTCATCTTCAATTAACCGCAGCCACTATTCATCTTCAATGCCTGAATAATTGCTTTGTCTGTGCCTCAAGAAGCACAGATTCTACACAATCATACAATGTACAAATTAACCCCATTATTCATTAGTGACTCATATTGGGCACATCCTTCATTGGTGTGTCTACTTAAGTATACTGTTACACAATACATCCATAAAATAACATCCAGTATTGCATGTTATGTGATTAGTTATAATAGGTTAGTTTTATCTCCCAAAAATGTAATCCCACTAATGTCATTAGTGATGCTGATATTTTATGAATAAACGCACTTACAAACTGCAGTTTTATACACACCACTTAGGAATAGGACTTAAATGGCACACACAATGGCATTCGCTGCTAATTGAAATGTGTTCAATTTGTGTAGGCAATTTGTGAAGACCACTCACTAAATCTAAAAGGCAATCACTGCTCAATGGAAAGATATGTTTTGAGTGCCAGTTTGGCACATTGTAACAAATTAAGAATAATAATCCACGTATTTGGAACAGGTGTGCACTATTTCTCTGTTATACCTTTTGGTATATAAGGCTTCATGTTGCATGTGCCATAACATCACATGGACAACATCCTTATCAATTTGAAGGACAGCCAAGGAAATATCACCTTATATGTACCAAAAACTGTTACAGATAGGGTGAAGAATGGCGAGTGAAAAATAAAAGCATGATGTGACTGCAATGGTTTTGGGAATACTTTATTCATTTTGATGTACTTTTCCAGATTAAAAAGTATTTGTATTTATACTGCACAACTGACATCCAAGCTTTTAAATGTTTTTTTTTTGTATTTTTATAAAGTTCTACAGCCTCTACTACAGGAATCAGTCTTCAACCAGAGCTACACTCCTGCAACCAGGCCTCTCCATCCCTTTTACCTTCAGTTGTGGTCAAATCCCTAGCAATGTTCACCCAGTCCTCCACCCCTGCAACCAGGCCCCTTCTATTCCTTACACCCATAGCGGTGGTCAAATCGCCAGCAACCTTCATCAAGTCCACAAGTCCCCCCTCCACTGGGGCACACCTTCCAGCTATCACCTCCAGGCTCAGAGCAGCTGTTATCCCAATCTAATCTGATGGCAAGCCAAGAGTCACAACAGGGTACAGTGTCTCATTAAAATCATTATAAAAAAAAAAAAACAGAACAAAGTTTCCATGAGGAGTTCCAGGGGGCTGTCGCAGTGTGGCTTCTGAATATGAATGTGGCATCCATCTACTGCACAGATAGTGTTTGGAAATCCAACTGCTTGAAAACCTAAGACAGAATTATGCAGGGTTTGTCCTACTGGCCAGGAAAGGTGGTATGCCATGTGTGTATTTACCAGAGTACAACACTCATGAACATATTTGACAAGAGTGGATTTTGTGACATTGAGTCCGTCTTCTATACCCCTGTATGACTCCTGGTTCGACAGTGTCCTTAGACAGACTAGGACATTCTTTGTCAGTGGTAATTTTGTCTGCTGTGGATTCATATAAACAGGGCCAAGGGTGTTTATCAGATCCTAAATAGTAAGCAAGACAAAAGATTATCATAATCACATTAAAACCTTTTGCATGGTTATGTGGCTTCCATACATGTCCTTTGGAGAATCTGACATGACCTCTAAATTTTGAGAGACTACAGAGAGGGATGGAATCTGTAAAATGTTGTATTTTGGAACAAGCCTAAAGAAGGGGGGATGTGATTAAGTCCTTAAACAAAATACTTAGACAGTTTGGACTTAAAGCCACTTTGACACAATAAAATTGGAGTCTATTTACCATATACACAACCTTAATTGTTAAGGTCTGACTGAGAGCACTTGATCATTTCCATTTAATTATTTCTAGAATTTTTTACACTGTTTATCATATTCACTCATTCTACCTTAAACAAACTGAATATATTTGCAATTATTTATTCACACGTTTTTATGTGAAATGATTCAATAGACAGTCTTGAAAAACAGACTACTTAGTTTAGGTCTGTTCATTTAAATTGTTATTGACAAATATCAAGGCTATTCATTAGCACGGATAACAGTTTGTTAAAACTTTTTCACCAATCTACAAGATAAATGAAGAATGCTGAATAAAACCATTTGTGTTTACAGATGTTACAGAAACTAGTTTGACACTTTGTGGTCACCTATAGTCACAACTGTGGACTTGGAAAACAAACGCTGGGCTTAACCTTCAACTATGATCAAGAATATTTTGTTTAGCCTACAGAAGATAAAAAATACCTTTCATTTTCTTTGTACATCATACTCGATTTCATGCAATGGCAGATGGATTTCTACTGCATTTACAGCTACGAAGAAAGCAAACGCCGTGAGATCCGCCAGCTCATGAGGGTTTCATGTGGCGACTGTCCGACTTGACGGCTCTTTACCACCCTCCTCCCCCCAACTGCAGCAGGCTGCTCTCGCTGACCACCAAGGCGAGGCACAGTTCATCTCGAACAAGTCTCTTGCAGCAAGATTTATATCTGCTATAGGTATATGAATATGTGAAAGCAGTTTCAGCATGTTGTGGTATTTTCAGTGTATATATATTTCAAATGCATTTATATATTTTTGCAATATATGAAAATGGCCAAAAATGTGTTTCTTAAATATATATTTAAAATGCATTTATACTTTTATTAGCGCCCATTACTTCACCGCCACTGCTCTGTCACTTTTAAATTTACATTTACATTTCAAATAAATTGCAATCCACGCTAAAATACATTCCAAACACAAAAATGCATGTCAGAGTATCATATGTCAGAATTTCCATATTAATAATATATTTTAAAATGCAGTTATGTTAAAATTTATGGGGAAACAGTACACATAGAAATATACTATAGAAAAATACATGTATGTAAATGTATTCATGAATTACATTTGAAAATATATAAAAATCGCCAAAATACTTTGTCTAATGCACTTTACTGTTTGGAAACCTTTTGAAATGAATTTGTACTCCAGTATCTTAATTGTAAATGTTAGTAAATGGACCTTTAACAGGACAAAAGCAAGTGTTGTAGGCATTGATACACTGTGAAAATGTAGTTTGACGATTTGATATCTTGTTTATTTGACAAACATTTTGTGTGAATGTCTTACTGCATTTGTAATGCAAAGTACAACGCAAAACACAGAAGTCAGTACCGTTCATTTAGTTCATGTATATTTAGTTAAATCTTTCATCTTTATTAAAACTACATACAATTAAAAAATATAATAACAAATACAAATGAATGCATTTTTAAATATATATTTAAGAAACACATTTTTGGCCATTTTCATATATTGCAAAAAATATATATCTCATAAATATATTTGCAATATATATATATTCTCCTTATGGGACACTAATCTTTATGTTGTATAACTCCCTGATAGCCTGATGTCTGCTTCTGTTTAACACTACTCGCACCCTATTTAACTACACCACACATTTTGTAAAACTTAACAGGCAAGGATAATAAAACGCATTGATATTCTGTTTTGTAAGCTTATTGCAAATCAATGGTTATTTTGGATTTAATAATAAGAAAGGACAAACTTTAAATATGTATGGAAATATTAGGGAAAGCAGTTCAGTTTTATTGTAGAAATTACAACATTAAATGGTGTAATGAACATTTCATCTTCTAGATGCTTGTGGTCCCTGTCTTATAAATTAGGAGTCCCAAGTTTTTTGCATTTCCTTTTTTACTTTCTTTCTTCTTTTGCTGTAATTGGTTTGGTAATGCTTTGGTGAAAATTAATTATTATATTTATTAGCATTAAATTTATTTTATTAACATTAATAAACCATGAACATCAACATTATTACAACATAAATAATGTTTACAAAGTATTTAACACTTGTATTAAATTATGTTTGTTAGTGTCAATTAAATAAAGAATACTTGAATTCTATCATGTTTATTCTATCGATTTAATTAAATTTTTTTTTTTTTACTTTTTTCCTGTTTATCTCTTTGGATTTGTCAATAATTCAAAAGTCAAAGTCAAGTCAAAGTTTATTTATATGGTGCTTTTTATATCAGTGTTGTCACAAAGCAACTTTACAGAAAAAGCAACAGCATCAGACCACACAGGATGGGGAGTTGTTCAACTCGGCAAAGAAAAGGTAACACACAGAGAGTTAGTTCTGTAAAGAGTGACTGATCACAGTTTACAGTATTAACAGAGTGCAGCACAGACTCTGGCAGGTCTAGTTATTACAGCCTAAGTAAAAGGGAGAAACCAGAAAGGTAACAGAGACATGAGGGCTCCCTGAGATGTCAGTGCCCCTCCGCTCCACCATCAGCAAACTTGAGTGAACATGTGAGAGCAGCGGGATGACAGCACCAACATTCCCAGTTTGCCATAATACTCTATATCCATGAACTCCCAGATCTGCACCTTTTATTTAACAGGGAAAACTAACCAAAGGCTTGAATAAACTAAAAACTAAAGGTTTTAAGCCTAGACTTAAAGACTGAAGCTGTGTCTGAGTCTTGAACACTGACTGGAAGATTATTCCAAAGTTGGGGGGCTTTGTATGGGAAGGCTCTCTCCCCTAATGTAATTTTATTAATTCTAGGTATTAATAGTAAGCCAGCATCTTGTGATCTGATTGTGTTGGCATGATGGTTCATAGCATGAGAGAAGTTCACTCAGGTACTGAGGGGTGAGTCCGTGTAGAGCTTTATATGTCAGTATATGTCAAAATTTAACTGGTAACCATTGTAGGTTTCATAAAACTAGGTTGATATGCTCAAACTTTATGGTTGTCATGAGGACTCTGGATGCAGCGTTCTGGACCAACTGAAGTTTGTTAATGCTTTTGCTGGAACATCCAGACAGCAGGGCATTACAGTAATCTAGCCTTGATAATAGCTTGAACTAGCTTTTCTGCAACTTGTAGAGATAATGTATTTTAGCAATATTGCAGAGATGCAGGAAGGCTATTCTAGTAATATTTGTTGAATTTTATCATCTGGTTTGCTTGATATATACAGCTGAGTGTCATCGGCATAGCAGTGGAAATTGATGCTGTGTTTACTGATAATGGTGCCCAGTGGTAGCATATATAATGTGAATAATATAGGTCCTAAAACAGAGCCTTGTGGAACACTATACTTTACTTTTGCGAGGACAGATGATTCATTGTTTACATTAACAAACTGATAGCGATCAGTCAGGTAAGATCTGAACCAGGAAAGAGCTGTTCCTGTTACCCCAACAAGGTTTCCTAGTCTATCTAGTAACATGGAGTGGTCTATGGTGTCAAATGCTGCACTAAGACAAAGGAGGACTAGCAGAGACACATTTCCTTGGTCAGGGAATAATAAAATAACGTTTACAATTTTCACTAGTGCTGTCTCAGTACTATGATGTGGCCTAAAACCAGACTGAAATTTTTCATGTATATGATTCCTATGCAAATAGGAGCTTAATTGTTTTGCCACAACCTTTTCCAAGATCTTTGATATAAAGGGGAGATTCAAGATATATATAATAATATAATTTGATAGTTTGCAGGGATCAAGGTTAGTTTTCTTAATCAAAGGTCTAATTACTGCTAGTTTAGAAGTTTTGGGATGTATTCAAGGCTAAGCGATGAGTTTATTATTGACAGAATAGGCTTAGGCTATTTTTGACAAAATTTCTTTGAGTAAACCTGTAGGAATCAGATCTAACATACAAGCAGAAGATTTTGTGGAGGATATTTGTTGAAGTATGGTAAACGATTCCAGCCTCTCTGCAGTAGTTACAATATTCTCAAGATTTAGATTGGCCTTATAAGGCAGCAAGTTTGTAGAGTTTAACTGTGCATTCTGAATTTTCTGCCTAATTTTTCAGTTTTATCACTAGAGAAATTAATAAAATCATTGCTGCTATAGGCTAATGGCATCTGGGGTTCAGTAACTGTTTGGTTTTTATTTCATCTAGAAACTGTGCTAAATAATAATCTATGATTATTCGTATTGTTTTCTATGAGAGAGGAGAGATTAGTTGAGCGTGAGTAAGTGCTCTTCTATAGTCTATAAGGTATTCCAGGCAGACTGGAATACTTCTAGTTTAGTCAGGCGCCATTTTTGCTGTTGTCTGACAGTCTGTTTTAAAGCTCGAGTATGATCATTATACCATGGGGCAAGCTTTTTCTGCCTTATTATTTTACTTTTTAATGGAGCCACTTTATCTAGGGTATATTGAAAAGTATCCTCTAAGCACTTGGTCATAACATCTAATTCGGCAGGAGTAGATGGACAGCTGATAGAAGCTGATAATTGTGGGAGGTTTCTGATAAAGCTACCAGCTGTGGACGAAGTTATAGTCCACTTAACATGATAGCATAGTGATGAACGTGCATTTCCGCTAAAATGAATTTCATAAGAGATTAGGTAATGATCCGAGACTGCTGTGCTCTGGGGGAGAATGGCTAAGTTATCTATGTTTTGCAGAATTAAGTCTAAAGTGTGGCTGCAATAATGAGTTGACCCCTTTATAGTTTGAGTGAAACTTGCAGAGATAAATATAAATGCCTTACTTAGTGCATCTTGAGGTTTATCAAAGTGGATATTAAAATTTCTGACAATTATGAGTTTATTTGAAAACATTATTAAACATAGAATTCCTATAAGAACTGAGAATATGGCCCTGGCTGCCTATAGATTGTAATTAGTGAAAAAGAATTCTTATTTGTTCCTCGATCACTTATATTAAGAAAAAGAAGAGAATTTGTAGCCTACTTTCTGGCTCACGCCTAAAGCTTTTGTATGGATGGTTGCTATACCTCCACCCCACTTAAAGGAGGGCTATGCCCATAACTGTAGCCTGTGGGGGTGGCTTCATTTAGACTAAAGTATTCATCTGGTCTAATCCCCATTTCTTTGAGGCACAGAGCATCTAAATCATGATCAGTAATAATTTCATTTACAATGACGGCTTTAGATGTAAGAGATCTTATGTTAAGCACTCAATTGGGTGGAACCTATGTGGCGGTTTGTGACAATTGTACATACTTAATATTTACTATTTCATTTAATATTTAATGTTTAAGAACTGTAATGCAAATATAACATTTTTTACGATGTCTTTTTACAGGTATCGTGTATTTTTTCATGCCTTTAAATCTCTTACTTTATTCTCATTCTCAGCCTTTTGAGAATGGGGCTTGGGGCCTGTGGTCCCCCCACACCAATGTACCAAACTTCTCAGGTAGCAGAGCAATTCTGTGAACAGGACGCAATAAATGCTGCTGAAAAACGCAGAAGGGCTTCAAAAAACAAAAATAATATAGTGTTGGATAAATCACTGATAAGTCAAATGAAACGATGGAAAAAAGGGAAAAAAAATTCAGAAAAAAAAGTAAAATCCTCCCAAGAACCTAACAACCATCGCAGGATGAAATAAATTTAAATTGCCACATTGCTAAATATTCTCTGCACAAAACCAAAATAACACGGCTAACATGACCACACAACATTTTAGTGAGGCTAGATAAATTCACGTGTGATGGCTTATTATTTATTTGGACATTTTTTTCTATTTACTTAGTAAAAAGTTATAGCCTGCAATGCTTGTAGTATGCAACTTATTAAGGAATGTAGTGGGTTCCAGTAGTTCCTTATCTCCTAATCCTAATCCCCAAACACTAAGCGCAACAAACCTACAGCCCATGGCAAATCTCTTTAGATAGTGGTGGCTCATGTGACTTCTCATTATAGCTATGCAGATGATGTGACCACTTCCATGAAATATGCCCCAGGAGAAGTGACTAATAAATGTGTCAGGTGCAGATCCGGCCACTAATCACACTGCCAGTAAAGTGGCGGTCGCTAATAAAAGTGGCCACAATATGGCCGCAATGTGGCTGCTTAGTGGTGGCTGCCAATAAAAGTGGCCGCGATGTCGCTGCTCAGTGGCGGCTGCTAATAAAAGTGGCCGTGACGTGGCTGCTCAATGTTGGCCGATAATAAAAGTGGCCGGGAAGTGGCTGTTCAAAAGCCACTGCTATTAACAGTGGCTGCTTTGTGGCCGCAATGTGGCTGCTCAGTGGTGGCCGCTAATAAAAGTGGCCACAATGTGTCCGCGATGTGGCTGTTTCCTGCTGCCGCAAGAGCCGCTACTTCCGTCTGTCAGTGGGCACACAGAGATCTGACCCCCTCTCCGTGAACAGTGAACCAAACCTTAAGACAGGGACAATAATGTTGAAACTAAAGACCTAACACCCAGGCAGAGGTCCAGCAGCATGAGCCAGCAATTTGGACTCTAAATAATGGTCTTGGAGAACAGGCCCTTGGGTGTTTGAACCAAAATCCATCTGTTCAGATGGTTGAAAATAAATTGTGAAAGCAGCTCTGAAGCTCAGCAACGATCCGCTTCCAATGACCCACCCAAAAAATAAAATGTGGAATGGAAGCTTGGAGGCCTAGGCCCACTGTCTTCTCGCCAACACAAAACACCTTAGAATATAGCCAATACATTTGTTTGGGTGGGCTGAGGCAAAGGCCCAGGCCCAGGCCCTGGCATCATACTCAGTTTTGAGCCATTTTGCCTCAGAAGAATGAAATCTGGGACAGGGTTCTGGGCCTAGGAATTAAAAACAACACTTAAGGATAGAAAATATAATAAATCGGTCTCCATGATTGAGAAGAAAATGCGATATAATTACTGAATCCCAGGAAAAGGACAGGTACTTATGATGTAGACAATTAGTATTTAAAGATTTGAACAGGAACCAAAACCTCACATTGTCTCCCCCACCATGAAAACTTCAGAGACAAAGAGATTTTGTTGGGTTCTCTGAAGCCCAGGCCCAGGGTCTTGGTCTCAAGCATCATTCTTTTCCCTTGAAAGATTAAAGTGTAGGATTTGTGTTCTAAGTCTCTGGTTCATAGCCCACCAACAGTAAACCAAACTTTAAGACAGGGACAATAATGTGGAAAGTAAAGCCCCAACAACCAGGCAAATGTCCAGGAGCATGAGCCAGCTGTTTGGACTCTAAATTATAAAATTTGGAATAGGAGCTCTGAGGCCTGGTCCCAGCATTATGTCACCAACACAAAATAACTTAGGATCATGCCAAGACTCAATCTCTCAGAATAGGATGCCTAATATCTGTATGGTAATTTGTAGGCCAAGGCCCAGGATCTCTTAAGTGCAATTCTGACCTGAGGCCAACAATGAAATAAAGTTGCAAAGAAATTTCGGACTCAATACCAAGTATCAGCCATTTTACCTTGAAAGAGTAACATTTGACATGAGCTATTAAAAACAGGCCCAGAGGCCTCTCATCAATTGTATTACAAAAAGGAAAATCAAGTATTGGAGAGAATTCTGAAGCCCAGGCCAAGGATCTAGTGAACATCACCCTGAATTTAAGGCTTGAGAAAACATAAATTCTGAGATTTGAGATAAAGTTCATTGGCCCACTATCTAGAATGCAATCCTTTAGAATAGTGACTGTCATTTTGGAATGCGTGCTTAGAGGTTGAGTCCTTAGGAGTTTGAACCAAAATCCTAAGCTGTTCTGATGGTTGAAAAGAAATTGTGACAGCAGCTCTAAATCCCAGCAAGGATCTGCTTCCAAAGAAACAGCCATTTAGACTGTAAAAAAAGTAAAATGGAAAGCGACCTCGGAGGCCTAAATTTGTTTGGGTGAGGTCCAGGCCCTGGCCTCACACTCAATCTCCTGACATTTTGCCTCAAAAGAATGAAATCTGGGACAGGGTTTTGAGGACAATGGAAAGGGCCTAGGATCTAAATCCAACACATGAGTATAGAAAATATAATAAATTCCTGACTGCTCTCAACGACTGAGAGAAAATTGTGATAGAATTACTGAAGCCCAGGAAAAAGACAGGAAACCCTGACCCAGAGATTTACTTTCTAAAGATAAAAATTTGAACAGGAACCAAAATCTAACATCATCTCCCTCACCATAAGCCCAGCCAAGAATCTAGTAAAAATGACACCTAATTTAAGGCTTGAGAAAACATAAATTCTGAAATAAAGTTCACTGGCCTACTACGTTGAACCCAGTCCTTTAGAATAGTGACTATAATTTTGGAATGCAATCGTGGAGGCCCTGGGAGGTTGAACGAAAATTCCATGCTGTTCAGATGGTTGAAAGAAATTGTGATAGCAGCTCTGAATCCCAGCAAGGATCTACTTCCAAAGAACCAGCCATTTAACTGTAAAAAAATAACATGTTGATTCTGAGCTCGGAGGCCTAGGCAGAGTGTCTTCTCGCCAACACAAAACACCTTAGAATATAGCAAATAAATTTGTTTGGGTGGGCTGAGGCCAAGGTCGAGGCCCATTTCCTAACATTTTGCCTCAAAATAATAAAATCTGGGAGACGGTTCTGAGGAAAAAGGAAAGGGCCTAGGAAGTAAAACCAACAAATAAGTATAGAAAGTATAATAAATTCCTGACTGCTCTCCACTACTGAGATGAAATTTTACTAGAATTTCTGAAGCCCAGGAAAAGGACAGGCACACTTGAACCAGACACTTACTTTCTAAAAAGAAAAAATATGAACAGGAACCAAAACCAAAACATTAAATACTCTTTCACTGTAAAGGAATTGACCTAGAATTACATTTTATCAGACAGAAATCTAAAGGATTAAAATGGATGTCCAATAAAAAAACATTCGTACAATAATTAAATCGTCGGTGTAAACGTTCAAAAACACTGAAAAGGCATATCCAGCACTCCAGAAGGGCTGAAACGCTTTAGAAAGGCTAGCACCGCTGTGCAGTGTTCTCATTACGTGAAGACATTACCTTGAATAAAAACATATATTTCTGACATAAAATAAACTTTCTACATAACAAAACTGAACTATAATAAAATTTTCATGAGAAGGAACGTGATAGCTTCATCTTGGGTGACTTAAACTGTATAATACTGAAATCTTTGGTGGCCTCTAAGTGACCCTGAAAAGGCGTTTCCAGCACTCCCGAGGCGCTCAAACGCTTTAGACAGGCTGGAAACGCTATGCAGTATTCTCTTAACGTGACGACATCACGATGTTTATAAAAAGACATTTCTGTCATAAAATACCATTTATCTCCAAAGACCCTGACCTAAAATCACGTATTTATGAGACAGAATATTAAAGCATTAATTTGGGCGACGTAAGCTGGACAATAATGAATTAGTCGTCCTGTGCGCTCATATGCTCTGAAAAGGCGTTTCCAGCACTCCAGAAGCGCTGAAACGCTTTAGAAAGGTTAGAACATCTGTGCACTGTTCTCTAAAGATGAAGACATTACATTGATTAAAAAGGCTTTTCTGCCATTAAACAACCTTTCAACGGAGAGGAACTGACCAAAAATCACATTTCCTGAGCCTGAATTCAGGGTGACCAAACCTGTATATATACTCTGAAAAAGGCGTTTCCAGCACTCCAGAAGCGCTCAAAGGCTTAAGAACGGCTAGAAACGCTATGCAGTATTGTCTGAACCTGAACATACAATAAAAGGCTTTTCTGCCGTCAAACAACATGTCTCGATTAAGGAACTGACCTAAAATCACAATTTATGAGACAGAACCCTAAAGCATTTACTTGGGTGACCAAATCTGTACAATGATGAAATCTTCGTTGAATACGCTCATATACTCTGAAAAGGCGTTTCCAGCACTCCTGCAGCGCTCAAACGCTTCAGAAAGGCTAGAACAGCTCTGCAATATTCTCTTAACATGAATGCTTGTCTGCCATTCAATACCCATTCACTGTAAAGGAACTGACCTAAAATCACATTTTTTGATACTGAACTCTGAAAAGGCGTTTCCAGCTCTCCAGAAGCGCTGAAATGCTTTAAACAGGCTAGAAACGCTATGCGCTATTCTCTGCACCTGAACATACAATAAAAAGACTTTTCTTCCATTAAATACCCGTTCACTGTAAAGGAACTGATCAAAAATCACATTTTATGAGATTGAATTCTAAAGCTTTAACATGGGTGACCAAATCTATAGAATAATGAAATCGTCGTTGTATACGCTCAGAT
>NW_023494800.1:32091530-32221530 GCF_904425465.1 Colossoma macropomum
CGTATATACATGAATACCAGGAATTCTGATCTGGTGTGATGATCTGGTCTGATCTGATCTGGTTCTCCAGGTTAGAATTTGGGTGCCATCCATTCTAACCTTTATTACTGGTCAGGGAAGAGCAGTATAGCCTTTGTTTGTTTGTGTTCTGTTCTAGTAGAGCGGTACTAGAACACTAAAAAGAATTCTTTTTGTAAACGTAAATCATGTAAAATACTTGGTGTGTGTGTGTGTGTGTGTGTGTTTGGTGGCTGGTATCAATAAAACAGCCCAAAAGCTCAGTGTTCTGTTTAAATGCCCCATTATAAACCCCACAACACCCCAGACTTAAGGTGGGGTTATAAAAGTAACAATTTACCCACAATTCATACAGAATTATTTAGTTCTAAACTACTTAATACCTCATTTACAGAGCATCTGATTAACACATCATATAAGTACATTTATAATGTATTTCTAGCCTTGCTCTCTTTTGCTTTTGTATTATTTGTAAGCAGACTGTTATTAAAAAATGTTGCTGGCTTAGTAGCAAAATGCAATTAGACCTCTGACTAAAATTTGGCTTTAATGTCATGCTAATGTCCTGTCTTTATAAGCCTATTCAGAGGTGAGTAGTGACTAGGTACATTTTCTCAAGTACATGTACGAAACTAAAATTCACGGATGTTTACTCTCCTGAGTATTTTTAAATCATGATACTTTTACTTCTACTAAAGTATGTTACTGAGTAAAAGAATCTTTAGTCCATCATGTCATACATCCCTCTGACACAGACTCTCTTACGAACTCCATTTCCCAGAACTCCATTGTAGATGACGTAATTGTGGTTCCACCATCATTCACCAATCAGCGCTCATCCTCACCTGAAAATTGATCTCTTTCACCTGTTCTCTGTATCATATAAGTCTACAGAGCGGTCATTCTTGTTGTCATTGTCTTACTGTGAATCAGACTTTGCTTGTACCCTGTTTGCTGGTTCCTGTTATGTTTTTCCTTTTTTGTATCTGGATCTTCCTGGATGTGACCTCTACCTGTTGTGTGACCATGATTTTGGACTGTGTTCAAACAAGTAAAGCCTCATTCTCTGATTTTAACTCTGGTATTTTAGCCATTCATATTTAGACACTGATTTTTTTGTGGTTAATTTTAGTTTGTTTTAATGGTGGCAATATTTTTACTGCTTCATGTTTGGTTACATCCCTGACTTTGGCTCTTTGTATTTTAGACCAAAACAATCCCAAAAGGGCAGAACAGAGCTGCACAATCTTCTGTTCCTATGCTGATAAATGCTGGATGGAAGTTCCACTGCGGTGCTCAATGCTTAAGTAGATTTTCTTCCTGTTTCTTTTGTATTTCTAGATTCTATTTTTAAGTTGTTTTGGTGAAGTTGGTAAACTGTAACATTTACAAAACTATTTTAGGCAAGTTTTGGTATGTTGTGCTGGTTTAGGCTCCTCTACCCACCTCTGAACCTGATCATGAACAGTGTCTGTGTTAGTTTTGATGCTGCTTCCACAGGTGCAGCCACATTCACCACCATGAAAACAGAAAATAGAAACACTTATCATCTATGCGTATGCCAGTTTAAATTTAACCAATAAAGTTATTGCTGATGACAATATGACAATATTGCTGATGCTTGGCCAAAAATTTGCTCCACAATACATAATCAAACACAAATCATTGTTTTACTGCTTGTCTTTTGTCATTTACAGCGGCTTGCAGTGCAGGAACGATGAGTGTTTGTAAAGAGTAGCATGTTAAAGCAGCAGATTGTGCAGACAGTACAATAAAAATGATCACAGGAAAAAAAAAATGCACTCTGATGTTGAATTCCCTCATGAATTAGCGCGGTTCAGTTGCCTGAATTCGGGTGGAGTCGCATGTCAAAACAAAACTAAAGAAAACTCGTCAGGCCCCATCAACCAGTGCAGCTCCAACAGCACCTCCCAGTTGAAAAGGAGATTCTGATTGGCTCTGCTGCTCAGTTTTACTGTACCTGTTTGTGCTCGTCAGCACGTAATGCAGTTTAGGGAAAGAGGTTTTTATGTTCGCGTTCTGAACTCAAAAAGCGGTGGGGCGTCATCACAATATTTTGAAAAGAGGTGGGTCAAATGCCTGCTCGCCACCATGGTTCGAGCGGCACTGACTGCCCATATAACAGGGAAAAATAAAATAAAATTAAAACTTCAGGAAAAGCCATTAAACACAACATTCAGAAAAAAAGTAACTGTTATAACTGTGTAAAAGTTTAAGTTTGAAAATAACCATCTTTCCTCCAGTAAATCACAAACAAAAGAACATAAACATGATGCAAAAAATGTCTACTCATAAAAAGCATAAAGATTTCAAAGAGGATAAAATGTTACAGTGATTAAGTGATGCTTTCTTGTTAGCTCTTTGTTCTAAAAAGCTGTGCAGACTTTGATGACAGTTCAGCATCTAAATTTATGTGTAGATGTCTGCTATTTTCTGCTTTCCTATGTCCTGTCTGTGCCCTGCAGTGGATCCGTTTCAGACTCTTCCCCAGCCTGTGAAGAGAACAGTGTGATGATGAGGATGATGGATATCTGTATGTTCTCCACTGCAGTGCTGTACTGTATTGATACAGATGTTACCTGTGTTTAATGTGCAAAACAAGTGTTTGCCGCCTCATTAGTCAAAATGGAGAGTAGCTGTATTAAAGTTTTGATCAGCATCTGATCTGCTCAGCTGAGTAGTTTATCACAGTGAGCTTTATTGATTATTGATTACAGTGTGATCAGACTCTCACAGCTGATTTGCTACTATTGCATATCTGTAGTTTATCTATGAATACATTTACATGTGTAGGTGTCTGCGGTCTCCTGCTTACCTGTGTCTCATCAGTGCCCTGTTCTCCTGCGGCCTGTGAAGAGAACAGTTTGATCATGAGGATGTGTAGTTTTTCTCCACTGCAGTGCTGTACTACACTGATGTAGATGTTACCTGTGTTTAATGTGCAAAACAAGTGTTTGCCACCTCATTAGTCAAAATGGAGAGTAGCCATATTAAAGTTTTGATCAGCGTCTGATCTGCTCAGCAGAGTAGTTTATCACAGCGAGCTTTATTGATTATTGATTACAGTGTGATCAGACTCTGCTGATTGGTTACTGTCGTATATCTGTAGTTTATCTATGAACAGAGTTTGATGATGGCTAAATTTACATGTGTTGGTGTCTGCTGTCTCCTGCTTACCTGTGTCTCATCAGCACCCTGTTCTGCCGCAGTCTGTGAAGAGAACAGTGTGATCATGTGGATGTGTAGTTGTTCTCCACTGCAATGCTGTACTACACTGATGTAGATGTTAACTGTGTTTTCTAATGTATAAAACCAGCATTTGCTGCCTCATTAGTCAAAATGGAGAGTAGCTGTATTAAAGTTTTGATCAGTGTTCTCTCTGGTCTGCTCAACAGAGCAGTTTATGAAAGCAAGCTTTATTGCTTATTGACTACAGTGCGGTCAGACTCTCACAGCTGATCTGTAGTTTATCTGTAGTTTATCAATGAACAGAGTTTAATGATCGCTAAATTTACATGTGTGGTGTCTGCTGTCTCCTGCTTACCTCTGTAACAGCAATACCCTGCTCTACCCCGGCCTGTGAAGAGAACAGTTTGATCATGAGGATATCTAGGTGTTCTCCACTGCAGTGCTGTACTACATTGATGTAGATGTTACCTGTGTTTAATGTGCAAAACAAGTGTTTGCCGCTTCATTAGTCAAAATGAAGAAGAACAGCGTTCAGTTTTTGATCAGTGTTCTCTCTGGTCTGCTCAGCAGAGCAGTTTATCACAGTGAGCTTTACTAATTATTGATTACAATGTGATCAGACTCTCACAGCTGATTTGTTACTGTAGTTTATTTGTGAACAGAGTGTGTTGATGGATTAATTTACATGTGCCTGCTGTCTAGTGCTTTCCTCCGTCCCAGCAGGTCTCTGCCTTTCATCCATTTCAATATCGCCCCTCCTCTGTGAAGAGAGCAGTTTGATCATGAGGATGTGTAGTTGTTCTCCACTGCAGTGCTGCACTATATTGATGTAGATGTTAACTGTGCTTATCTAACGTATGAACCAGTGTTTACTGCCTCACTAAACAAAATGATGAAGACCAGCATTATGATTTTGAAGAGCATTCAGAGTAGTTTATCACAATGAGCTTTACAGTGTGATCAGACTCTCACAGCTGATTTGTTACTGTAGTTTATCTGTAGTTTATCTGTAGTTTATCTGTAGTTTATCTATGAACAGAGTTTGATGACGGCTAAACATGTGTAGGTGTCTGCTGTCTCCTGCATACCTGTGCCCCAGCATTTCCCTGCTCTGCCACTATCTGTGAAGACAATAGTTTGATCATAAGGATATCCATTTGTTCACTACTGCAGATTAAAACATGGCTTGGATGGAGAACTGACCTGTGGATTGGGTGCTCCAGAATGTCGATTCAAGAAGTATTCAAGACACAGTATTGCAATTGAGCATAAGAGAAGGAGGCCAAAACCTGTCCCCTGGAACAAGATAACACAGATCTGCAGTGATGGATTCTGAATAACAAACTCATAAACCCACACAATCATTTGATCAATTAGCTTCTATTAATGATTCATATTAATGGGAAATTGTGTGACAGTGGAAATCTCTTTACAGCTCTTAAATGCATCATGTACGGAATCCACCTGTAGACCTTCAACTGACCATTTCCCTCAGTTTAATCCTTGAACCCACAAGATGTGCATAGCTGCTTTCTAGCATTCACAACTTCAGAACAGTTTAAGCTACAGATATGGTGCACACATCAGAACACTCAGCAGACCCAGCCCTCAGACAGCGTGATGTCACCTAGCTGCATGAATCCAATAGGACACAAAATTAATAATAAAAAAAATTGCTGCATTATACCAATCATTTTTACTTAATGATAAGCAATAGAATGAACCACCATCACAATGCTTGCATTTTCAGCTAACAGACAGTCTAGACAATCTATTTTTGGAAAGGTTTCTCAGTTCACACTTGTTTACAAGATCTATATAAATAAAAACTCACAAACCTTTGCAGGCGCTACGTAAATATTTGATTAAAATTTTGCCAAATTGATAAAGATATCAAAATCATTAGAGTATGCAACCTAGAACATAATTATCATTTCTTTCTGTGCATATTGTTCAGATTTGTGTCTGTTAATGGTTTTAAATGTAACTACTAATTTTAGCATATTTTCTATCATTTCTGTAAAAAAAAAACTTTTTCGTTGTACAATTTGAATGAAAAAAAGAACGGTCCGAGCTTTAGATATGCACATTCATGTGCTAAATATTAAGGTCTAACAGGGTAATAAGTAAAGTAAAATAGGAATACTAACAAACCAGGGCCAGCGCTAAAGATGAGGTGGAAATGGTACTGTTGAATGAGACAAAATGTATTCTGTGCTCACATGAACTTTCTGGAAAGAGTAACTTTCTACTCCACACTGTGGTAATTTAAGTTGTATTAAGCTTTAAGTTGTATTAACAGCTAATTAGTACAGTTTTAATGCTCTTCTATACACTGTAATCCTGCATTTTGTTTTAACTCAAATAAATTAAGTCTGTTGTACATAAAACTCAGTATATCCCACACATTGCTCAACAATTTTAAGTTAAGGGAATGTTTTTGATGATTTTGTACACTCACATGGCATTTTTGAGTTGAATTAACATATTGCTATTTAGTTTAGTCTGTTGCTATGGCAACTTTAAAACCCCACATTCAAAATATGACGACATTTCTGTTGGTTTTAATTGTTCCTTTCTTATTAAAGTTGCTGAACAAATGTGTGAAACTGAGTGAAGCTAAGTAAGCTGTAAAACACAGTTACATGTTTGTTTTGTTAACGCGATCTTGTTAGATTAAACGTATATTTCTTTCCCATTGGCTCCTGGCTCCATCTATTTGCATATGAAGTGTTTCTTTCCCTTTGTTTTACTCACCGTCAGTGTGCTTTCATTCCACCCAGGCTGCCTTTCTTCAGGCATGTGTTTTTTATATATGCTTTACTCAGCTGCCTGACACTGTATTGTTGGCTAAGAGTGAAGGTTATCATTCTCTTTGCTGATAAGTGGATGTTTGTTTTGGTCAGTGACCATGTTCACAGTAAAGAGTAACCTTTTGGTGTTTACCATAGTGGCTAATATCACTGAAATAGAAAAAGATTCTCAACTGCCTAATGAAACATATAGTCAAATCACAATTTCAAGACATTAAATTAAAATAATTTGAATTTACAAGTTGCACAAACATATGTTTATGTTAGCTTAACTCAAATTATAGTTATTCAAACTCAAGTTTTCATTTCACACACACACACACACACACACACACCATCTAAACCGCTTATCCTTCTGGGTCGTGGTGGGGTGCTGGAGCCTATCCCAGCTGTCAACGAGCGGAAGGCAGGATATGCCCTGGACAGGTCGCCAGTCCATCGCAGGGCAAGTTTTCATTACACATTACTTAATTTTTTTAAGGCAACGGGTTTCCTCAGATTTTTTAAGTAAATTCAATTTATCTGGGCTTACAGTGTAATGGAATCTTCTATTCTTTCTTAGGTGTCCTTTAATTTTACACTTCACAGTTCATAAATGTATCACTTACACTGTAAAAATTGGTTAGTAAAATTAACTAGTTTTACTTCAGTCAAAGTATTTATTTCACACATTTGACTTACTGATATTTTGACTTCATTAATGTTTATTTGTATTCATTGAACTAGTTGAATTGATTACCACACAAAGTCATTTTATGAGACTTTTAAACAGTGTAGCTGCTCCACACAATCTTCCCCTCCAGCCACACTATTTTCACTGAAACAACACAAAGGAATGAAGCATTACAGTCTAACTACAGTCAACAAAGTTTTACAGTTTTTTTATTTGGGCACAAAAAATGAACAAAGCATCACTCTCTGCCAGCTTGGTTTCATTTGTTACTGTGTCATTTCTACACCATTCAAGGAATGAACATGAGACAATGCTGCCTTCAATCAATCTAACTCCATTTTCATATATTTCTCCTCTAACCTTTTTTTTAGCATATTAACACCCACCCCCCCGATTAAAGTAACCTAGAACTGATACTGTAACAAATAATAAACATCTGTCAATGTTTTAAGAAGGGTGGATCTACATCACAAAGCTAGAACATTTCACATCATGATCAACTCCGTTTGACTATAAACAGCTTACCTTAGACCCAGATATATGCTCTCTCTGCTTTCTTCTGGGCAGCAGTCAGGTTTCGTTCTTTGTCACACCATTCCCACGGAGGCAGTGGACTGCTGTCAGCGTATGTAGCATTTAATACAGTAGCCATACATGACACATATCTGCCATCACTAAGGAAACAAGATTATCCAAAAGATACTTGGAATACAAAACCGGAAACTTTTACAACATTTCCATACAGCAGATTCCTGATTTTGAGCTCTCCCATCAGTTTGCTGATTTTGCGTTTGGTTTCTAGATTTCTGCCTTTCCAGCTCACGCACAATGCAAAATGTGACAGTAAAAACAGTAAAGGCAGGTGTGAACAGGTAGAGGGCGAAAAAGATTACTCTAGGGGATGTGTTCACAGATGCACTGAAAGTCTTTCTCAACAAAGTTTTCTGCAACAACAAGGCCAACTAAGGTCATGACTAAAAATCCATTCTCTTTGGTAACATCTGTCCTAAATGCACCCAATATAGTTGCCATCTCTAATTCACGTTCTAATACCAGACAGCAGAGAATCTGAACTCTAAATCTAAAGTGTGGAAATCAGCTTTGACATCAGCACTCATTTATACACCACCTACCACCAATAGCAGAAACACTCCACCTTCAGTGAGATATGAGATGATCAGGAAGTGGCTGCACCACCAGTCCTCATGGTAAGAACAGCAGAGTGCATGTTAAGGTGAAGCAGTTAAATGATAAACCTGCTCTCCAATAGAAGCAATAGTGTATGATATGAATGGTACTGGCGTCTCTGACAAAGTTCACCTTCATACAGTCAACACGATTCTACACTGTTCTGCTGAATCTGTTTACACAGCAATGAAAAATTACAGAGCTCTTTCAATACATTGCAAACTGCTCTCAGCAAGCATGCATCAGTTATAAATGTAAAGAAGAACTATATTGTTTTCTTAATATCACTACTCTGAAGGAATCCAGCATTGACAGAGTCACTGAATATGAGTGTGATGGCTGGATGATAAATTTACCTTTAAATATCTTATCAGCAGGTCTGAATGGAACCTGTGTCCATAGAACTCGGAGAACTCTGATCATGCCTAAATGCTTAAACAGACATGTTTTTATTTATTTGCCAATATATTTTAGAATTTTAATTATGATTTTACAGTAACCAGCACAGTGCAGGCCAAGCTAAGAAGAGTTCTGTAGCTCTGCCCTCTGTTTGTTCCAAGGTGAAGTTTAAACGCTACATAAGCTCAGCTGTTTGCCGTGAAAAATGTCTAAAATCAGATTTACTGCAGACGAGTTGAAGAGATGTCATCTGTCCACACGGATGACAGAGAAAGACAGAGCACATGAATTCTCCAACGACTTTTATGAGGAATGGAGTCTTGTTTTGTAAAGTTTGTCAGCACTCAGTGGATGACCTCAGGAAACAGACGCTGCTGGAGCGTCTGAAGAAAAAACAGGAAAGCGAGTGGTTTGGGTAAGTATCATCTTTACTGAGTAGCATACTGAAATCATTTAAACTGTTTCACCAACGTGTTTTAAACTGTGTTTAGGTAGTTAGCTGACATCAGCTATAGTGAACCGTGTTTGTCCCTTTACGCTAGCCAGTTAAAGATTAATTTAAAATTGCAGGACTTGAGTGTGTTTCATTAAGCACAGCACCTGTCTCACAAAACAGGATTTCATTATTTAAACAGCTAAATTCAAGCATCTTCATCTACAGGCCAGTTTATAGTCCGGATAACAAACTAAATAAATAATAAATAATAACAGACAACTAAAAAAAAAACTGAGGTTGACAGATTTCGCAGCACTGCAGGCTTTCATAGTCCTGCACCAGCAACAAAATGTTGGAATAGAACATCATCTGTACTTTCTATGAAAACTTTAGAGAATTTATGTTTAAAAAACTATGTATGATGGAGCAGCTAATGAAGCAGCAGTGAAACCACACAGAACAGTCTGAAAGCATTAACAATAAGGATTTAGAAGCTGCGGGGTCGCTATGGCAACCAGAAAGAATAGCTACTTGTTTTCCACACACGTGCGTTTCATTCAGGACTTCTTTCTACGTCACACAGGGTTGCCTGATTCGCGGTTTTCCCAAAAATTCACGTTCGTCTGAAAGTGCAGTGCGGGGGAAGTTGCATTGTTGGGGTGCGTTTTCTGGTTGGACTGATTTAAAAGTAATCGTAGTTGCGGAACAACTTTGAAAATGAAAACAAATCATCAAATGTATATTTATCCTAGTTCTGAATAGCTGGCAACTGGTTCTGTTTCTGAAATCAGTGGAGCAGCAAGAAAATAAACCACAAACTGTGACCACAGCAACATTCCAGAACTATACTTTGTCAGTAGCCCTGAACCCCAAATATGCTTTGTGAAAAATTGCCCAGGATTTCCAGAAAAAAGCCTTCATTCTTCTGGGAAGCTTTCCATAAGCTTTTGGAGAGTGGCTATGGGAATTTGTGCTCATTCAGTCAAAAGAGCATTTGTGAGATTGATAAAGTAGGAGCCTGCAGGGACTGGTGACATATGTTATGCGATCTAACATATTAAGTTGATTGTCCCGGATAACTCCAAGATTTTTAGCCAATCCTGAAGGATGGACGGCGAAGGGGTTAATAGTGACACAGAGGTCCAGTGTACGGAAGTGCTTTACAGAAAGGTAAATGAGTTCTATCTTGTCCAGATTTAATTTCAGGTGGTGGGTCTCCATACATACCAACTTGCACGTTTTCATGCAGGTCTTCAAATTAAGTCAAGCCATGTGGTCTTTATTGTCATTCCTCAATACCACTTGGATACTTTGGAACAAAATGTTGTTCTTCAACAGATCACTGTAACTATGAAATATCTTCCTGTTTCAAATGTCTATATAACTGAATAAGTGTGACAGAACTCAGGTATGGATGTCTGTGTTACTGTATTAGTGCGGTAGAACTCAGGTATGGATGTCTGTGTTACTGTATTAGTGTGGTAGAACTCAGGTATGGATGTCTGTGTTACTGTATTAGTGTGGTAGAACTCAGGTATGGATGTCTGTGTTACTGTATAAGTGTGGTAGAACTCAGGTATGGATGTCTGTGTTACTGTATAAGTGTGGTAGAGGATGAGCCCAGATGGTCCCCCAACTTTCCCTTTTTGTGCTGATCCAGGCCAGGTTACGTGGGCTGCTCCGGCAACAGCTGCAACAAGGAACACTATCTAGAGGCCTAGCTCCAGGGATAAGCCTTGATAACCCTCTCCCAGGCAGGGAACAATATTTTTGGATTGATTCAGTCTGGGTCGTGAACCAGACCTGATCGCTTTAGGAGACCATACCAGGGACATATTACTCCAGATGACTTACTATATTTCCAAAAGTATTCACTCACCCATACAAATCTTTGAATTCAGGTGTTCCAATCACTTCCATGGCCACAGGTGTATAAAACCAAGCACCTAGGCCTGCAGACTGCTTCTACAGACATTAGTGAAAGAATGAGTCGCTCTCAGGAGCTCAGTGAATTCCAGCGTGGTACCGTGATAGGATGCCACCTGTGCAAGTCCAGTCATGAAATTTCCTCACTACTAAATATTCCACAGTCAACTGTCAGTGGTATTAACAAAGTGGAAGTGATTGGTAACGACAGCAACTCAGCCACAAAGTGGTCGGCCACGTAAAATGACAGAGCGGGGTCAGCGGACGTTGAGGCGCATAGAGCGCAGAGGTCGCCAACTTTCTGCAGAGTCAATCGCTACAGACCTCCAAACTTCATGTGGCTTTCAGATTAGCTCAAGAACAGCGTAGAGAGCTTCATGGAATGGGTTTCCATGGCCGAGCAGCTGCATCCAAGCCTTACATCACCAAGCACAATGCAAAGCGTTGAATGCAGTGGAGTAAAGCGCCGCCACTGGACTCTAGAGCAGTGGAGACGTGTTCTCTGGAGTGACGAATCACGCTTCTCCGTCTGGCAATCTGATGGACGAGTCTGGGTTTGGCGGTTGCCAGGAGAACGGTACTTGTCTGATTGCACTGTGCCAAGTGTAAAGTTTGGTGGAGGGGGATTATGGTGTGGGGTTGTTTTTCAGGAGTTGGGCTCGGCCCCTTAGTTCCAGTGAAAGGAACTCTTAATAGTTCGGGGATGGCCCCTTCCTGTTCCAACATGACTGCACACCAGTGCACAAAGCAAGGTCCATAAAGACATGGATGAGCGAGTTTGGTGTGGAAGAACTTGACTGGCCTGCACAATCTGACCTCAACCCGATAGAACACCTTTGGGATGAATTAGAGCGGAGACTGCAAGCCAGGCCTTATCATCCAACATCAGTGTCTGACCTCGCAAATGCGCTTCTGGAAGAATGGTCAAAAACTGCCATAAACACACTCCTAACCCTGGTGGAAAGCCTTCCCAGAAGAGTTAAAGCTGTTATAGCTGCAAAGAGTGGGCCGACATAATATTAAACCCTATGGATTAAGAATGGGATCTCACTCAATTTCATATGCGTGTGAAGGCAGATGAGCGAATACTTTTGGAAATATAGCTCTGAAGATCCCTAGACAAATAAATAACGAAGAAAAGCTTGACATCAGCAGCTTTAACCTCAACTGTAAATCATAGGCTTTGGCTGTGCTCATTTAGTGAATTAAACATGTATTGTGAATCAATAAAGAACTAAACAGTTCTGAAATTGCAGCGTATGCCTGTTTTAAAATACACTCAGAGATTATAAAAACCGACTGTGGTAAACAGCTGAGATCTTATCAATCTGACACACAGGATGCAGGAAGATTAAAACTGCCATTCTCTCCTATATAAAAAGATGTGGTTGTCGTATGTGTCAGCAATAGTGCTGTATTCATACATACGTCAATCTGCAGAAACACTATAGAGAAACAGATCAGCCTTTTTTTCAGCATTGACTCCCAACAAGAAGAATATCTGTATTACCCTGATGAAGTTTAATCCAGTTAAATGTTCATCCAGGTAAACATATTAGTTTTGTACTCAGTCAGAGCATTTAGGGAGACAGCACTGTCTGACTTGATAGCAAACAAAAACCTAACCTCCATAATTTTGATCTCATGAATCAAAAACGTTAACATCAGCAGCTTTAACCTCACCAACCAAACCCTTAACCTCAGCAGCTTTAACCTCTATATATGTGGCGGCCCCGTTATTGTATACCAGACTACACCACCCCTTGGTTTATACCTAGAGCAAAAGGGGAGCTCTGACCGCAGTAACTTCACAAATGCAGGTTCAGGAAAATACAAAAATACAATCTTTATTAAAGGAAGCTGAGGTCATACACTGACTGTCAGTTCAGTTTATAAAACAAAACATAAAAATAAATAAAAACAACCAGTACTAAAAAGTACTCACAGTACTACAGGGATTACTCAAGCCTTGGCCTGTTGGGACACTAACGGAAGATTATTCTCTCAGTGACACACGTGAATAGAAAAAAAGGATAAACACCATTCGAGCCATACATGCTAATCACTCCAAATGCACTGCACTGCAAATGTCTCCCATTCTAGTGAACACAGCAATCCATCCCCAAACATTCCTCTGTCCCAAACTCTCTGGATTAAACTTAACCCCACATAGACTGCAATATAACTAAGGGAAAATAATAGTAATAAAAAATAACTAAAAGAATTTGCAATCCCTCTAGCCAGTGGCTCACAATAAACCAAATACCCGTTTGCACACACAATATGGCCACAGGCAAGAGGGCAGCTTAGGCAATAAAATAACTTTCGTTAAAAGTTAGAGCAGCATACAATTGAAACTCAATAATAAAACAAAGAATAAAAGTGGTAAGAGAACAGCAACTGGCACAGGACATACGCTGTAATCAATCTGGGGTACTAAGGCCAATGATGTAAACTGAACGCTACAGTTGGTGCTGACTTTGCTCCAAATTCACCATGCTATTTGGCTTATTGCACACTAAATGAACTAAAACCTGCACCGCTGCTGCTGTCGCCACTCGCACCGGCTTAGCTCCAAGTGGCTAAAGCTAACAGGACCCAAGCTTCAGCTGCGCCCGTCCACCAGTGCCTCGACACTTGACGAGAAGAAACCTACTTTAAAACCGCTAAATACGAGCATTAAAGCAGGAGCAAAGTAAGCAACATACAACTCAACATACCTTGACGTAATAAAAACTGAACCCGCGGTTCCAACAAGAAATGCTGACACCAATACGCCCGCCGACTTAGCCTAGCAGCAATGAACCAAAAACTGCTACCAGGACCCCAAGGTGTTTGTATGCCTACCCCAAAGACCCCAGGTGGCTCTGTTCACGCCTGCTCTCATCCTAATTACTGACGTAGCACACAAAGAAAAACAAACAGAAGGTGTTCCACTACACAGGCTACATATATTAAACCTAATCCCGAGCAGCTTTATTTTCCATAACTGAAACCTAAGCATAACTAACTTTAACCTCACCAACTAAAACCTTAACCTTCTGCTGTGAGTTTCAGTGTACAGTGTGACAAGTTAACAGAGCGACTGTAAGACAGAAATTGGTTTTCCTAAATACACCGATGTGCACAACGCCGTTTTGAATGAACTGGCTTCATTGGAAATTCTTTACATACAGAGCTGTCTGTTGTGGCCTTCTCCATGCAAGTTGAGCATTCACATCATATCATGTTGTTAAGAGTATGTAGTAAATCGTAGCCTTTGGCTGTGCTCATTTAGTGAATTATACATGTATTGTGAATCAATAAAGAACTAAAGAGTTCTGAAATGGCAGCGTATGCCTGTCTTAAAATACAGTCAGAGATTATAAAAACCAACTGTGGTAAACAGTTGAGATCTTATCAATCTGACACACAGGATGCAGGATGATTAAAACTGCCATTCTCTCCTATATAAAAAGATGTGGTTGTCGTATGTGTCAGCAATAGTGCTGTATTCATACATACGTCAATCTGCAGAAACACTATAGAGAAACAGATCAGCCTTTTTTTCAGCATTGACTCCCAACAAGAAGAATATCTGTATTACCCTGATGAAGTTTAATCCAGTTAAATGTTCATCCAGGTAAACATATTAGTTTTGTACTCAGTCAGAGCATTTAGGGAGACAGCGCTGTCTGACTTGATAGCAAACAAAAACCTAACCTCCATAATTTTGATCTCATGAACCTCACCAGCCAAACCCTTAACCTCACCAACTAAAACCTTAACCTCAGCAGCTTTAACCTCACCAACCAAACCCTTAACCTCACCAACTAAAACCTTAATCTCAGCAGCTTTAACCTCACCAACCAAACCCTTAACCTCACCAACCAAACCCTTAACCTCAGCAGCTTTAACCTCACCAACCAAACCCTTAACCTCACCAACCAAACCCTTAACCTCAGCAGTTTTAGCCTGAATAATTTGCTTCTGATCTAATGGTGTTTAATCAACATGTTGCTGTGCTAGCATTCTCCACACTGGACTGTTCAACACTGTTTCAGAAAGTTAATGCTAATGCTAAAAAAGCCTACACTGCTAGCACATGTACCCTGTAGAAGCAGGGCTATAATGCAGCCACAGTTGGTCACTTTGTTAAACCGTTTCCAGACGCTAATTCATTTGGGGTTTGTTGTTCCCAGTGACAACGGCAAGGAAGCAAAATCAATGAAATTCACTATGAACAGGGACTCAAAATGGGCTAGCAAAGACACAAGGTCTAACAAGCAGTGGCTCCTGGCTGAGGCACAAAATGTATAGAGCCAAGAATATACTTGAGTGAAAATCGAAAATTGTCTACATTGAACTTAAGAAACATAAGAAAATCCATTAAAATGTTGTTTGGTGGTGTGATTCGGTGACTAATCAGTGGATCTGCTGCTCACACAAATACAAATATAGCTATTGTTGGGGGAAATGTTAATAAGTATAAATGATCATTATTTGTAATTAAGATAATCAGCAGTGAAATTCTGAACTCATTGATTTCTGTGGCCGGTAACCACTGAGAGCTGATTATGGAGTGCCTACAAATTACAGTCACCAAAGTCAAAGCATGACGCACCAATATGAAGCCTTATGAACCAGTGCAGGCCTTTCAGCAGAACGAACACAAATGATGTTCAGTTAGAGTTTTTGAAATTATCTCTGTTTATAGTCATTGGGCCTCTCTCACCAACCGTTCTTAATACGAAATTTCTTCCTAAAACCCACTTACACAGTTTTCACTTAGAATCTGACACCAATGTTTTCATATTTGAGATTTGTTCTTAGGTGAGAACAGAATCTACACACACTCAAGAGCACAAAGGTGAGAACAGCTTTGCAGTTTAAGAACAGGTCATGAATTTTTTTCTTAGCACCTTTCTCAGGAACACATTTAAGAAAAACTTAGGAAGACATTGGAAAATGAGGCCCAGTGTTCATGAGAAATCTCCAAAGCAGACTTTTACCAGTTTGATCTTATGACTTTGATACAGTAAATAACAGATTTACCAAGATTAACAAATTAGGCAAAAGATCAATATAGTTTATAATATATAATATAGTTTTATAGAATGAACTGGATCATTCTACAGTGATTACTTGTTTTCCTCTGATCGTATCTTAGAGCTTTTAGTCTCAGTGTGCCAATTTTTTTTTGTTTGTTTTTCAGTTTCCTCTTAGAATTACTCAGTTCTTTTCCTGGGGAAGCTGTACCTCGGTTTCTGAACTTGCCACCACTGTCACTGCTCACAAGTGTATGTGTCAAAAATGGTCATGTATATATTGGATTTATATTCGTCCACTTAGATCTGGCTGTTTAGCTAAATGTGAGATCAGTGATCATTTATGTGAAGGACAGTATTTTTCATTCGCAACAGTTTTCCAGTTTGCCTTGTTTTGCCATGTTAAGTTTAATTCTTATTGAAAGTGCCTTGATTTTGTTTTCTTGTCTTGATTTAATTACATGATTTTAAAAAGACAAGTAATCCAAAAGTAACAGAAAGTAATCAGATTAATTTAGCAATCCTTTGGATAAGATTACAATAACACTTTTGAACAATAATCTGTAATCTGTACCAGAAAACATTTTTAAAGTACCCCTTCCTTCCCCTTCAGAGGATATCTGACAAGACTTTAAGTAGCCAAACTCAATGCCCATCGGTGTCCAGGAGAATGGGTGCCATGACAACAGATCAGTATTCTGGAATGGTGACATCTAGTGGCTGTTCACAGATCCTGCAGTCAAGAGTCCAGGTGTTGATATTAAAGCTGATGGAATTGAATAAATCAGTGTGACGTCTAGAGAGCAGCGAGAACTCAGGAACCAAACCTGTGTTATTCTGACTGTGTTCTTCTAACCTACATATTCATAACTTTACTAAAAACATGAAATTCTTACCTTTCAATGTATTTAGGGTTGTATTTATTTGTATTTATTCTAATGTTATACAATGTTTTACTCACAAGATCACATTTATTGCTAAGGTAACTAGTTTTTTTTTTTCCCCCAAAAATTGTGACATTTGCACAGAACCGTATGTATAAAGAAGAGGAAGGATAAATTCATTCAGAGACGTACCAAAAACATCAATATCTGATAAGAGGGAGAAGAACAGAGATCCAGCATCTACAGAAAGCAGGAGGTCACTGACAACTTCCATCAATATAACTACAGTTAGGGTTATTTAGGGTTCTGTCTGTAGGTGAGGCTGGTTTGAGACCAGATTTCTTCAAATTACATGTTATAACAGCAGTTTTAAGGTTTCACTAAAGAATGCGCTTGACTTGATTTAAATGTATGGTTTCAGTTTACTCACTTTTGGCAAGAACTGAATTAATGCAACACTTTATTCATGTGGAATTTAATGTACACATTAAAATCAAGTAACATAACTGAATCTATCTATTTATTTTTTTCAGTGTAGAGGGAACAAAAGCAGATTTTATTAAATGAACAACTCAGCAAATGAGTAGCTGGAGTAGAGGTTACAGATATGCTGGCCTTGAGGAGGGGGGGCATGGAAAAGGTCCAGCTCAGAGAATGAGGAGCTAGACTTGATAATGAGTTCTGGAACAAAAATGGGATCTATGATGATGAAACTGGGGATGAGAGATTACAGGAAGGCATAAAAGAGATAGAAACCCTTATATAAATACATGTATCTGTTTTTTGTGAATGATGCTGTTTAGGGTTCTGGGCCTACAGGAGCTGCTATTTAAACAGTACCAAAAAAAACAGTAGTAAAAACCTGAAATTTTAAGTCAAACTGCATTTTATTAGCTTTTTAGCTCTTTTATTTTCTCAATTAGTCTAAAGTTATCCTAACTTACATTTTTAGTACTTGAAGCTAGATCAACAAAATACAATATGGGGTTTCTGCATCCCTGTGTGAGGCCTGTAGGTTCAGTCTCAGAGTCGCAGGACCCTGTGGTTCCTCCATCAGCCAGTAGATGGAAATACGTCCACAGTTTTTGGCCTGTGAAGTGAAGAAGTCAATTGTGTTGCTAAAACTTGTTGTGATAAAGACAATTCAGTTTTTATCTAGGTGCTTTAGCTAAAATCAGCCGACATTTTCCAAGCTGACATTTTACTAGATGGATAAATGTTTTGTGCAGCACTGGGTCAGCTAACTTCATTATAGGCAGGCTGTTTACAACACACACGTACCATTACAATGTATCCATTACATGTATAGCATTAAGCTAAAAAACAGCTGAACACCAGAAGAATGTGCAGTTTTTTCTACACTGTTTATTTTTGAGCATTGCTTGTATTTTACCACAAAGAAAAAGACGTCAGCAGTGAACACAAACAACCTCCCTTCCCTGCCATCCTATAACTCATTTTTTAGACTTCACTGTAGTTAAAATATTTATATGCATAAGTAGCTGTTCTTTGTGCTTTCAGAATGAGCACAAGGAACTGTCTGAGCACAGGTCACTCTGTTCAGAGTCCACTCATCTTTACATTCTATCTTGGACTTTTGACTAAACTAAGATGATATTGCTTTTTAAACTAAGATGATATTGCTAAGATGATATTGTTTTTTCAAGCTTCAGTCTGCTTTTACCTTACTGAGAAAAGTTCTGCGTTATTTGGACCGAGTCAGATCACAAATACACAAAAAACTGGTGAGTGTACACAAACTTTCTCATGGGAACCTTTTGAGATACAGGTGCATTCACTTGTTCGGTGACACATAAAACTTAGCAGGGTGTTAATCTTCTATAATGTGTGTTTGGTACACAGGCTGATATCGTTAGCAAATACAGTAAAACCCCCCATGGAACAATAGGATAGGAAAAAGTCTCAAATGCTTGTTCAAATAAAGATACAATAAATAAATACATGTAGACATACATACATACATACTGAATAAATAACATAATACTACAACTAAGAAACAGCTGGTGGACACAATAATTGAAACACCAGTAACACTTTGTAATAAGTTTGTTAATTTTGTTAATAATAGCAACAACAACTGCCCTGCAGTGCTGTGAAGAAAGTATTTGCTCCTCATTTTCATGTATCTACTATTAATTTAAAAATTAAGGAGTCCTAGTTCATTACTCAGTAGGTAATAGTGAACTAATGATTAGTGTAGTTCACTATTAACTAAACAATAACTACTGAGTCTCATACAGATTACTTAATAACTATCTTTCTTTTTGCAACCCGTCATATCTTACTGATTAATTCAACAGTAATTGCTCAATAGCTGAGTTTTACATGGTCCCTGGTGAACTGATGCTGTGTAGTCCAACACTTCTAGAAGCACTGAAATACATTACACAGTGTGCAGTTCTCTAAGATATAAAATATTATATCCTCTATTATTATTCACAGAAACAGGTATCCTCAGAGAAGGTGGGGGGCTCCACACCACACTGTACTGACTGGTGTCTCTCGTGTGCTTGTCTTGATCACATCCATGAGGTGCAGTTTTAACCTCACTATGAATGCAAAATTCTTTCTTACAGAGAGTCATGCAAAGAACGAGATACAATTACTTTGACATTGAAAAAAGCACAAGAGTAGACAGATGTGCTATGAAAAGCAAGCATCTCTTTTTGTCTCTTTATTTTAAAAGTTGCATAATTATAATAAATGTCTATGCAATTTTTTTACCAAATGCTATCATTTCCTCAATTATGGTCATTTTTGAAAGTGAGTATGATCATCAGGGAGGCTTTTTATAAACTGCTTTTTTAGGAATACGCGTTTTAAATGATGTGGTCTATGCTAAATAAATGACACAAAAATGTGTTTCAAGTTCCTCCCCGTGATCTGCATTTTCAGGTCTTACAAAATGCGGGGTGATCTTGTTTTTAGCTTGTCCGTTAATCTTTTGGTAGTTTAAGTGCTTTTAATGTCTTAACAACAGTTTCCCAAACTGTTCGTCTTCACACCACTTGCCAACCAACTCACTATAAACGCACTGGAATTCAGGAGTATGTGTATGAGCTCCGTCGGCTGCCCTGATCAAGCCATGGTGGTGGTATCAGCAGAAACCAGCCTAAGCAAAGACGGCCGGATGATATTGTACCTACTTTCTCTCCACTGCTCACATTATTGAGCCAGAAGGTTAACTCATAGAGATCCTTGCATGAAGAAAACCCAAGTGAACTGTGGGTGGTGCTGTAGCCTTGTTTATCTGACATTGAACTGGTGAGTGGTGCATGAAAATAAAAAGAGCATCTAGATACAGTATCTACACAGTCCTTGTTCTTTAACTCAAGCAAGCAGGTATTACAAGCATATAGCAGAGTGGACTCAAGCAATGATTGACTCGAGGTAGCTGCTTAAGTAGAGCTCAGCCAGGTGTACTGGATTGCTTTAATTATGATTAGACAGTCTAGCCATCTTCTCTCTAACAGGGTTTCATGTTAGTGAAAAAAAAAGTTGTAAATCAGTTTCAAAACTAAAAGCAGCTGTGCTCGCTTAACCATCTGACTGAATAACTGTTAACTGTTCAAAGTGCCCAGTATTTGAATAGTGAAATCACTACTAAAATATTTGTTACGCTCCACTATGGGAAGACGTTGAAAATATACATTTTAACAATTCAGTGAAATGTAGATTTTAGTGCCTTAACATGGACTAGGAAGTGCTGTTAAGGATGTGGCTGAGAAGGCAGAGTTAACACTGCGTTTGTCGTTAAGTAGGCCAGGCTGATGTTTGGACCAGAAACAGTTGAGATGTATTTCTCTGGCAAACTAACATGGGGGCACATCGTCCACTGAGGAGGAAAAACACCTGTAGATGACAAGTCTCCATCATGGTACCCATCCAACATAAAAACTATTGATTTCCCTTTGACTATAATTGAGTAATAACACGCTTTGAAATAAAATAAAAGAAACAAACAAAAAAAAAAATATTAAAAAAATAACTCTGAACAGGCGAGAGGTAGACGGATATATAAATGTTTATTAATAGCATCTCTCTGGAAATTCATGTCAATAATAGTAATAAAGCGCAGATCACCACCATTCAATTTGTACAGGAAACAGGACTAAGAATCTAAGACACCAAGTAGTCTACAAATAAGAACCCTATTCATAAACAGGGATAATAATAATAAACTTGGTTAAATTCATACAACAAAACTAAAATATGTAAAAATGTAAAGCATATACAAGATAATGAAAAAATAATCATTAGAAAAAAGTAAATCAGTATCAGAGGGGGGGAACTGAATCGGTGACAGAAGAGAGAACTGAATCAGTGACAGAGGAAGGAACTGAGTCAGTGACAGAGGAGGGAACTGAATCAGTGACAGAGGAAGGAACTGAATCAGTGACAGATGAGGGAACTAAATCAGTGACAGAGGAGGGAATTGAATCAGTAACAGAGGAGGGAACTGAATCAGTGATAAAGGAGGGAATTGAATCAGTAACAGAAGAAGGAAATTAATCAGTTACACAGGATGGAATTAGTGTCAGAGGACTAAACAAGGGAACTGAATCAGTAACAGTGGAGGGAACTGAATCAGTGATAAAGGAGGGAATTGAATCAGTAACAGAAGAAGGAAATTAATCAGTTACACAGGATGGAATTAGTGTCAGAGGACTAAACAAGGGAATTGAATCAGTAACAGGGGGCAACTGAATCAATGACAGTAGAAGGAATTGAATCAGTGACAAAGGAAGAAACTGAATCAGTAACAAAGGAGAGAATTGAATTGGTGTCAGAGGACTGAATTGAATCAGTGACAGAGGAGGGAAACTGAAATCAGTAACAGAGGAGGAAACTGAATCAGTAACAGAGGAGAAAACTGAATCAGTAACAGAGGAGGGAAAAAAAGCGAAGCCTTTAATAATCGCAAATTCAGGACCTGGAACTAAAACTGCATTTGGGAGTAGGGCATAATCACGGGCTGAAGCGGCAACAGAGACAGTGTTTGTGGACAGGCAAAGCTGTCAGTAGCAGAGGTCAGTAGAGCGGTGGATTTCTCAGGGGCAGAGCATTGTGTTCATTCATGGGCCGAGCAGTGGATTCATTAAATGGTGGAGCAGCACGATTATCTCTGGGCTGATCAAGAAAGATTGATGAATATTTGGTTGATGTGGTAGGTGCGCTGAGAAACACAGGAGAAACAACACGCTTAAATACATGCAACAAAACTAGAAACTGATGAAGCAAAACAAACAAGACTGTTACATGCCAGGATGGCATGTATGTTTTGTTTTGTTTTTATTCTTTCTCCCCCTTTTTTTTCTTTTTCCATCAACCTAACTTCCATAACAGGTGTAACCCAACCATTGGCTGCAATGGTGGCGTTTGGCTGGTGTACTTGTCCTCCAACTGGAATTCAGCTGCAGTACTCTCAACCTCCAATCGGAATCACTGCTGGGGCGGGTGTTTGAAGATAAAAGGCTTACCCCGGATGTGTAAAGAGGGGAGAGCGTTGTGTGTGTCTGTGAGGCCCTTAGGTTTTTGGCAGTTTAGTGATTTGCTGCACTGTTGTTAGACTTGTAGCCACGTTAGTTTCTGCCTTGGCCTCACTGTATTGCTCTTTTCATTGCTCTGGCACTGTCCATAGTCCACCATTGCTGCTGGCTTTGTACAGAGTATCCCTACACCGCGTGGTGCTCACTGACTTCAGATTAGATTTTTTGATCACGTTGATAGTCTTATAAATCTACCTTCTGAGCCAGTTACATTTTTACACTATTGACATTGTTTTCTCTTTGTTTATTTCTCTTTGTATATAGGTATTATGTCGAAATGACATCAAAGTTGACAAAAGCAGTCTTTATGACGACACCTATTGGAATAATTACAGTAAAGTGCAGTACAGTATTACAGTTACCACAATCTCTACACATTTACTCATTCAGTGAATCAATTTGAATTTCATTAACATACATTTAAGTTTTAAGATAAAACCAGTGACCTGCTGAACTCTTCGATTATTTTAGTATAATCTGATAATACATTGGACATTAAGCTCTGTTTCCATCCTAAGTGTTAACAGATGACAGTTAACTTTGTCATATGGCATTTTGTTTTAAGCATATTTTTTGGAACAATGTGAAAGGCTTCGTTACTATTGCTGTACTATTTTGTTTACTTTGAAGAATGTTGAGATGGTGTGTTATGGTGAATAGCAGTGGAACGGACTTGGAAAACGGAATGAAAAAAAAGAATAATACTTGAGACGTGACTTTCAACTCGTCACGGTCAAATCGGGGGTTACCCACCAGATTTTAAGGTATTATAATACACAAATATGATAAGGTGGTAAATCGCGCTTGAGTAATGGAGGCTGCCTTGTTTGAGCTAATGAGCCAGTTCTAACACTAGATGGTGATGACAAATGAGAGGGGCGGAACTCCATGGCTATAGGTGGGCCATAGATCCTAATTGGGGGGGGGTTACCACCAGCCTGCTCCTGCTGGCTGATGGTAAACAGAAGTATTGCTGATAAGTTTTTATTTTTTTAATCTTCTTAATCTGTAGCCTTTAATGCATGGCTTGGGCATGGACAAATAACAATGTCCATTTGTTTTTTTTAATTAATCTAAAATTTTGATTAGTTAAATGAGCTAGAGTCTGATCCACATTGTTGTCTTTTGTAATTCCTTCTCCTTAAGATTTTATGTTAACTCTCTAAACGTCTAGTGGACATGCCTTTGTGTGAATATTGAAATAAATACTTATTTTACCAGCATATTAATAATTTAGCTGCAGTAAACAAATGGCTCATGAGATCAGAACATTTTTTTTGGATTTATTGTGACATCCTACCTTTTACCCAGATGTGTTTTGGATTTTGTTGGTTGTAAGGTCACTTTAAAGATGTAAAAGAAAAATCAAGCAAAAACACTGCAATTTCAGTCATGATGATGTTTTATTTTGCTGTGTGTAAAATATTTATATTAACCCCTTAAATTCCCAGTGTAATTACTTACTAGGGTGTTAAAATTACCAGGGTCCTTTCTGTGTGGAGTTCATGTTCTCCCTGTGTTTGTGTGGGTTTCCTCCCACAGTCCAAAGACATGCAGTTGGGCCAATTGGAGACACTTAACTGTGTGTGTGGGCGTGTGTGTGTGTGTGTGTGTGTGTGTGTGTGTGTGTGTGTGTGTGTGAATGTGAATGTCTCTGTGTCTGCCCTGTAATGGACTGGAGACTTGTTCAGGGTGTTTCCTGTTTTCCTCCCAATGAACCCTGGGATAGACACCAGCACCTCCCGCAAGGATAAGTAGCTTAATTTGAGATTATGAGTAAAATGTACAGGTTAACACTTAACAATACGCCTATTTGGATAATTTGCTGTGGACCAATAACAAAGCATTTAACCAAACACAAACCCATTTGGAGAGAAGACTGGCCCATGTAGAGTTAAGTCCCTCCTATTTAAAGCTGGTCCAGTCTGCAGGAATACATACTTGAGTAGGCCGCCATGTGTGTAGGCTACTGATAGATTGAGAAGGAGAGAAATGTATGGTCATTATCCTGCTGTAGTTCTTCAAAAAATGAATGGAGACCTCCCAGTGGAATGGAGACCACTGCAGGCGAATACTGCAGTGCACATATCTAGACACATTAGCGGCCCACTGTATTCTCAGTGTGTTAACTTAAAAACTAAAATGTGAAGACCAGCTTTAGAGAGAGATGGAGAAAACCTTTAAAAGGCCCTCATCTAAGCTACACCATCAATAATCAGTGTTTAATGATATTCAAACATTTGTGTCCACTCCCTGTAACTATGGCTAGTCAAGACAAAGTTCAGGGCAGAATTGAGTTCCTAGTCCAGTCCATGGACAGAGAAATATTTTTTCATTGTTTTTGGTTCTAAATTGCCTTTGTTTTCTTAATCAGGCCCTCGGCAACACATTGTATATTTCCTCTCTGACTTCAATTCGAAACAGTGTAGTGAATACGCAAATAATAATTTCAGTATTTGAATGCTAGCACCTGAAATGGTTAACTGATTACTCGAGTAACCATACACATCCCTTCACATGTACAGGTTTGTATGTTGTCTTGTTATCTTTGCTAGATATAAATGAGCTTTTACAGGGGCATGCGAACCTTTAATGTGCTCTGCTTGCTTAAAGTGTGCTAGCCAGCGATTTAGCTAGCTATTGTGACAGGCTTTCATCATGTATAGATAAGATAGATAATATTAACATTACTGAATCTAAAGTTTCTATTACTCCAGTCTCCAACTTATATGGCAGGGAAACATGACAGTTTAACTTGAAATCATTAAAAAATACAGGTCACAAAAAAAATACATTTTAACATCATTACCAATTTTTCAAAAGCCAATTTAACTGTGCTGTCTCAGGTTTAAGGTAATACTGCATATTAAAAATTTCTCATGTATTTTGACGTCTAATGTAAAGACCGAACTTGGTATACATACACCTCCTTTTTTCTGCACTCTTTGTCTATTTTATCAGCTCCACTTACTGTATAGTTTTATATACTTTATAGTTCTACAGTTACAGACTGTAGTCCATCTGTTTCTCTGCATACTTTGTTAGCCCCCTTTCACCCTGTTGCACCCCACCCAGGACAGTGGTGGTATTATTACAGCAGGTACTGTTCGGGTGGTGGATCATTCTCAGTACTGCAGTGACACTGATGTGGTGGTGATGTGTTAGTGTGTGTTGTGCTGGTATGAGTGGATCAGCAGTGTCGCTGCAGTTTTTGGAGAATGTAGCTAAAAAAGCTGAAAGATTTGTTTACACTTGCAAACTAATTCCGCAACCAAATCACAGCTGTGATTTCATCCGCCCAAAATACACCAACTCAAGCAAACGGATTTATGCAAGCACTCTTTGGGGAACTCACCCTGTCGATGAAGTTTAGGAACTTGCAACATTTATTGGACAACACAGGTGTGAATAATCAGTGTGCAGTAATTTAAATTAAAGTTATTAAAAAAGTTTACTCCTGTTCTTGGAAATAAGACAGTTTTCAATGAACAATGAAGTCGAAAAAGTGCTGTAGTTAGTAGTGGTGTGTGTGCATTAAGTCCACCTCAGGTTATAAATTATCATGCTGCCAATTAACATTTACTTTATTCTTTATATTTTTTAGCACATTGTAATATTAAACACTCTTACAGTGCTACATTGAAGCAATGATGTCACACTGTGTAGCTACAATGACAAATCTGCAGATAAAAGGATTACAAGGTATGGATCTTAATAGATCACCAATAGTTCACCCCATGAACAGTTTAATTTAAATATTAGTAGCTTACCTTAGATATGTAGAAATAATCCTGTGCATTGTTCTGGCTATCACTCAGTGTTTGGTTTTTGTCACACCACTTCCACAAAGGCTCTTCACTGCTGTCAGCATAATCTGCCTTTAACTCAGTTTTTAAATAAGCCATGTATCTACCATCACAGAGGAACGCGGCCAGCCAAACAACAGATGGAAATGCGCAGGCCCCAAGATTCCGGATTTTATTGCAGGACCAGTGATCACATTCATAGTTTGAAAGGTAAAGTGCACTGACAAAGGCGATTAAGAACGGCACCAGACAGCAAAGGAAAAAAAAAGGCCTCTGTATATCCCCTTTTACAAGGGCACACAAAGTTCAGATCAACAACTTTCTCCAAAATAAGAAAAATGAGACTGAAGACCGCATTACTTCTGTAAGGGTGTTGTTCAAAGAGTTTGCTGAACTGTTGTAGTTTCATTTCCAAAGCATATAAGAAGTAGCACACCACCACCAATTCAGAATCGGAACTGACCCTTACAGTGCTTGTCCGCTTAAAGACTCACGTTCCATCTGCAGAAAGATGTTAAGACCGTAAAATCATATACACCGCTACAAGAGAAAAACAGGAAGCCCATGTGGCCACAAACACACTGCTTTTCTCGTCTTGCATGCTTCTATAACCGAGTGAGCCTCGTGTTTAGTATTTGATGAGACACTTGGCAATTACTGTTGGTGACTATTGGTTAATCATTTTTGTATCAGCATTCCAGTCTGGAAAGCAGTCATATAAAATTGCAATTAGACATTGTCTAATAGGTCCATCTCCAGTATCCAAGTTGTGAAAATAATTTAGATGGTAGTTTCCATTTGGTTAAAGGACTAACACAAACCATTTCAATGTTATTTTTTTGTTTTTCTTTAACATAATTTGCACTGAAACAGCTAAGAAAACAGCTGCTTTAGTTTTGGTTAGCAAGCCCCTGCTTCTGCTCTCCTCTTCTCAGCTCCTCATATGAGACAAAAGGGGCCAGCAAAACATATAGTAAAGATAACAACATGACATATGATAATCATAATTCAAAAACAACAGCCAGTTTGCGATAACAATAACTTGGCAGTAACACTTTCTATGAACACCATGTCTATGAGCATCTATAATTTTATAACATGTTACAATGCATTCATAAGGCATTATAAACATGGCTATAAACTTTTATAAAAAAAAAATAATTACACTTTACATCCATGTTTACTATGCATTAGGAACAGGGTTGGGAAGGTTACTTTAAAAATGTATTCTGTTATAGATTACCTAATCCAAAGGATTACTATAATATATGTAATCTGATTACGTCCCATTACTTTTGGATTACTTGTCTTCATAAGATCTATAATTAAAATAAAGAGAAAAGAATGTCAAAAAAGAATTTAAGTCATGCAACACACAACCTGCACTGTTTTATGAAACAGAGGTGATAGACTATAGTTTACTTAAACATTGTGCCTCACAGAAACGATGATGTATGGAAATATTTAAAACATAAAGATGTACAATGTACAGTACTGAAAAAAACTTCACAATTTTTTTAAGTTAAAATGGCCAGAAGAATGTGTCCAGTTATTAATAAACATGCTACAAATGAACATATACTCTGTAGTTGTTTTACCTCAGTTTAATATTAAACGGTTTAATACTGTAACATGGTAACAAGTGATGTAGGTTACATAAAAAACTCTGTGTTGAAATATTTTATATTTTTGTGCCCCAATATTTTATATCAAGACCAACTAGGTTTAAGGAAGCTTACTTTAGATATGTAGAACGATTTTTGTGCATTTTGTGCTGGTCACTGGTCATCGTGCGGTTTTCACCACACCATTCCCATCAAAGCAGCGAATGACTATCAGCATATGCTGTCTTTAATGTTGTGGCAAAACATGCTACGTATCTGCCATCACTGAAGAAAAGGAAAAAAACAAAAGACACTTAGAATACAACAGTTCAGGATTATCCAGGTACTGGGTGTTTGCTGTCCTCCATCAGGGTCCTGACTTTCACAGTTCCTGTGTGAAACGTCTGATTTTCTGACAAAGACAAAATGAAACATCTGGTATGAAGATGATCCTTGCAAAGGAAGTTAAGAGTGCTGCTAACCTCTAAAACAGGATGTGGTTGGCATATATTTGGCACATATACTGTGCTACCAAAATCATACAGCTGTAAGAGATATGAGTAAATTATTATTTTTAATGCTAATAATAATGTGATGTAATAATAATATATTTAAATCTAAAAATATATAAAATAATATGTTAATTTTGATGGTTAAAAATGATTATTAATAATGCATTAATAATAAAAATAATAATAACAGCAATGCACAATTTATAGAAAAGGCAAAAAAACATAGCATACAAAAAAAGATTGCACAAAAATTAAACAAGACCATGAGAGGAATCCAAGAGATATATATCACTATAGGTAAAATCAAAACAAGCCGTTTATGAAAACCTGAAGTAGGATAGCGTGTCGCGCTATGAAAGCCTGCATACAAATGTAGTTAAGTTATAACTGAAGTTGAGGGGGAGGAACATAGCGGAAACCCCTTCTTTCAATTTAACGCCTTATATTCACTTTCACTTTCCGTTCCTATGACAGTTTCTGACTAAACTTTGCTCCATCCCTGATCAGTTTCATGTTAGATCAGCCCCAGTACAAAAAGCTCTGCAACTCATTTCTGATTCCACTCGGCTTCATCTCAAATCGGCTTCATGTCAAATCAGCTCCAATGCAACTCAGCTGCTACCCCCTTCTGACTCAACTGTGACTCAAAGTTTGTGAAGATGGTGCCTGTGCCCTGGGTTCCCTCCACTTTCTTAGTCATTTCAGCCATTCTTCTGAATCAGTGCCACCACTGATTTGACGACTTCCCCTGTGCTGTTGCCTTCATTCTTTCATCCCATTCAGCCCTCAGTCCCTGGGAGCCATGTCCTGTCACCATTGCCAGCCTTTTATGGGCTTAAATTTCAAGCAAGTCATTCTCATCCAGTGTCATAACTGAACAACCGTGCTATTGCCAACAGGATGTTCCGTGCCAAACTACCTCCTGCAGTGACCAGAGCATCATCCAGCTGCCTCCACCATCACACCCATCAACTCCCATACACAGCAAGTACCTTGTAACAGCCATTCCCGCTCCATGTTCATACCATTCAGGAGGATGTAATCTGCTTTACTCTCATTCAACCCCTTTGCCTGACATGTTTAACACAATCTTCACAATCCAGTGTCGACCAGAGGAGGGTGGGTTCCCCTGTTCAACGTCTTTCCTCACTGGGAGCGTTCCCTTGCTGATGTCGCCCTTGATTTGCTCATCAAGGGTTCAGACCTGGATGTCTGTTAAGCAGCATGCCACCATGTCACCATCAAGCTATTACACTGAATGAAATTAATTTTTCTTCTCATCTTGCAACATGCAAAACTACTTTGTCCAAGCACCATACAAATGGCCAACTTAACTAGACTTCTTTTCTCCACCAAACCATACAGAGCCTAAATTTCTCCACCAAACCATACAGAGCCTAGCACACTACACCTAACTGAGATACTCAAATGGTAGACCATCTGGCCAACAGCTGACTCCAAATCCAGCTACTCCATATTCCACTGGCATGCACTCACATCCTGTTATCTACCCGAGTTGCTATAGTTCTTGTCCATTCAGAATCAGCTCTCACAGTATAGTTCTGAACATCTGTCAGTCCTAGACCTCAACAGTTTCTGTGTTCAACCTGAAGTTCTTTAGGTTTGGCCTTCTAGCTACAGACAGGAGCTGCACAGAACTCAAGCCCAAGAGTTCTTCCTCCTCCCTCAAATCAAATCAAATCATGTTTATTGTCACATCCCATTTTCACAGGTGCGAAGGTGAGTGAAAATCTTAGGTGGCCCTCTTTGTAGTACTGTATATATATTTGATAGATAACAATTTTTTATAAGTTAAAGAACTTGGCACGGGCCCCCTCATCAGCCCAGGTCTTCAAACGTGTACAGCCTCACAGATCCTGCTGTATAGGGATGGCAGAGGGCGGAGCCTACCCCCTGGGCAACCGGTCGGGCACCAACCGGTAGGGAGGAAGGAGGGGAACGACGAAACGTCAGCATCTTAAAGCAGCAAAGCAGGTGTGTAGGTTGAGTGGTGTGTAAGTGACAGGACTTAGTTGCTCTTGCGCATTAGGTCACCTGAAGTACATAAACTGGCTTTAGGATTAAATTATTGTCAGGTTAAAACATACATTAGGGCGATGCACTCCCACATGCATTGTGGTCATTAGGGAGACATGCTTTCACATGCATAGCGTCTGTTATGGCGACTTGCCCTCACATGCATTGCGTTTAGCTTGGACGAAGGGCCCATACATGCTTTGCATTTAAAAAACAGTAACCGCCACCAGTGAGAGAGCCAACTGAGCATCCATGATGAGATGAGCATCGGGCCTTATGTAGGATAAGGATGAGGACCATCTTCCAAGCAGCTTGATTGAATCGATGCATAGACCAAGTTTAGCTGCGGTTGTAGCTGCTCCTATCCTGAAGGAATGGCTTGTGTAGCGAGTTAGTGACAGTCCACATTTTGTAATGACGAAGGCTAGATGTTCCCTGAACCATTGTGTGGTCATAGGAAGGCTGTTTGTTAATATAAACAGAGGTGAGTTGAGGGTAGGTGGGCAGAGCTTCAGATAATGGGTCACAGAGGAATAGGGACAGAAGGAGGTATTTAGTCTACAGATTTTTATAGAAACACCAGTTTCAGAAAAGTCTGTCTTAGAGTGTTTAAGGAAGAAAAGATCATATTAGAAGATAAGTAAAGAAATGATGTGAGAAATGTATTTCAGACAGAGCGAGACCTCGCGTGGGATCGAATGACTGAGTGTCAGAAGTGAATTCCCCTGGACGCATGAAACCATAAAAAGCCATGAGAAAAATGGCCCAGAGTAAAGCATTAATGTATGTTGTAAAAACACCATCACATAGAGCAGAGATAAGCATCTGCAGTATTTCTGGAGTTATTGGTAAATGTTTATCTGAAACTTTAAGCGGATTGCTGGGTTGGAGAACAAACTAGGATAGCTGGGGTCATTACATTTGGATACCTGCTAACATTCTGCAAATTGAAGAGGTTTTAAGATTGCGAGTCTGATAATTATGAACGATAAACGTGCAAACTGTGGTGACGAGAATGGGGAAAAAATGGAATTTGTAGAGAAAGACAGAACAGTATAAACCAAGAACACGTGGAGTGAAGCTTTAAGAGTGGAAGGGGTAAACCTTTTGACATGAAATATTTAGCAGAATCTAGTAAGGGGATATATAATATCGATTTAGTCCAAAATTAGTAGGGGAAAAGGAGGTCAAGGTGTTGGGTCCTTGTTGGCCGATGGGCAAAGGTGTCTGAACTCCTGTCATCCTGTGGCATCGCACTTCGAGCTATTGCATGCATGAACCAGATTCCCACATGCTGACTCCAGTGACGTTTCTTCTCCTGACTCAGAGTACCCAGCATAGAGAGCAAGGTTCGATTAAACCTCTCTGGTTGAGGATCCCCTTGAGAGTGATATGATGTGGTCCTTGACTTCCAGATCCCCATCAATCTCAAGAGCTCTTTGATCAAATGACCTTCAAAGTATCTACCTAGGTCTGAATGAATCCTAGCAGATGGGCCATAGTGCAACCACATGAGCTTTCTGGCTCTTTGTTGGGAAAGCCTGCGCATATCGTGTGAATGCTCGGTGATCACTAACACGTTGCTTATGCTTTTGGAATCTGGTCCCATTGACAGAAAATCAATACAGACAAGATACATTGGTCCACTGCTCACAATCTGATGTAGCGAAGCTGCTCTCTGACAGGGAGTTTTTCCAGTGATACACTGTCCACAATTCTTTATGTATTCTTCCACATCAACTGACATTTAGGCCTGAAGAATGTGCTTCTCAGTAAATCAATTATCAAATCAAAATAATACACTATATTTCCAAAAGTATCCACTCGTCTGCCTTCGCACACATATGAACTTGAGTGAGATCCCATTCTTAATCCATAGGGTTTAATATGATGTCGACCCACCCTTTGCAGCTATAACAGCTTCAACTCCTCTGGGAAGGCTTTCCACAAGGGTTAGGAGTGTTTATGGGAATTTCTGACCATTCTTCCAGAAGCGCATTTGTGAGGTCAGACACTGATGTTGGACGAGAAGGGCCTGGCTCACAGTCTCCACTCTAATTCATCCCAAAGGTGTTCTATCGGGTTGTGTGACTACACAGTCATAAGCACACAACTGTCATCTGTAATAAAATGAATACACTTAATTAAGAAATTGTCCCTGTGTCTGCATGAAATTTATCTCAAATAAAATAGAAGAAACAAAATTATCAATGTTAGTAGCCTGTGGTACAGTTCTTGAGTCTTTGGCTACTCTTTGACTCAAACTCAAGTCAAAAGGAATATGCTGCACAGAGTTAACAAAGGTTTAACTTTTGGTAATTTCCTTATAACAGCTCTAACTTTTGGTAAATGTGGACCCACACCCCCCCCCAAACCACCCCTGTTACAGGCCTGTTTTGTAGCTTGGGTCTGGTGTGGCCATAAAACCAGTAACTAGCCGCTTCGCTTACCAGAGCCAAATAAAATAAGCAACGTTCTTCTGAAACTGTGGAAAAGTGTTCAGCACAGTAGCGGTCACTGTCCCTTCTCTTTAAGACAACACAACTCGCCTGATAAACTGGCTAGCAGTAGTCTCCACCGATGCCAGAGGACCTGTCAACAACATGGCAGTTCAGAGCTCTGTCTGGTTGTTGCACTCCTCAGTAAACATGTAGGCAAATCCGACGAACGCTCTGTTCTCGCCAGCTATGATAGCAAAGCTCTCTAAAGTACACAAGGTTGCCTCTGAGGATCCTTAGCAAAAGGCTAATACATCATTTCACAATGCTAACACTGAAATATGATGATTTTATCAACTGAAGTAAACCTACTATCAGTTATTTACTCAATAACCAAAATAACCAGCAGTAAAAGTTGCTATAAATACAGCAGCAACGGAGCAGCTCTTTCTCTCTCCAAACATTGTCTCTGTTTTTTCTCTTTTTGCAGTCTCAAATCATTTAGAAATGAACCCCCCCTGACCATATGTGATTGGACATTTGGTCTACCAATAGCTTTTAAAATAAATCTAACCTGATATCGGGAGGCACGTTTTTGCATCTCTGCCTATCTTTAGAGTTTTGTTTGCTTCTTAAAGGGACAGGACTCTTTAAAGAAAATGTGTTGCATTCAAAACAAAGAAACATAGAGTGAAATTCTTTAACATTTATGCTCAACTAAATTTTAGCCATGCTGCACGCAGTAATTGTGCTATTGTTTGCTCGACCACCAGCTGTAATACACAATGACCCCCTTGTTACTCCTCTGTACTGTACTGCCATTGTCACTAGCATCCGTGTCTACAGTGAACTCTGCAAATGGGAATGCAATAATTTTCAATAACACTCTCAAAGGGGGAAGAAAAAACATCAGTGATCCAGACTACATAATAGTGGTACACAAGAGAGAGATAAGCACCCCCTAGCCTTATGTGACAGTCATTACAGTGACCCAGCCTACATGACTGTGGCACCTGGCCATGTGATAAGAGCCCTCTAATGTTATGTGGCAGTCTTTACAGTGGCTAACTGAATGATAAAAGTTTTTTTTTTTTTTTACAGTTTCATTGCAAAATGCAATTCCAAACACTAATACATTTTTAAAAGTGATACATTTATTTCTATAAACAAGAGTTTCTGGTAGAGTTTGCACTGCAGTCTTTAAAAGGCAGTACAGGCCGGCAACAACACATCCCGCACCATCACACTGAGCACGGGGGGCCCCCAAGGATGTGTACTGAGCCCCCTCCTATTCACTCTGATGTCCCACGACTGCACACCATCGCACAGCTCCAACCTCTTTATTAAGTTCATGGACGACACGACTGTGGTGGGTCTCATCAGCAACAACGATGAGACAAACTACAGGAGCGAGGTGAGCCACCTGGCCTTGTGGTTCTCAATGTTCAGATGGAGATTGTTGTGGACTTCAGGAGAACGTGCACCAAGCATGCTCCTCTGACCATCAACGGTGCTGCTGTGGAGAGGGTAAACAGCACCAAGTTCCTGGGCGTCACAGAGGACCTCTCCTGGGCCAACAACACAGCATCACTGGCCAGAAGGGCTCATCAGCGCCTCTACTTCCTCCACAAACGGAGAAGAGCCAGAGCCCCAGGCCCCATCAGGTGCACCTTCTACAGAGGTACTGTTGAGAGCATCCTGACCAGCTGCACCACCGTGTGGTATGGCGCATGCACCGTGTCCTGCTGCAAGACACTCCAGCACATCGTGAGAGCAGCTGAGAAGATCGTTGGCACCTCCCTCCCCTCCCTCCAAGAGATATACAGCTCCCGTCTCACCCGGAAAGCCCTCTGCATGGCAGCTGATCCCACTCACCCACTACGCAGCTTCTTCAGCCTGCTGCCATCAGGGAGGAGACTGCGGAGTCTCCGGGCCAGGACCAGCAGACTGGGGGACAGCTTCATCCACCAGGCTGTCAGGATGCTCAACTCTCTCCCTACTTTGCCCCTCCTCCCCCCCTTCTGCCCCCCACACACACAAAGTTTGGACCCAAACACAGGTTCCTGACTCCCACTCCCCAATACTGAACTCTGATAGCACTGGTCAACACAGGTTCCTGACCCCTACTCCCCAGTACTGAACTCTGACATTCTCAGGGACTGTTATGCACCCATCACTTTCTATTACGTGCTCATCACTTTCTGTTATGCACTCATCACTTTAACAGCTCCATAAGCTCATTCTAATTGCACTACTGTTTATATTTGCACTATTTATACCCACAGACCTTAATCTGGATGTGCCATATGTCACTTTAGTGTCAATTTCAGGACCTTCTTATATTTATATTTTTTATTATTGTATTTTTCTACAATTACGATTAGTGTTCAGGGTTTTTTTTTTAGTGTCTATTTAAATTCACACTTTTCCTGTTTACTGTCTATTTAATGTTATTGCTACACCATGGGGTCTGAGAGTAACGCAATTTCAATACTCTGTATGTCCTGTACATATTGTAGTATTGACAATGAAAGCTGACTTGACTTGACTTGAAAAGTAATACAGCACAACAAGTTAAATACCATCATGTAAACATTATGATGTGATATTCTATGGGAGTTAATTTTGAGGTCCTTTTTGAATTTTTGGATGCCTTAATCACAAAAAAAAGGATATTCAGGATTACAGTGGAACATGACAGTGTAATAAATGTCATTACTGTTGACATGCAACAGCAGAGTACACAGGCTCAGTGATACGAGCCAGTACTTTTTGTGCAATTCTAAACTGTTACTGGGCATCCTGTTAGATAACTATCTCAGAACTTTAATCAACAATTATTATTCTCCCAAAGCATGTAAAGCCTTGATAGAGAAAAAAACTTGGCAGACATTGTGTACGTTATGAGAACTTCCTTGAAAATAAAAACCTTTTAGCCCAACACCACTTTGAGACAACTGTGCTGTTGCATATCAATATGACCATCATGTGCTATTATATGGCATTTATTACACACTCATGTTCCACTGTACCTCTGCATAGGCTAGCTTGCATTTTTGAGGCTGAGGCATGATAAAAATCAAAAAATAACTCAAATCACTCCAATTATCTTTTTTGAAAATTTTGTGAAATTTATTAACGGTTCTACACAAAATAATACCTGATTTATTACATTTTCTTTAGAAATCAGACCTTCCAGGATTTAACATCATCTCCTAAGGCCCAATCATGGTTCTAGAGATCTACCACCCTGGAGAGTTCATTTCCAACACGCCTGACTCTAATATTCAGACGCTCCTGAAGGCCTTTATTACCTGGACCAGGTGTATTAAATTAGGGTTGTAGCTAAACTCTGCAGGGTGGTAGGTCATGTTACAATGATGAACTGATGCTTTCTTGAAAATCTTGTTATCTCTTCGTTCTAAACTGATTGTTGAATTGTAGTGGTCTGCTATCTTCGGCCTTCCTCTGTCCCAGCAGTGCCTTGCAATGGAGTCATTTCAGACTCTTGCACCATCTGTAAAAAGAATAGTTTGATCATCAGGATGTGTAGTTGTTCTGCACTGCAGTGCTGTATTACACTGATGTAGATGTTTTTCTAATGTATAAACCAGTGTTTACTGCCTCATTAGTCAAAATGAAGACCAGCATTAAGGTTTTGATGAGCATTCTCGTTGGCCTGCTCAACAGAGAAGTTTATCACAGAGTTTTACTGATTATTGATTACAGTGTGATCAGACTCTCACAGCTGATTTGTTACTGTAGTTTATCTGCAGTTTATCGGTGAACAAATTTGGATGATGGCTAAATTTACATGTGTAGTTGTCCTCTGTCCACTGCTTTCCTGTGCCTCAGCAGTGCCCTTCTCTGCCCTGGTCTGTAAAGGGGAAAGTTTTATCATGAGTATATTTAGTTGTTTTACCACTGCAGATTAAAACAAGCCTTGGATGGAGAACTGACCTGTTCACTGGAGACTCCATGTTCTCTACAGCAGCAATTAAATATAATATATGACATCAGTAGTATAAATGAGATGACCAAGAGGGCAATGAAACCTCCATACTGGAACAAGATAACACAGAACATTAATAATAATTTATTTTTATGCATGCTGTTCAGATATGTTTCTGTTTTATATTTTTTACATTTTTTTTTTTAACAAATTTCACTCATGAGACCAAAGACTCAGTTTAGCATGATAAGAAAAACTCAAGCTTCAGCTGTACAGTTTGAAGGGAAAAAATCTTTAAATTTGTACTAATGTAAGTTCAGAAAAGGGGAAGCACTAAAGGGGAACTAAAGTCGATATTGTCAAATGAGATGAACTTACTCAAGACATCCTGAAACACAACCCTCTGCTGTCTATTTCTAGTAAGAGTTACTTTGTCGACCACTATCTGTGTTCAACTGTTCCGTCATTTCAAATACGTCACTGAGCGCTGCCTGCAATCTTATTAAATTCATTTCATAAATTTCTCTTTGCACTCTCCATCCTACATTTTAGTTTTAAGCTTTTACGGCTTAAAACTAAAACATAAAAGGCCATACTATCTTTCAGTGTATTAACAAATCCCCCACAGTCAAGGTAGTCAGTGGCAACAATAAAAATCAGTAGATGAAAGTTTTAAGAAGGGGGTTCTACATTGTGCAAGTAGAATATTTCACATCAGCTACATTTAACTAGGAACAGCTTACCTTAGAGTTGTTATATGCTCTCTCTGCTTTCTTCTGGTCAGCAGTCAATGTTCGGTTTGTGTTACACCATTCCCATGGAGGGTCTTTAGTGCTGTCAGCATCTCCTTCAAATGTAGTATGATAACAAGCCCAATATCTGCCATCACAGAAGAACAACAGTATCCAAAAAGTACTTGGAATAGAACACCACAAGCTAAAAAAAAAAATCTGTTTACATGAAGATCCATTAGGTCTTCCACATATCTGAGTTCCCCTGTTAGATTTCTGCTTTTGAGTTTCTTCGATAGATTTCTGCTTTTGAGTTTCTTCGATAGATTTCTGCTTTTGAGTTTCTTCAATAGATTTCTGCTTTTGAGTTTCCTTATTAGATTTCTGCCTTTCCAGCTCACACATAATGCAAAACACGACAGCAAAAATGACAAAGGCAGGTATGAACAGGTAGAAAAAGACAAGCGTTTCTCTAAAGTCGGATTTGCAAGGGCAGTGAAAGTCTTTCTCAACAAAGTTTTCTGCAACAACAAGGCCAGTTAAGATTAAGACCAAAAATCCATTCTCCTTGGTAAAAGATAGCTTGGTTGCTTGTAGTAAAGCTTGCGCTGACATTTCTAATTCACGTTCCAATACCAGACAGCAGAGAATCTGAACACGAAATCTAAATCTTATGTGTGGAAATCAGCTTTGACATCAGCACTAAGTTATACACCACCAACCACCAACTGCAAAACACTCCGCCTTCAGTGAGAGATGAGGTGATCAGGAAGTGGCCCCACCACAACTCTTCCTAGTAAGAACAGCAGAGCGCATGTTAAGGTGAAGCAGCATGAGCTAGTTAAATGATAAACCGCTCTGCAACACTTTATATTAAGGTACATGATTTACCAGTAATTAAGGCATTTACTAGTTAATAACAAAGCAAAAAAGTATTGAGTCATTAATCAGGAACAAATGAATGTCATATATTAACAATTATAAGATTAAACTACTCAATATTAACTACTGCATGTATAATGAATATGAAGATGAAGGTAATAAAGGTTTTCTTTAACATCTGAATTTATCAGGAATTCATGTGTTAGTTAGGCATGTAAAAAGCAATTAATACACATTTGGATGCTGCTAGAAGCTCTGTTGTTTTCACTCTGTTCATGCAATTTATACTATTACCTGCATCCTGCAGTGTCATATTGTTACAACATAAACGTTAACTGTTGTGTTTTTTTAGTTTAGTTTGCAGAACACTGGCATTTTATTTCATTAAAGCTGTGAATTATCTTTATACCACTGCTGTTACGAAAAATATGTACCTAATATATACCTAAGCAGCCATAGAGTCTTGAGTGAATATCTCAATGAAACTGAGACAAGCAAATTTAAAGTAATTTTGTCCAACATGAAAGCATTTTTCTTACTTTTACAGAGTTTATATACACAATTTGCATTGCAGATATAATGTTTACACATGATATTGCCTACATATCTGTGTATCCTAGTGTGGATTTTTGTGCCTCATGTCTTTTCAGACTACCAAGTAAAACATGCAGCTGTATCTGTGATGAACAGTTTGTGACGGTTCGACAGAATTCAGACGCTCGCGGATAAAAAAGGCAAACAGGGTTTTATTACAGTTCAGCAAAGGCGTGGTCAAAAAACAAGCGTGGGTCGTAGCAAAAAAACACCAGAGAATCACCATAGTGATCATAACACTAAGCAGCCAAAACAAAAGGGATGAGCAGATATCGTGGTCGAAGAAACAAGCCAAAATGGTCAAACACACAGGTCCAAAAAACAAGCCGGCAAAGGTACAAAGGGGATAAGCAAAAGACAAGGTCAGGTAAACAAAGCAATGGTCATAACAGGCAAAATCAAACAGGTTTGTAAACGCTCAGTAAGTTCAGAAAGAAGCAATACCTCGCAATGACTATGACTAAAGTCCGGGCTTAAATACTAAACTGAATGGATCATATAACAACAAACACAGGTGCAAGATATCAGTATTCAGGGGATTGCGAACGCTGATAGGTGTGTGAGCGATTGTCTAAGGTCACGTGACCTCCTGAAGGATTGTGGGCAATGGAGTTCATTCGGGACTCCGAGTCTGAAGGAAGTTGCTCCGACACGTGATCTCCCGACGCATTCTGGGAAATGCAGTCCGAATCAGCCTGAGGCGTGACACAGTTACTGATATTGTTATAAAGTATAACAATATTTATTATAAATAAATATTGTTATAAAGTATATTAAATGTTTGGTTTTGTACTTACTTATTTGCAGAAAACCTTCTTGGTTTTAAGAGTAGTAAGGAGTTTGTTTTTCTCAGGAGAATTGTGTGATTCTATTAATATTGTGGCAGGAGGCATGTCTGTTCTGTTTGTTTACAAATTATAAAGGTGTACATGTTGATTTTAGGCTGTTTCATTCATCTGATATTATTTTCTTTGCAAGGACTCTTATTCTGAAGGGCTGTGTGTACACGGTGACAGCGCATCACAGGGCCTAGCAGTAACCAGACAGAACCAAGACAGCGAAAGGGCACTAACTGCACATAGCCAAGCGCCAGCCTAGAGCTGTATTTTCCCTTTTCTTTTGGTCCTCCAAGAGATTTTTTTAGCTACCCCAACAAAAATGTCTGTTCACCATGATTATTATAAATTAGCAATAGGCAGAAAATTAATCATACATGGCTTTATAGTCAAGTTGGCACACAGTAGCTCTTTCTCTTCGTAGTTTGTATTAGACACAGAGCTATTATAACTTATACTAAATAATAAATTCATCAACTTACAACAGGCACAGAAGGAAAGACAGTCAAGCAATGTTGTTTCCTCTCTCTAAGGTACTCACCATTAGAGTTTAAATCGGGCAGGCCGTTCTTCCCATTCAGCCCTCTCCAGGTCTCCCAGTGATTGCCCACATGAGCATTGAAGTCTCCCAGCAAGACTATGGTGTCTGTAGGCCACTCACTCCAATAAGGCCAAATACTCAAAACGGTTGTTTGGTGCGTAAGTACATACAACAGTCAGAGTTTTCCTCCCTGCAATTTTAATTTGCATTGAGGCAACCTCTCATCCACCAGGACAAACTCCAACTGCACAGCAGCCAGCCGGGCTCATGAGTATCCCCACATCCGCTCTGCACCTCTCACCCTGTGCAACTCCTGAGAAGGATAGGGACCAACCCCTATCAGGGAGCTCGGTTCAAGAGCCAATGCTGCTGGTGGAGGTGAGCCCAACTATATGTAGTCGGCACCTGAACTATATCTAGTCAACCTCCCACACAAGCTACAGCTCCTTCCCCCCAGTGAGGTTGCATTCCATGTGCCAAGAGCTAGTTTCTGCTGCAGGGGTCCCTGCCTCCAAGGACCTCCCTGCCATCTCCCACCACCTATACTGCACTGCACTGGTCCCACATGCTGGACCTTGAAGGTGTTGGGCCCACATGGTCCCCCCCACTGAGCCCAGCCTGGTTACGTGGGCTGCCCGGCCACCAGGTGCTCGCCAAGAAACATTACCCCCAGGTCTTACTCCAGGGGTAGGTCCCGGTAACCCTCTCCCAGACAGAGTACACAGTCTCTTATGTTCCTTAGTCCTGGGGATTTTCGATCGAGTTGGTCTGGGTCTTCACTCCAGACCTGTTTGCCTTGGGAAACCAGGAGCCTAATTCTGCTGTGGAGCCTCAACAGGGCTGTAAAAGAATGGAAAAGTATGGAAGCACTTTGGCTTCTATGAAGTTGAAGGGAAAAAATTACCTGGACAAGAGTCACACTATACGCAAGTTGTAACACTAAACTAAAATATTTTAGAAACAACAAACATGAGAAACCATATTACATATTTCCACCCATTGTCTGTCCGGTTGTACTTGTTGCCAACCAGAGGACCATCTAGCAAGCGTTGTCAAAGATTCCACCCAACTCGGAAGCGAATTACAAACCCTATTGCAAGTTTTATTGAGGAGCCGAGATTCAGCGTCCTGAACACAGCATACTGACACAGCGACCCCCCACCCCCCCCACCCCCTACAACAAGACCAAAACCAAAGTTATAGAATCACTGAAGAAAACGGGTAGGACAGCTGTAACATGTGCTGCGGGGACATCCATTGCCACAAGATCTTATTTCACCGTAACAGCGCATTTTATCGCAGATGAGAGGCAGCAGTGTCTCATGTGCTCCAAACAAGAGCAAATTCACTATGGATCATTACAGATATTTTGCTTTAAAATTACCAAGTTGTCACACAGTGAGAAAAAAGAAATCCTGTATAGAAAAAAGATGCATCGAGATGCATCGATAATCATTTTATAATCATATTGCAGCCTCTGAATCGTAATCGAATTGAATCATGAGGTGCCTAGAGATTCCCACCCCTAGAAGACACTGAAATTGTATAATTTTCTCCTGAAACTGCATTTTCAAACAAGCCCAAATTTAATTGGTGGGAAAACTATGAACCTGTCACTGACATGCCACAGCATGACCAATGAAAATAACTAGCTCTTTTATGGGTGTGCATGTTCTGCAGTGACCATTTCTTACAGATATATCTCACATACAGACATACAGATAGTGATCTTAGGTTTGTGTGCAGCTGCCCAGCCATGAAAAGAGGCCTTGCTTCGAGAGGCGGCTTGGAATTCTGTAGTGAGTGATGCAAAAATGACAGATGATTTTTATGTGCTTCCACATCCGGTGGCCCCACTCTGTGAGCTTGCATGTTCATCGCTGAGCTGTTGTTGCTTCCATTTCACAATCATAGCACTTACAATTGACCAGGGCAGATCTAGCATAACAGAAATATCACAAACTGACTTGTGGTGAAGGTGGCATCCTATGACAGTGTCATGTTTAAAGAAATTGAACTCTTCAGTTTGACTCATTCTACTGCCTGTGTTTGTGTATGGAAATTGCATGTGCCTGATTTTATACACCTGTGAGCAATAAGTGTGTCTTAAATACCTGAATTCAATAATTAAGAGGGATTTCCACATACATTTGGCCATACAGTGTATATTTTTGGCATATTACTATCTCAATAAATAGATCATAACATAATCCTTGTAAATATGTATGGTCTAAATATTAATTGTTTTTAAAGCTGTTCAAGTGGGACCGCAGTACAAACTAATCCGATAGAATGGTTCAAATAAAGAGAACAAATTGGGACCAAAAACTGTCACCTGTGGAACACCATAATGAATATCATACTTGTTAGACACATGGTCACCAACAGTTACAAATTATTTTCTATTTATTTTTCCTGACAGTCCAACCCATTTTGTCTGTCTGTTAGTATGGTGTGGGTTACAGTATTGATGGCAATTCGTTCCACCTCTGAGAGACAATAACACTAAAGCAGCAAGACCTGGCTTTACAGGCATGTGTAGATTTTATAAAAGGACATGTCAAAAGCCCAGAATTTGAAGACCTAAAATGACAAACAGGTGTGTGGTTGATCAAAGTGCAAAAGTAGAGTGGAGCTGAGCCCTATAATACCTGGAATGTTAAAAACAGAGCTTTGTATCTGATTCCTGCTTCCACAAGAAGCCAGTAGAGTGATTTCAGCAGAGAAGTCACATGAGAGAACCTCAGGAGGTTGTGGACCAGAAGACCCACAGCATTCTGAATGCTCTGTAGAGGAGAAATGGCATGTGCCAGAGCACCTGTATAATGTTTTACTTAAACACTGCATGAGTGTTTAAGTAAACTGGGGAGAAATAGCTGATGAAGGTTGATAGTGAATCTATGGGCCAAGCTAAATGGTCACAAAGAGAAATATGAAGATGTAATGTAACTGTATTTTTTTTTTTTTTCTGGCAAGTTAGTAGTTATGCAAACCAACTCCTAGGAAACTTTTGAAGAGGTGTAGAATTGTGGCAGCACCCAAGAGTGCTTAACGTTCGTCTAAGACAGGATGTGGTTAGCGTTTATGCACTGCAAGTACAACGACTGGCACAAACAGAAAGTGAGTAAAACTAAAGCTGGACATGAGAACACTTTGCCAAAGCTTGTTGGATTATTAAAAGAATAATATATATACACAGTACTGGCCTAATGTTAGAATTTAAAATTAGATGTAAAAGCTATTTAACTGTCTACTTAACCCAACCATAACACACAAACACACACACACATACACTAAACCAGACCCTAATTCCAAACACAGGGCAGTGTAAGACTGGGAGTATTTTGGAAAATGCTTGTCAGAAAACACTAGAAATGCAAGTTAAGACTTCACTACACGAAGTGGAAGCCATATACGAACAACATTCAGAAATGCTGCAGACATCTTCTTCAGGGACTTCCCAGCTTGTTTCAGCAAGACAATGATAAAGCACATTCTGCTTGTGTTACAACAGTGTGGCTTTGTAGAAAGAGACTGTATGTGCTAGACTGGCCTGCCTGCAGTCCACACCTGCCTCTCTTTGAAAATGTGTAGCACATCATGAAGAGCTATATATGACAACAGAGACCCGGAACTGTTGAGCAGCTGAAGTTTTAAATGTAAAAGAATGGGGCAAAAATCCACTTTCACAAACACAACAGGTGGTGATGTAACACTGGTGAAAATGACCCGTCCCAACTTTTTGGACCATGTTGCAGGCATCAAATTTAGCTTTGCTGCTTTTACACTGAGTGTAATATTGACGCCATCCTGATGGGATAACTGACAGGTTGGGAAGTGAAAGTGAAAATGCAATTGAATCTAATGCATTTTCGAGCTGTTTTGCCATAGAATGAGTGCAGTAGGTAGTTTGGTGTTCTCAGTCATAATGCAGTTTCAAATGCATTACTACAGAGTGCAAATGCATATAGGGTACATTACATGTTAATTACCGTTAAGACACAATGATTGTATAACAAACAAGCATGAATACGCAGTTCTGAAAATACATTTTACTTTAAATAAAGCTATTTAGAAAGCATCTAAATTAATGTATAAATTAAATGTTAGTGTACCAAATATCACACAGAATTAAAAAGAATTATTATGGTAAAATTTGAATTTGAATTTTCGAGTCTGAAATTGGATGTATGAGTAGGAAATGTAGATTCAAACGTATGAATACATTACCATTTTACAGGGTCATTTGAATTTTGTTGCTGAGATGCTTCCAAAAACTGAGCAAATGTATTTATGGGATCTTTGATGAAAATACATACATTTGAAAATCAGTGAAAGAACTGGGACTGTAACAGAATAAAACCTCCACATCCTTTCTCTACATGATCAGTTCCAGGAAATGACACATTTAAATCAATTCCTCTGTGAATTACATTTCCTGTACAGGTGGGTTACGCCTAAGAATGTATAAGGCATGTTTATGCATGTTTTATTCATATACAAAAGCCACACAACAATGTTTTGTATGAATTGGCAACCAAGAAACTTCCAAGCAAGAACAAAAGAGTGAACTTAAGAATCACTGTAAACAGATGAAGAGCAGAAAGTGGGTATAAAACCAGGTTTGAGACCATGTGGTTCTTGTTCTAGTGCTTGAGGGACAACCAGAACATGAAAACTACTCTATAGTATCTAATTTTGCTAATTAGCTTTGGTTAATCATGTCTGCTAGTTAGCTAAACCTACTGGCTGATATATAAAGTTATACTGCACTGTTCGGCCATTAAACACACACAAATATCTACATGTACACAGATTCCTCTGTAAAGTCAAGCAACAGTAAAACTTTAGCTGTCTAGCTTACTAGCTAGCTTAACGTTAGTTTTGCTGACATATAGGACTTCCTGTCCTCACACAAGTGTCTACATTTATAGAATAATGTATAGATTTAAACAAATGTGGTATTTTACAAAGTACTAGCAAAACACTTGGAGGCCAGTATAAATGCTAATAGCATTAGTATTAGCTGTCTAAGTAGCATACCCTACTGAAGTCTTCCCAAAGTAACGACTGTAAAATCAGCTATCGATCAACAAACCAATTTGGTGCACTTACTGGTGACGTAATAGTGCTTGGTGACTTTAACTTCACCTGACGTGTAAAGAATTTGCTACATTAGCTTCAGCTACAAGGCTTAAAGACAAATGAGAACACCTTCAAATACCATTACACACCTTGAGCAGGTACCAAAAACACAGTTTTACTGGATAATCTTATCTTTAAAACTGAAACCAGTACTGTAGTGTTATATTGATGATTCTACTGAATTGGTTCAAAGTCAGAATTGAAACCATAGTTTATTTAACTAAAGCAAATGAACTTTGCATTTTGTCACTACTGAAACAATCATAACACTACCCAAACTTTACCAAATGTTTCAGTAGTGACTGTTTCAGTGGTGACAATCTTTAGCTCATTTTGGGCTGAACTCAAACACACTAGTGGGTACATGACTAGCAAACATGGCTTTGAACAGCTGTCACACATAAAATCATCATATTCTTTATTACAACACAAAAATAGTTGCAGAAAATGTGTTTCGGTAGTGACAAATTCTTAATGTTCAAACACTGATTTTCAGACTTTGAGACACATTTACAGTCTCACTTCCTGCTCTAAAATGCAGGGGTGTCGCTAAAATAAGGCTCCGCCTACAGACTAAACTCTGTGTTACAGTAATGACAACATGGGAAATCTTTTTTGCAAGTTTTTTTAATCTTTTTTTTCAATCTTTTGGCTTTACTTTAAAAGAAATCAAAAACATCTTTAAAAAAACATTGAAATAATGTTAGAAAAGGTTTTTTCACAAGTGTAACTTTAAGGGTTAGGGTTTGGGACAGACACCTCCCAATAGAAAGTACTCTATAAATGATAATTTTGTATAAATTTAACTTATTACTATCTCTCGTTCTATTATCTGCCTTGGGTTTAAATAGATAATAACAATGTAATATTTACTTACAAGACTATCTAGAGTGCTTCATGCACATCAGACAGTTTGAGTCTGATTTTAAGCTATCTGGACAGTAATGTGGATGTGAATGGGGATGTAACTCTACTATGTCATAGGGAAGGTGTCCTGCAGTTTTGTCTGGAGAAGATAAAGTGCTAGTTTTCCTCGTATTCCACTCTGCATTCCACAATACAATAATACTTGTGTATATCTGAATAGGTCTGTACAGATCGGAATACCAAATTATGTTTCTAATTTTTTTTTTCAGTTTGGATTGGATAGTAAGACCTTCGATATTTACAAGGATTATGGTATTTAGTCATTTACTCATAGGCATTGACCTTTATTGTGTTTTAATGAAAATAATAGGATGTTTTGTATGTACAGCTGTTCAAAGCTGTGTTTGCTGGTCATGTACTGACTAGAATTTTTGAGTTCTGCTCAAAATGAGCTCAAATGTTCACTACTGAAACATTCAATACTGAAACATTGGTAAAGATTGTGTAGTGTTATGATTATGTTCAGTCATTTGTTTTAATAAAATAAACATAATTAGGGTGAAGAGTCACTCAAAGCAAAACAGAGTTCAGTCTAAAGTCCAAGTCAGTTCAGTGGGAACCAGGTTCTCAGTCAACTGTGTACTTAGTCAGCCATGTTCTCAGTCTCTTTTGTGTCTGGCATTTTGCTGTGAATGTCATTTTTAGTTCATGTTTTTTATAGCCAGCATTTCATTTTGTCCTCTGTCAGGATTTGCTGAAATGAGTGTAAGCAATCGAGAAAAACTGTAAAATAAAAAAATATACAACACATTTAACAAAAACACATATAAGAGCAGACAAAAAGCATTAAATGATCAAAGGATCAGAGCAATGAAATAAATTGATGAGCTAAATAAAATGAATTATAACAGCATTTTCAATTAAGACTGGATTAAAAAAATACTCAGATTGGGTTCCTTGTTCATTCAGATCATCTACATATTAAGAGCATAGAGAGAAGTTCCTCCTCTTGTCAAGTATTAATGGTTTTTATCTTTTTAAGTTTTAGTTATTTATATATTTTTTTTATTTTACAGTTTTTCTCGATTGCTTACACTCATTTCAGCAAATCCTGACAGAGGACAAAATGAAATGCTGGCTATAAAAACATGAACTAAAAATGACATTCACAGCAAAATGCCAGACACAAAAGAAACTGAGAACATGGCTGACTAAGTACACAGTTGACTGAGAACCTGGTTCCCACTGAACTGACTTGGACTTTAGACTGAACTATGGTTTGCTTTGAGTGACTCTACACCCTAATTATGTTTATTAAAACAAATGACTGAACATAATCATAACACTACCTAATCTTTACCAAATGTTTCAGTAGTGAGTGTTTCAGTAGTGAACATTTTAGCTCATTTTGAGCAGAACATGACCAGCAAACACAGCTTTGAACAGCCGTACATACAAAACATCCTATTATTTTCATTAAAACACAAGAAAGGTCAATGCCTATGAGTAAATGAGTAAGTAACATAATCCTTGTAATATATCTATGTGTATATATATCCATGTGTATGTGTATATATATTTACATTAGATTTACATTAAAAGTAAAGTATGTTTTTTCCTTTTCCTGTAAAGTTATTATTTCGGAGATACAAGGTTTTCTTTCGACAACAGCCATATATATAATATACATACATCATCTAAACCACTTATCCTTCTGGGTTGCGGTTATATATATATATATATATATATAATATGTCACGTAAAAACTTTGCATTTTCATTTTTGGAAGTCCAGTTACGCTTTACCTTGTGTTAAAATTTCATGATAAACAGACCAATAGAAATGGTAAAAAAAATAAAAAAAACACATTAATAATCCAAAATTACATTAACTTTCACTTTTAAATTAAGATTTTTTTTTCTTCTGCTGTAAAGTTGCCATTTTGGAGATACTGGGTTTTCTTCTGACATAATAAAAATAATGAACTGAATTTTAAACTGAGTACATTTCTGTTCTCTCTTTTAATGAACCAACATCGCCATCTAGGTGCTAAAGTGTGTAACACACCCAGAGGAGATAAACAAACTGCTCAGTGAATATAATGAAGCCCTGATGATGAAACCATCTGCATTCCTGGGACTACACTTTCCTTTTGATGGAGAATCTCCATTCAGGATGTTGTTCAAATCGAGGACTCAGCTTAGCACGGTCCAGGAAACTGACTCATACAGTTTAGTGAACTCCGTATGCCTATAATCATATTACAAAGGTATCACTTGCTGATCATTGGCTGATCACATTCATTTCAGGCTTAAGAAACTTATGATGCACTTAATTTTACTGCTGAACACTTTATTGTTTTTTTCTTTACATTTTGAGTGACAAAAATGCAGAAATCTGCAAAGCAAACAAGAAAACTGCAATTCTGACCACATTTCTGTAGTTGACTTTCCATGCATAACATGCATATGAGAAATGTGCGCATGTTTCTGGGAAAAAATAGATATGGCATGTTTCTGAAAGAGAGAGAGAGAAATGTAGTAAAAGCAAACAAACATTTTTAATCAAATAAATGATGTAAAGCAAACAAATAAGCAATAAAACGTTAGATATTTATGCTCTATAGGAGACCTAGCAGCTTTTTGGATTTCAAAACGCCATCTATCCAGTCCTTTGTTTCTTTATGACAGATATTATAAAAAATAAATTTATCAGGTTGCGCTTCAATGAGAACTCCAAACAGCACATCTGTCTGTTTCACCTTCTTGATAATTATTTTTTTTTATTTCTTTCTTCAGGAGACCAGAACCATAATCATCCTGTTGGGATAGAAATAAAGAAAGAAGGAAAGAGAAAACATGTTACTGTTTAAAAACAGACAAGAAGATTCAGTGACTGACTACACAAGAGATTTAATGGAAGTAATCATGAAATGCTGGCCCACTTCTGGCCCAGTTCCTGCCAGCCAAGTGTGCCACAACTGGTCCAATGCTGGCAGCTCGTTTTGGCTCAGACTCTTTTTAAATGACCATCCATAATCGGGCAAAATACACAGTTGAGCTAGACATTCAGATTTTCAGAAGTTTGTATTGCTTTCCAGGTGCTTAATCAATGATAAGCCTTATGGTATAATATTCCAGGGACTTCAAGAGACTAAAACCAAATGTATGGTTCTATAAGTTTAATATTCATTGACTGTACTGCTTTTTAAATCAAGTACCAATCTCAAGTTCCAGCCTTTTGGCAAGGCAAAAGTGGGAAATACACATGTGTATTATTCTACATTGTCTTAATGGCTCTAAATGTGTACATGGCTCTGAAAGTGAGGCAATGCACACTGGATACTCCTTGGGCCTGATTCCCAGACCAAGATTAAGCCTAAGCCTTGACTAAAAAGAATTATAACAATCATTACTGTCACTCCAGTTTTATCAAATTATTGCAATTACACATGTTTTGTTATACACATGTTTATTTCCTTTGTGTGTATTGGAACAACACAAAAAAAACAGAGAAAAAAAAGCCAAAAATGATATAATTTCACGCAAAACTCCAAAAATGGGCTGGACAAAATTATTGGCACCCTCAACTTAATATTTGATTGCACACCCGTTGGAAAAAAATAACTGAAATCAATCGCTTCCTATAACCATCAACAAGCTTCTTACACCTCTCAACTGGAATTTTGGACCACTCTTCTTTTGCAAACTGCTCCAGGTCTCTCATATTTGAAGGGTGCCTTCTTCCAACAGCAATTTTAAGATCTGAGTGCAAACACTGAGTGTAGACAAATCTATGGAAGTCCAGAGAGGCCATGAAGTAGTTACCATATTTTTGGACTGTTATCTTGAGGTCATGACTGATTTTTCTCGCAATCTCAAGATTATCAAGATTGGACAGCTTTTGTTATCTTGGGATTGCTAGCCAAATAAGTTGTCATGTTGAGAAAACATTTGTTATCTTGATATCACGAGAAGAATTGAAGCAAAACTGTGAAATTGAGCCTTAGTGAAAAAAGCTCATCAGAGATTTTTTTGTCACTGTTAGTCATCAAAGTTCATGCCAGTGCGATTGCACCCTGTCATTAACCCCTATAATCATATGTCAAAATGGTCCTTTTTCAGGTGTCAGTGTCTCTAAAAATATCTTTGCACATTATTTTTTCATGAAACTTGATGATTTCCTTAACAGTGATAATATGAATAATTGAAATGACCATGTTTTTATGAAATCTCTACACTATTTTGATTAAAAACAGTGTTCAGAGTCAAATCTGACCCTGTAGTTCAGAATGGCAATTGAGAATACACCTGACTGGGGAGAAACCTTAACCATACCTACCAGTAGCCTAACCAGAACCTTAAATCTTAATCCCTCATCTTAAAATTGAATGATTTACATTGTGGTCCCAACAAAGAAGGAAGGTCCCCACAATGTAACATAAGCCTGATACACCCACACAATACAAACACACACACACACACACACACACACACACTACAAACACAAACACATACATACACCACAAGTAATACTACACCTACACCTAAATCTAAGCCTAATTTTAACCTCAGCATCCAAGCCTAAGCTTAACCCTAACCTTAACCTCAGGGTCCAACCTCAGTATTGAAAAGGCGATTTTTCTGCTCTTCTAGTTTTTCCAAAAATATAAATGTGTTCAAGTGAGGACCAGATAAATGTCTTCACTTGAGCAAGAATGTCATGTTTTCCTATCATAGTGAGGACATGTTTTCCTTAAAAGGATAGCAAGACATGTACACACATAAACACTGACAATAACCTGCTGAGGCTGAGAGGGAAGCATTTGTGTCAAAAATGCCCAAACAGCATGGTCTCCCTCTGGTCATCCCCCTCTGAAACTCAGGGTAGAATATAATCAGATTGACCCCAGGGCCCACAAGAGTGGTAGTGACGAAGTTTATTTCAGAAAAAAGAAATAAAACTCTTTTGGCTTCATTTGTAACATAAGGGTCAATGAACATTAAAGGTGTGAAATGATTCCTGATGTGATGTCATCAACATAAATAAAATATCTGTGACATACATATGTACAAGAAAGAGATAATGAAATAAATTATTTAGCTCGATCTAAAATTAATTATAATAATTTAATGAATTTGGAATTTGAATTCCTAAGGTCATTATGAACATATAAAAAAGTTAATCTCTAAGTAACTAAGTAAGATATGTAAGTAGTTGGCAAGTAGGGTCAAATCAAAAAAAGATGGTGCTTCAAGGGTTCTTTAGTAAAGAAAATTGTTCTATGTAGAACCATGAACACTCAAAGAAACCTTTGCATGATTAAAGGTTTCATTGCATCATGAAATTGGTCCATAACTCAAATAATATCTGGAAAAAAAGCAGACTGTAGCCTAACAATTGCTGCTCTTCTAATAAAGTTGCCAGTAAGTAGAAACACAAGGTATGTGTTTCTAATAAAGTGGCCAAATAGTGGAAGTACAAGGTAGATGTTTCTGAGAAATTGGCCAGTTAGTGCACATACAAGGTACATGTTTCTAATAAAGTGGCCAGTGAGTGGAAGGTACAAGCTGGTCATAAGTGTGGTTCAGTGTAGTTGGTTTGCACAGGATACAATGCAACACCGTATTCAAATTCTGACCATTTGCTTCAGTCAACAAAGGCTGCAAGGAGTAGTGAGATACTAGCACCAGTTCTCTTTATGAAAATAGGCTGGCAGCTCTGAAACACTTAAGTGCACCAACTCCTACAATAAACCCCTTGGTAAAGAAGGTGTTGTGACTCCCCTATCTACATCTGTGAGTGACTTTTCTTATGTGGAACTGCTCAGGCTGCCTGCTTCTTTACTTCTTTAGTATTTGTTCTAGATAGGGAACTACATAGATGAGTTGTGAAACCTCTACTACGTACATCCCGACAGTTCTAAAAATATTTTTTTCTGCCTCCGTTTTTGTGGTGCAGCTAAAAGTGAATGAACAGCAGTGTAATGCATTTCTAGATTGTTCTTACCTGTGACAATATTTGAAAGTTGGTACAAACAACACTTGACTGATATCTCAATTTATCCAGTTTCAAGCTTAGCCATATGAGTGTAGTGGGGGGCAGCGCTAACATAGGTGATCATAAAAGCCTTTTTGAGATCAAACAATGGAGCACTCTTCTACTCTTCCACAAGACCCGGGTTGGGGGAATATAAATAGACATACTAAATGAGATGTGTTGGCCAGTGTTTTTACTTGGTTTGTTATTTGTAGGTACACCCCAAAAATGAGATCTTGAGATGAAAACATTTAGATAATGTAAGCAGCCACAGAGTCATTTTAATGGGAACCTGGCTACTTCCCATTTCACCCATTATTTCAAATACACTAGGGGGGCACCCAGGGGTGAATGGAGCAAATGGCTAAAATGAAAACTTATATATATAATAATTCGTACAATATATATATATATATATATATATATATATATATATATATATATATATATATATATACATATATATATATAACTCAAGTTGAAAAGAAATCACAAATAAAATGTTCAACAGTGACAACTTAGCATAGCCTTCTAACCCAAGCATATATATATATATATGCTTGGGTTAGAAGGCTATGCTAAGTTGTCACTGTTGAACATTTTATTTGTGATTTCTTTTCAACTTGAGTTCCTCAAAGAACAGAAAGCTACAGTGCAAACAAGAAAACTGCAGAGTTCTGTAAAAAGAAAAATAAGACCTGATCAGAAACAGATAGAGAAAAAGCAAACTTCAAATCTTAGCAAACAAATAAGTAATTAAACCCTGCCCTTATTAACCTTTTTAATCTTTTGTTCCTGTTAAAACAGATTACAGACCAGTGTTATAGTTTTTCTTACTTTTATATATTAGGACTTTGCAAGAGCCTCTTCAAGGTTTATGACACAAGTTTATCTATCCACTTCTTTATCTTTTTGGCACAGAGGTCAACAAAAACAAATTTATCTTCGCATGCATCTTGCCCACTAAGGAGAACTCCATACAGCACATCTGCCGTCCTCTCCTTTTTCAAAAATAATACACGTTTCGAAACCAGCTCTTTCTTCAGGAGACCGGAACCAGAATCACCCTGTTTGAAAAGAAATACAGGAAAGAGGAACTTCAGCACTTACGTTTGTCAAATAGGCCAATTATATAAAGCATTATCCTGAATTTATTCTGAAAACAAATGGAAAAAAGATGTGTTCATTTTAGGAAAATAATCACACTACACAATCACATCATTCTAACATGTTATAAATGACATTTTTGTTCATTTTATTCTGTCCAGTAGTTGTAATTTTAGCACAATAAAGTTTGGTCAGTAGGGGGAGCACTGCACTTGCAAATTCCGCCCACAGCACAACTATTGGCTCATGAGCTGCTGAATGGTGTCGTTTTATTGGCTCCCTTCACCTATCTGCATGCTCCAAGTAAATGAGATGTAAATGAGGTACTGGTAGGCGGGGGCTTTTTCCAACACACTGAAGTTGATTCATCATTTTATTTAGATTAAGTGACTCTTATTAGTCCCACAACTGGGAAATTTCACCTCCGCATTTTAACCCATCCGTGCAGTGAAACACCACATACACACTAGTGAACACACAGTAGGGGACAGTGAGCACACTTTGCCCGGAGCGGTGGCCAGCCCTATCCATAGCACCCGGGGAGCCGTTGGGGGTTAGGTGTCTTGCTCAAGGGCACTCAACCGGCGACCTTGCGGTCACAGGGCTGGGTCCCTAACCTCCAGCCCACGACTGCCCCCTCAATTTGCACTCAAATCTCCATTCGTTCCCACTTCATATGAAGGTTTCATGAATTAGACACAAAGTATTTTGTACATCATTAAAGCCAAATCTGCACTGTTTTTATGCAACTTTGATGAATAAGAGTCGCTGTCTTGCTTGATTTGTCCTATAAGGACAAACTGTAGGGGTTGGTTGTAAAGATTTAAGACTTTTGGCTGATAGACACACAGTGGGAGTCATCACAACCAATCCAACATCACTATTCAGTTCCACAGTAAAATCGTCAGGTAACTAGACATTAATGCAAAAAAGACACTCTCTTCTCAAATCTGTGGAACTGAGCATCTCCATTCTGTGAATTTGGCAACAGCTCCTTAAACTCGTTTAAATCTGCTGCCAGAGGAGTTAGAGCATGTGCACGCTGTGTTTCCTATCACAGTATAAAAGTTGCACAAGGTTTCCTTGGTCCTACTTTATATTAAGTGTCTCTAATAACTGTGTAGTTACACGTAAATAACATATACAACAACACTGTAACTACTGTTGATTTAGCCAGTATTACAGATGGATTACAGAAGTACAGCCTATGTAATTACACATGTGTATCAACTTCAGTTTTTTCTCATGTAATTACAAAAGTGTATCTTCTACACAGGAACATTCCTGTAGTGTTAAAGTTACACTTTAAATTAAGTAGACAGTTCCTGTGTAGTTATTATGTAGGTACTGTGTAATAATGGTAATATAGACCTTGCTTTAGGGTTAATAAAACACAGTTAATGCCATAACAGTTACATTTTAATATAAGGGGTCGTCTGCTGTTCTGTCACATTACAGAATGGGTTAAAAGCTGAAACTGGTTACAGTGTCACAGCAACATAAATGCTAGGTAAATGTTAGGAAAGCTGGCAGATACACTGTAAGTAATGGCAATGTAAGTTATTACATACTTTCTTTTCATGCTGGAAAAAACCTCTGAAAACAACTGCTGTTCCAGTCTGATTACCAATGTAATTACATTTATGTTATTACCCTTGTGCAATTACATGAGAGAGAATAGGCTGTTACAACTACTAAGATACACTTGTGTAATTACATGAAGCAAAACTGAAGTTGATACACATGTGTAATTACGTAATGTGTCCTTCTGTAATCCATCTGTAACAGTGACTAAATCATTAATAGTTACATTGTTGTTGCATATGTTGTTAACATGTAACTACACAGTTATTAGAGACACAACATAAAGTGGTTTCCTTTCTTGTTGGATGCGCTTTGAGCACATTTAAAGATTAAACTTTGAAAAGTTATTACGAGACACAAAACACATTGAAATCTATGAACTGAACTATGAACCGAACTATGAACATGTTCTTTACATGCTCTACTAAAGCATTGAGAAGTCATGTGATTAACAGTGTAGACCAGATTAAATGGAGGATATAGTGACATTTTTGCATTATTCTTAAAGAGTTAAAAGCAGTTCATAGTTTTAAAGTGCAGTGTGTAAGATTTAGTGGCCACTAGTGGAGAGGTTGAAGATTGCAACCAACTGAAATTCCCCTCCTTCACCCCTCCCTTTCCAAACATGTAGTAGGACCTAAGGTGGCCATCAGGTTTTCTGCCATTGTCTGTCCCGGTTCTGTTTTGCTTGTTCATGTTGTGGCTTCTTGACAGACAACGATCTATCCTCCCTCACTTTTTCTTGTGCATTTTTCAAAATCTGGGGCAGTTGTGGGCTGGAGGTTAGGGAACCAGCCCTGTGACCGGATGGTCACCCATTCGATCCCCTGAGCCGACAGTATGTGATTGAGGTTCCCCCTGGGCACGACACCTAACCCCGGGTGCTGTGGATAGGGCTGCCCACTGCTCTGGGCAAATGTGCTCACTGCCCCCTAGGTGTGTGTGTTCCCTAGTGTGTTTGTGGCGTTTCACTGCATGGATGGGTTAAATATGGAGGTGAAATTTCCCTGCTGTGGGACTAATAAGGGTCACTTAATCTAAACTTAACGTTAATTAAACTTTTCAGAACACAAAATGATTCTTCTCCTTTCTACGTCTTCCAATCGAAGCTATAGCACCACCAAATTCAAGCTGCCACTCCACCATACAAACCCAAAAGGTGCCCACTAGAGCCAATGTTTGGTTTGTCTGTTCTGGACTACTGTAGAAACATGACAGGGCAACATGACGGCCTCTGTTGGAAGAGAACCTGCTCCCTGACTAGATATGAAGGGCTCGTTCTAATCTAACAGTGATCGTAGTTACAGATGATTATACACTAATGAAAACGTGGCTTTGTGTACTATATTCTATTCCTGCTAATAGATCCTCCTAAATCTTACACACTGCACCTGTAACACTGAACAATTTACCTTCATAACTAATGCATCGTCTAACTCTCTATGGATAATTTACCGGTATAACAAACCAAACATAGTGTTAGAAGCTTCAATAAAGAGTAGCTAACTAGCTAAGACAATTAACACAAATGTTCTCACCTGGCAGGCTTTGATTTCTGCACCACCGACTCCTCCCCCACAGTAGATATAGGTGAACTTCTCATAGTTGGTGCCGGACAAATCTGGACAGTGACTCTTGCTGAGGATTTTAACTTCCAGGCACATCAGATCTTTTACACCCGGACCTAAAATAAACAGTTTATGAGTTACTGTTCCAGGATGTACAGCAGCAGTCCTTACTTCTTTTCAATTGCTATTACTATACTACATTATTTCTACATTCATTACTACCACCACTGCTACTTCTACTACTCTAAATGTGTCACCTCCTTCAGCTGTCGTGGCACCGTAGCCAGAAACCTGCAGTTCCTCTCCATCTTTCGGAGCTATGCAGTCTCCAGGCACCAGCAAAGCAGGCTTGATATTTTTCACAGACTCTGGAAGCTTCAGCAACATGATGGGTTCTTTTAGGTTCTCGGCATAAACCCTGATGTTTTTCTTTTTAATACGCAGTTGTTTCTTTACAGCTGTCATCGGATGGCCACCGATCTCCACTTTCAACGTGCTGATGGAGGCAAATAAAAAGGATAATATGAATGCATGGGCCCACACAACATTCTTTCCATTGATAGGACTTGGCAGACATGAACCTTTCTAAGTCTAACTTAGTCTGTTAAACTAAACTAAGTCCATATGAGAAACCTTAACAGCTGAACTTGCATTGTGATGCAGTTAGCATGATACTAGTTAGAGAGGTATAAACCTCCACCACTTAGCCACATTAGCTGCATAGTTACAGAGCAGAAATAAAGATACATACACAATATGGACAAAAGTATTGGGACAACTACACATTATACCACCAGGAGTTTTTATGATGTCCCATTCAAAATCCATGGGCATTAATATGGAGTTGATCCCCCCTTTGCAGGTGTAACAGCTTCTACTCTTCTGGGAAGCTTTCTACAAGATTTTTGAGTGTGTCTGTTGGAATTTTTGCCCATTCACTCAGAAGAGAAATTGTGAGGTCAGACACTGATGTTGGACAAGAGGGCCTGGCTCACAGTTTCCATTCTAGTTCATCCCAAAGGCATTGGATGGGGTTGAGGTCAGGGCTCTGTGAGGGCCAGTCAAGTTCTTCCACACCAAACACACCCAGTCATGCGTTTATGGAGCTGCTTTGTGCACTGAGGCTCAGTCATGCTGGAACAGGAAAGGTTCTTCCCCAAACTGTTCCCACAAAGTTGGAATCATACAGTTATCCAAAATGTCTTGTTTTGATGAAGCATTAAGATTTCCCTTCACTGGAACTTAGGGTTCTAGACCAACCCCTGAAAAACAGCCCCATATCATTATCCTTCCCTCACCAAACATTACAGCTGGCACAGTGCAGTCAGGCAGGTAACGTTCTCCTGGCATTCGCCAAACCCAGACTCGTCCATCAGACTGACAAATAGAGAAGCATGATTGGTCACTCCACAGAATACGTTTCCACTGCTCCCGAGTCCAGTGGCAGCGCGTTAGATCCCCTCCATCCATCGCTTTGTATTGTGCATTTTGATTGTAGTCTTGTGTGGAGCTGTTTGGCCATGGAAACCCATTTCATGAAGCTCCTAAGATGCAGTACTTTTGCTGATGTTTCCAGAGGCAGTTTGGAATCTTTAGTGAGTGATTTAACAGAGTATAGACACCGTGTGTTTCAGCATTTGGCAGCCCCGCCCTGTGACTTTGCATGGTCTACCGCTTCATGGCTAAGCTGCTGTTGCTCCTAGATGCTGCCATTTTCACAATAATAGCACTTACAGTTGGCTGGAGTAGATCTAGAAATTTCACAACATGATTTGTGGCAGAGGTGGCATCCTATGACAGTGCCACAGTCCCTGAGCTCATCAGTACAACCCATTCTACTGCCAGGGTTTGACTATCAAGACTGCAAGGCTGTGTGCTTAATTTTACCTGTCTGTAAGTAATGGGTGTGGCTGAAACACCTGAACTCAATCATTAGGAGGTGTGTCCCAAAACTTTTGTCCATATAGTGTAACTTCATGTTAGGGTAAGAGCAAAATAAAAGAAATGTGTTTTTTTTTCACTATACTATACTAGAAGCTACTAACCCGTCTCTTCCGACATAGCAGTGAGATGCAGTTATAACCCAGTGTTTATGGATGAGAGTTCCACCGCACGTCATGCTCTTCCCATCATGAAACTCGTGCACCACCCGCACATGATAGCGTTTCTCAGTATCAGGACACGTAATTGCAGATACCAAACGCTTTTCAACAACAGACGAAGTCACACCTACAGAGAATAAGGCTGAGATTTATTAGGTACAAAGAGTGGACTGAATCATTTAGATCAATCTTTATCGTAGAACACTGTAGAACTTTATTCATCATCTAGTTAATGAGGTGACAGTAAAAAAGAGTGTTAGTCTTGGAAAAACTCTAACACAACCTCATGTAGAGAGCTATCGATGTCTAGCAGTGCAGGGTTACTTAAGGACCAGAATGTATTTCCAAAATTATGATTGACACAGTGTCTAAACATAACATTCTTCAGAACAGGAGTGTCAGAACAGAACTCCTCAAAACAAACCTGCAGTGAGAACGTCAGCGAGAGAAAATTAGCCTGAATTATTGGACAATAACTGAGTCATTTTTTATTTGCAGATAGGACAGTCCTGATCATCTGGAGGGTGGAGCTGTTTTTAATTGATTACTGATGAAGAGAAACTTTTGGATTAAACTTTGTGGAAGAACAAACTCACAGCTCAATGACTAAACAATTAACAGACTCTATGGTAAGATCAACATTATCTGTGTTACTGTATTTGCTAATAATCATTTTAACATGGTGGCTAATTATGAATGACATTGTTGAGATCAGTTAGTTAACTAGTTTTTCTTCTCCATTCTAGTTCATCCCAAAGGTGTTGGATGGGGTTGAGGTCAGGGCTCTGTGAGGGCCAGTCAAGTTCTTCCAGACCAAACTCACCCAGCCATGACTTTATGGATCTGCTTTGTGCACTGGGGCTCAGTCATGCTAGAACAGAAAAGGGCCTTCCCCAAACAGTTACGCATACAATTGTCCAAAAAGTCTTGGTCTGCTGAAGTATTAAGATTTCCCTTCACTGGAACAACCCCACATCATTTTCCCTCCTCCACCAAATTGTACAGCTGGAGCAGTGCAGTCAGGCAGGTAATGTTCTCCCTGCATTCGCCAAACCCAGACTCGTCCATCAGACTGACAGATAGAAAAGCGTGATTCACAGCATATGTTTCCACTGCTCCAGAGCCCAGTAGCGGTGTGCTTTACACCATTCCCACCTCCCTGACCCCTCAACGCTTGGCATTGTGCATTTAGATTTTAATGTTTTGTGTGCCAGCTCAGCCATAGAGACCCATATCGTCAAGCTCCTTTAAGCTGTATGTAATGTAAAGCTGTATTGAATGTAACTACTACTGAGCTGAACCACTACAGCTCAGAAGAAGACTACAGAATCTACTAATCTCTTATGCTCATGGGTATATTTTGTTTTTTCCATCTGAATTTATATGACCAAATCATAAGGCAAATTATTCAATAACTGCATGAAATAAATGTAAATTTTTGTTTATTTATTTTTTGTAAAAGTTCCCCTCAAATTAACAGAACATGTGTTTTATGATCTACACATATTGCGATATGCTTACAATTTACTGCTGAAAGCCAAAAATCTTAGATGCTCTTTGTAATATTTTATAAAAATAATACAGAGCAGATCACTGAAGAGACGCCATCTGTTTATAGTTTATAGCCCAGATTTGTGGAAAAATGGGTCGACTTTCAGTAGAAAAAAAAAAACTGAGTTCAGCTTCTTTTACTATAAAGTTTTCTAAACTACACCAACCATCTATTTGACTGGAAAGAAGACAGTTACAGCTCTCATACGACCCCCACCTTTTGAATGTAGATTATGAAAAATGAAAGTTATGAAAAATATGATGAAGTGCGTTTTGGAACCACCGGTGGTCTCAAGGAGTTTAAAAGGTTAAAATCTCTTTTTCTAAATGTAAAAGCAAATGATACATTCATTTTTAGAGTAATTACACAAATTAATCAGACTATGGAAAACCTCATTCCAGTTTGAACTATTTTTCTTCTGTATTAATTGTGAGTTTGGAGAGTTTTCCTACTTACCTGCTGCCCAAAGTGCGAGAATCAGGAAAGCAGTCTTGGCCATGGTGAGAACGTCTTCAGCTCCTGGACTGGAGAAGATCCCAAACGTATCTGACTTTTAAACCTGCTCAGCACCAACCGTCACCCCACCTTCTCCAGTTCCTCACCAGTCACACTACACTGCAGCTTATCAGCCTAGGGTCCTTTCTGTGTGGTGTTTGCATGTCCTCCCCATGTCTGTGTGGGTTTCCTCCCACAGTCCAAAGACATATGGTCAGGCCAATTGGACATGCTAAATTCTCCCTGTCAAAACCACTAGAGGTGAGTCCGAGTCAAGACCGAGTCCTGAAGACATTGAGCCTTCAAGACTTTGGAGTAGTTAAGTACCAGATTGAGACCAGAATATAAAGAAACAAGAATATAAAAACAAGAAAGGGGAGAAAAAAATAATAAATTGGCTAATTATTATTAATTTTTTTTCATACATTGTGTGTATTATTCACTAGCGTTCATTATACATTATATACAGTATATATTTATAATAATATATCTAATTGTATATTTTGTAAAATATAATATAAAATAATAAATAATGAATAGCATAAAAATATTTGTGAATATCTTGGAAGGGAACCCTTTTGTAGAGTGTTTGATTTTGCATTATGAAATACAAACAAAGAGCCTTTATAGAACAAATTTACCGAGCACTCAGCTTTCTTGACGGCAGCTTAACTTTTTGGACACAGCTTTCATCTTTGTGTAACAGCTCTGCTCATTTACATAAGGAAATGTCCCCCCAACAGCTATAAACAATGTCCCTTTAAAAGACCCCAGAAAGCAATGGAAGCATGTGAGAAACTGAACTGTTACATGTCAATATTTAGCTCTTACAAGTAAAACTTTGCATTCTGAAAATCTAATGATCTTTTTTTTTTTTCAACTAGAACATGCAATGATTTAATAATGTTTACTTAATTATTTCAGTTTTCATTTTTTATTTTACTTTTAACAGTTCAGTTATTGCAGGTTAAACTCATTTGTACTAGTTAAATTGCTCCTTCCAATAAAATCATTGGGGAAAAGCCGTACAGTGTTGAATTTGTATCTCGTCGCTGTCCAAAGAAAAACAGGTATCTCCAAAATAGTAACTTTATAGGAGAGGGCAAAAACTTTCTTTTCTTTCTATGTAAGTCAATGGAAAGAGATTTTATTCCAAGCAATTTTGGAGCATTTCGATTGGTCCAATTATGAAATTTTCACACAATGTAAATCATGCAGGATAGTAAAAATCATGAAAAATGGAAATAGATGTTTTTCATTGGACAGCGACGGTATGATCATAATTTCTACAAATAAAAATATAGTTTTAAATGTTGATTTTTTTAGAAATGTAATTTCTACCAGTTTATATCACATATAGTCTACCAAAAAGTCATAGTTATGGTAGAAAGTTATTAGAAATTCTTCTAAACAATATTAAAAATGTTTGAATGTTTTTATCATCATTCTGTGCACTTCACAAACAATTCTACAGGTATTAAAGGCATAATCAAAATATATATATGATGGGAATGTACACATGAAAATGCTGCTGTGCGTAAATGCATGAAAGTGAAAAACTTGATGTGGTAACATGAGAGAGAATGGGAATTACTGACCCTAACCTAGTGGAAAGCAGAGGTACTGCAGAATTTATTAGAAAAGCCATACTTTCTAGTGCAAATTGAATTTGTATATGCTAGAACATAATTTCTACAAATAAAAATACAGTTTTGAATGTTGTTTTTTATAAATGTTATTTTTACCAGTATAATGAATGTTACTTGTTTACATTGAATTTCTGATATGAAATAATATGAAAAGCTAAAATGCGCAACACCTTAATGATTAGCCTCGGTCTACATCATCACAGTCAATCTTCAGATGTGTCGTTATATGATTTCACTGTATGTTTAGCATGAGCTTAGATCAGCTGTCATCTGTGTCACCTGTTTGCACTTCATCTATACACTGTAAACAGAGGCTGATTGATGAGCTTTGGCTTGATGAAAAATATCGCTTTAATTTGTTTCAATCAAAATATTAAATTTACTGCTTATCTCTACAATGTTTTAGAATATTTTGCAGAATATAAGAACAGTCATTCAGACAATTCTACAGAAAGAGCTGAACTTAAAAGGGAATTTATGCATCGGTTTACATGTGATTACACTTTTACACCACTAGGGGTGTAACCCTGGTGCTGGAGAGCTACCTTCCTGCAGAGCCTACATGCTTAAAAAGATGGTTCTTTAAGGGTTCTTTAGTAAAGAAAATGGTTCTATATAGAACTCAAAGAACGTTTTTGCATGATTAAGTCGTTCTTTGCATTGTGAAATGATTCTTCAGATTGATGGAGATTGTTCTGTAGATGGTTTATATATTGCACCTTTTCAAAAAGGGTTTTGTATAGCACCAAACAGGTGTCCTTCTATTGTTACAATGTCAAGCTTACAAAAAAGTTACAAAAGAAGAACTCTTTTAGGTGCTAAATAGAACCCTTTTCAAAAAGATTCTATATAGAACCATTCACAGCACACTCTCCATCAATCTTACATGACACAAAGAACACTTTAATCATGAAAAAGGTTCTTTGAGTGTGCATGGTTCTGTACAGAACCATTTGCTTTATTAAAGAACCCTTGAAGAACCTGTTTTGAGTATGTAGTTTCAACCACAAGTATGAGAGACAGCTTATTTGATACAGGTTGGAATTAACCTCTGCTCTGATATAAGCCTAAATAAAGTTCTACTTTATTTAGGCTGTTAATTAATTAGCAAGAGAAATCCTGCAAATTAATTAACAGCCTAAATAAAGTAGAACAATCACTAAAACATATATATAAACAACAAACGGTAACAGTGAAACTGTAAAATGAATGAAATCAGTCTGACGGCCACAGCTGCCCAGCGAAGCACCAAAAATAAGTGCTCTGTTGTTTAATTCCTGCTTTATGTTTAAATGGTGAATAAATGGTGTTTGGTGAAGTTACTCACAGTGAGCCTGACAACCATGACTGCTGTGTCATTTCAGCAGAGAACAATGTATTTGTAAATAGACTGAGTCAAATACTTGATGTCAGTTCGCCTTGACGAAGCTGTGCGGGCGGAGGTGGGACAAAACGTTTCAGTTGCGGGCGGGAGCGGGACAAATGATTCTGATTTTCTGCAGGAGAAGGTGAAACTGGTAAAAAAGTGGATATTAAAAGTTATATTTAAAAGCCTCAGCATTAATATCAAATAAACTTCTACAAAACTGTCTATTTAGGGAAATAACTTCAAATGATCTGCCAGAAAAGAGTGTTCACTGAGTCTAATTCAGTCGTCAGAGGGAGAGGGTGGAAGAAAAAAGTAATTCCTGTCCAACTTATTTATTTGCTATGATCATGTTCTCACTTGCTTGGTTTAATAATACGAATGTATTTTTTACTAATACTGATGTATATTAAATTCAATGCTTAAAGAGGATCCTGAAAGAAAAACGTCGGTTTCGGAAGCATCAGTGTTTTAGTTTCGATCTGCCCATCGTTATTATGTACAGTTTACCAAAAATTAAAGATTTAATTAAGATGTAGATCCAAAATTATGTTAAAATATGCTAAAGTGGGATTCTTTTGTTAGAAAGTGAACTTTGGGTTTGTCTCAGGCTTAATAAAATCATGACATGGTAAATTGTTACTGTTGAACATTTTATTGGCCACTTCTTTTCACCTTCAGTGACAAAAAATACCAAACTGAGTTCCTCAAAGAACAGAAAACTGCCAACAACAAAACTGCAGAGTTCTGCAGTAAGACCTGCTCAGAGAAGATCAGAGAAATCTGAAAAGCAAACTTAGATTGTAGTAAAACAAACAAGTAAGTACTAAAACACTGTTCTGTTTAACCTAAATAACCTTGTGATTGCAGCCCAGTTATAGCTTTTCTTACTTATACATATTAAGACTTTGCAACTATAGGAGACCTTCTGTCTCATCATGGTTTATGACACAAGTTTATCTATCCACTTCTTTATCCGTTTGGCACAGAGGTCAACAAAAATAAATTTATCTTCGCATGCATCATGCCCGCTAATGAGAACTCCATACAGCACGTCTGCCTTCTTCTCCTTGCTCCAAAAAATGAAAAATGATTTTGAAATCATCTCTTTCTTCAGGAAACCAGAACCAGAATCACCCTGTTTGAGAAGAAATACGTGAAAGACAAACTTGACAACTTACATTTGTCAAACAGGCCAATTATATAAAGCATTCTTGCGAATCAAAAACAGAAAAAAGAGACCTTATATATTTACAAGGTTTAAATCTACTAAACCCAAGATATTAACAAACAGTAGTAAGCTAAAATATTTTTTGATTTATTTTAAGGTGAGGTTGAAAGATTTAGATTTGTGAGTTGAATTTTTAAATAAAAAACGTAATTAATTTTTAAATTAAAAAATGCCAACCTACATTTTCATGTCACTACTGAAACACAAAGTTTTAGTCTGTAGGTGGAGCCTTATTTAAGCCATGCCCCTGCACCTCATGGCCATATGGTGAGCAGTTAAAACCCAATATGTTGAAGTAAAGTCTGAAAATCAGTGTACAACTGTTCAAAGCTGTGTTTGCTGGTCATGTGCTGGCTAGCATTTTTTAGCTCTGCTCAAAATAAGCTAAAATTGTCACTACCAAAACATTTGGTGAAGTTATTTGGTAAGGGGAACATTGCAGAATGTTCAAAAAACATCTGAAACAGGGGAAAAACCCAGGAAAGACCTAGACCTTTTTACGTTAAGAAATAGTCCAACTGTAGTAATTGTCAGGATTTAGGTATTTCACCCTCTACAGTGCATAATATCATCAAAAGATTGAAGGAATCTTGAGAAGTATTTGTGTGCAAAAAGCAAGGCCAGAAACCACACTTCCCATGTTCAACACCTCAGACAGCACTGCATTAAAAGCCTGCATGTTTCTGTAATGGATATAACCTCATGGGCTCGGGAATACTTTGATAAATTGTTGTCATTAAACTTCATCCGTCACTGTGTCCATAAATACAAGTTAAGACTGTACTATGCACAGTAGAAGTCATACCAACTACATCCAGAAACGCCTCCGACTTCTCTGGGCCCAAGCTCATCTGAAATGGACTGATGCTCAGTGGAAACATGTATTGTGGTCTGATGAGTCAGTTTTCTAGATTATTTATGGAAGTAATGAACACTGTGTTTTCCAGGCCACAGAAGAAAAGGACGATCTAGATTGTTACCAGCATATAGTTTGAGCCTTGGTGTATAAACATCTCTTCTGCTGGGAGTGTGGGTAAATTTGAGCATAGATGTTTAACCTGACACTTTATCTTTCTAATTGGATGCGCTTTGAGCACATGAGCTCATTCAGAACAGAATACAGATTTGTAAGCAATTTTTATTGTTTTTTTTTTTTAAATTAGAGTAATGATTAAACATGGCTTTTCTTGTTTGAAAAGATAGTTCATGATAAATAAATAGAAATCTGAATTGTCAACTTTGGTAGAGTGTATTCTTTATATATCAAATAAACACAACAACAGCAATTGAGAAATCAGTCTACAGCATTGAAGGTGCAGTGTGTGAGATTTAGTGGCATCTAGAGGTAAGGTTGCAGATTTCAACCAGCTGAATATCCCTCCCTCACCCCTCCCTTTCCAAGCGTGTATTAGAACCTATGGCGGCCATCAGTTTTTTTTGCCGTCGCCGGTGCCGATTTTGTTTTGCTTCATGTTTTCGCTTCTTAAACGAGGATGATTCATTCTCCCTTGTTTCTTCTTGTACTAAATAACAAGTTTGATCCTCCATTTGTCCAAATTTGGGCAGCACTGGCGACAACCACTGATTCTTCTTTCGGTGTCTTACGTTAAAACGCGAAAGCCACTGTCTAGAGGCAATGTTTGTTTTGTCCATTCTGGGCTACAGTAGAATGGCAGCACAACATGGCAGCCTCTGTTGGAATAGAACTCGCTCCCTGTGTAGATATGAAAGGTTCATTCTACGTGAACAAAAACATGATTTGTAGTTACAGGTGATTATACACTAATGAAAACATGGTTTTGTCTATATTCTATTTCTACACACTGCGCCTTTAACACTGAACAATTTACCTTCATAACTAATGCATCATCTAACTCTCTATGGATAATTTACTGGTATAACAAACCAAACATAGTGTTAGAAGCTTCAATAAAGAGTAGCTAACTAGCTAAAACAATTAACACAAATGTTCTCACCTTGCAGGCTTTGATTTCTGCACCACCGACTCCTCCCCCACAGTAGATATAGGTGAACTTCTCATAGTTGGTGCCGGACAGGTCTGGACAGTGACTCTTGCTGAGGGTTTTAACTTCCAGGCACATCAGATCTTTGACACCCGGACCTAAAATAAACAGAGTTACTGTTCCAGGACTTACAGCACCAGTCAAAAGCTTGGGTACATGTGTACTGCTGTCACATCTGTGCCTGGTGATTCCCCTCCTCACCTCCAGGGGTCACTCTTGCCTCAATATGGAGTGTTTTCCTGATTTCAGTAATCATTAAGCTTTAAACAGTCTAGCTTTACAGTCTCACCTTGCAAAGTCTTTTGTGTTTATCTTAGCCTTTTGTTCTTTTGTCTTTGTTTCTTTGTACTTTTTGCCTTGGATTTGTGATTTATGATGGTTTTGGATGTCAATAATTAACTTTTATTGACTCTGTTCTGAATTAGTGAGTGGACAAACCCCTAGATCTTCATTAAACCCGCACTTGGGTCCTACTTGAGTCAGTCTACTTCCCAGATTTATCAAAACAATAAAAAAACAGGAATTATAAACAATTTTCAATGCAGCTGATACTAATTTATCATATATATATATATATATATATATGTATGTATATAAATAGTGCTGCTATTACTACAATGTCACTAATTATATTACTACTGCTGCTGCTGCAATTATTACACTATTACTAAATATATTACTACTAATAATAGGCTGTTATTATACCCACCTCTTCTACTGCTGCTGCTATTACTACACTATTACTAAATATATTACTACTACTGCCGCTGCTGTTATTAGACTATTACAATTTTTTTTACTACTTATAATAGACTGTTACTGCTAAAATGACTATACCCACCTCTTCTACTCCTGCTGCTATTACTATGCTATTACTAAATGTATTACTACTACTGCCACTGCTGGTATTACCATATTACAAAATTTTTGCTACTAATAATAGGCAGTTACTGCTGAAATGACTATACCCACCTCTTCTACTGCTGTTGCTGTTACTGTAAAAACTACTGCACTTTTTACCTCTTCTGCTGTTGCTATTACTACACTATTACTAACTTCCTTACTAACACTGCTGCTGCTGCTATTATTACACTATTATTAAATCTATTACTACTACTACTAGACTGTTACTGCTAAAACTGCTATACCTATTACTACTGCTGCTGCTATTACAACTATTACTTAATCTATTACAACTACTGTTGCACTTATTACTACATTATTACTAAATTTAGTACAACTACTGCTAAGATGTTACTGCTAAACCTACTATGCCTTTTTCTGCTATTGGGATACTATAACAAAATCTAGTACTGCTAATGACAGGCTGTTACTGCTAGACCTACCACTACTGCTGCTGCTGCTATTATTACACTGTTACTAAACGTATTACTACTGCTGCTGCTGCTATTACTACACTATTACTAAATTTATTACCACTCTGCTGCTGCTATTACTACACTATTGCTAAATGCATTACTACAGCTGCTTTAGCTATTACTACACTATTACTAAATTTATTGCTACTAAAAATAGGCTGTTACTGCTAAAATGACTATACCTATCTCTTCTACTGCTTCTTCAACTTCTTCTATTTCTAGGCTGGTACTACAACAACTGTTACAACAACAACAACAACACTGCTACTACTATTACTATGCTGTTATATAATACATACTACTATTATCACTCATACTGCCAGGCTGCTAATACAAGACCTACTTCTCCCATTTACTATTACTATATTTATTACTATAGTACTGTTATTATCCAACATCTATTACTACACCTACTACTGCTGCTGCTGCTGCTGCTACTTCTATTATGCTCCATGTGTTTGTCACCTCCTTCAGCTGTGGTGGCACCGCGGCCAGAAACCTGCAGTTCCTCTCCATCAGTCGGGGCTATGCAGTCTCCAGGCGGCAGCACAGCTGGGTTGATGTTTTTCACAGACTCTGGAAGCTTCAGCAACATGATGGGCTCTTCTGAGGAGCTCTTGGCATAAACTATGATATCTTTAGTTGCAATGCGGAGTTGTTTCTTTACAGCTGTCTTTGGGTGGCCGCCAAGCTCCACTTTCAATGTGCTGATGGAGGAAATTAAAGGAGACAATATGAATGCTTGGGCCCTCACAACGTTACTGACCATAACCCAACTCTCATTAGGGCTCAGCAGTTTTTTTTTCACTATACTATGCTAAAAGATACTGACCCGCCTCTTCCGCCATAGCAGTGAGATGCAGTTATAACCCAGCGTTTATGGATGAGAGTTCCACCGCACGTCATGCTCTTCCCATCTCGAAACTCATACACCACACGTGCATGATGGAGTCTCTCAGTATCAGGACACGTAGTTGCAGACACCAAACGCTTTTCAACAACAGATGAAGTGACACCTACAGAGAATAAGACTGAGATTTATTAGGCACAGGAAAGACAGACTGAATCATTTAGATCAATCTTTGTTGTAGAACACTGTAGAACTTTATTCATCATTTAATTAATAAGGTGAAAGTAACAAGAGTGCTGGAATTGGAAAACATAAAACAACCTCATATAAATAGCCTTCTATATCTAGCAGTGCAGGGTACAGGGACACTTAACCCCTTCAAAGTTTTATTACACACTTCTTTAACTTCAGAATAAATAGTTTGTATTGAAGCCCCTTTAGTTACCAAATAATAAGCCTTTGTATGTAAACAGCCTGGAATTTTAAGGGGTAAAGGACCAAAATTTATTTGTAAACTTAAGATTGACCCACCAAAACAAACCTGCAGTGAGAACGTCGGTGGCAGTAAATTAGTCTGAATTATTAGACTAAAAATATGGAAATTGAGGATAATTAAATTCAAACACACAAAATCATCTGGAGAGTGGAGCTGTTTTTAACTCATTCCTGAAAGCTGAAAAAAAGCTGACTTAAACTCTGGAAGATCAAACTTATAGCTCAATAACTAAAATATCAACAGACTCCAAGGTAAACTAAACTTTATCTGTGCTCCTGAATTTGCTACACATCATTTTAACATGATGTATAATCATAAATAGCATTGCAGGACAATGTTGAGATCAGTGTGGAGGTCAGTCTGCAGATTCTTTGAGAAACTGAAAATGAGACTCCTGAAAAGAATGGAAGCTGGAATAAAGGGAAAGAGTGGACACACAAAATACTTTATAATTGTTTAAAAAAATATGATATTATGTTTAGTTATATTTACTTCTGTAAAATATTGAAATGCTGAAAGAATATAACTTGTACTTTCTGATTTTTTAAAGGTGTAATTAAAATAAAAGTAATTAAAACTGTATATGCCTTGTACATGATATTATATATATTATATATATATATATATATATATATATATATATATATATATATACATGATATACACTGAGCATTCATGTGGACTATATTATAGAGTCTTTATATGCCTGTACTCAAAATGTGAAAGGGTTTTTTTTATATAATCATGTCTTTAATTATTTAACCACACATATGTTTTTACAAGTTGGTATCACTACAGCTCAGTGAAAGACTACATAATCTACTAAATAAGCTCATTATCAACATAAATAAATGGTCCGTTAGTTTAGAGTATAACTACATTCATTGATTGATTACCAAAATCTGCATTCCAGCTTGACGTGTTCAGTTTGATGCATTGTTTTTTATAGTGCAGTTGATGATTTGGATCTTACCTGCTGTCCAAAGTGCGAGAATCAGGAAAGCAGTCTTGTCCATGGTGAGAACGTCTTCAGCTACTGGATAGGAGAAAATAAGCCAAACGTATCTGACTTTTAAACCTGTTCAACACCAACCATCACCCCACCTTCTCCAGTTCTCCACCAATCACACAACACAGCTTATCAACCAAACTCACCTCCGTTAGTGATCAATCTGCTGAGGAACTGATCTGGAACCAGCTTGTGTTTTCTCTGATGGAGCTGCAGGTGAGGGATGCTGTAAAAGAGACTGATCCTGGACCAGCTGGATGTTAGAGGGGTTCTCAACTACTTCAGTTTAGAGATGAATGTACAGCTGTACGCAAAGGTTTGGGCACTGCAAACGACATGTTTGCAGTCTCAGCTGCAACATACAGTATTTTAAAAATAAGATTTTCTGCAAATGTGAATGCACAATTACGTTTTATTACGTTTATAACTGAAAAAAAAACAAACAGAAAACAATAAAACAGCAATTGTGGCAAAACCAACTCCTCTAAGCAGCTGGATGTGGATCTGAAAATGCAGCTAAAAGACACTGTGTAATTGCTTTATTTAAGACCTGGAGTCGTATTACAGAAACGTCTGATCTTTTAGTCATTTAGTCTTATCGTTGCTGTCGGAACAAAACCTTATATCTTCATTTAGTCATTTTTCAGTTTTTGACATAATTTGAAAAAGCCTGTTGTTCTTTACATTGAGTGTAAATTTCATGATGAATGGACCAAAAGAAATGGCGCAAAATTGCTTGGAAAAAAGTCTGGTTCCATTGACATAAAACTAAACTATGCTTTTTCCTTCTCCTGTGAAGTTCTCATTTTGGAGATTTCCTTTCTTTAGTTGTAAATTAGTAAATAATTTTAATTTAGTACCGTGTCAACAACATTTTCTCTAAAATCATTTTACTTTAGGCCTGGTTGTGTTTTTTTCTCTGTTGTTTGTGATATTTTCTAAAAAAGTTTATTTTCTAAAAGTCTCTGTGTATTTAAAATCTGTTTGGGGAGCTTCGAAACTAGTTAGAGCTTGCATGCAGGACAGTGGTCTGAGAGTGGGCCAGCAGAGGCAAACAGTCAGTGGGGCGCCGAGCTCTTCAAGCCAGCGGACTGATATATGCTTGCTATGTGGGATTTTTCACAAATTCGTATTACAGAAAAAATCTTATCTTAATTTAGGATTTTGTCTAATATTACAGCATCTTATCACCATTAGGAAATCTTAAACTATTTGATTAAGGTCGACAATCAACTATCATGTCTGTTACCTAGCAACTAAAGATCTGATGAGTTATAGCTACAGTTGGTGATGTTAAAAAGGTCAAAACAAAGCATAAATGAATAGAATTATAAACTAGAGAATCAGGCACTTATATGTGCACATATTTTGTGAATGTCATATATAGTTATCCTATTTCATAGATGCCTGTCCTGAATTGAGGGGGCCGCAAAAATATTTTCAGCCCCAAAAAACTGTGAAAAAGTTTAAGAACCCCTGGTTTAGATTATTATATGTACGCTTGCTCTTTTATCTCCTACATACATAGTATGTGTTGGCCTGCATTCTGACTGGCTTGGAAAACCCAACATAGTGTTGCTCACAAAGAAAAGTCTGCATTAAATGTATCAACCAATTCAAAACCACAAAGAAATTAGAATTAGCATTGTTAACTAATCCAAAATCACATAGAATTACCATTAAAAGTAACATTTTGTGCATGAATGGTGGAACTGTGGTAATCTTGGGCTACCTACAATTTTATGCATGGGGTCCTCGCCTCAACTTACTTGCCAGATTTTACATTAATCCTGGTTTGTTATGGGTCCACAATTCTCTTACTTATACTCTCACTTTCATCAAGCTGTCATCTCTAGCATGCAGTCAAGCTCTGAATATGTATATAAGCAGCATGACTGCATGTCAAAATACTTTATATTGCTGGTGGAAATTTTAATGTTTGCTGCTTCTCAAAAGTGGATATTGAAATGAAACCCTAATAAGCTGTTTTTGACTGGCGTAGGACAGCGGCATTAGCCAAAGCTCACTAAAAATCCCCACAAACATACTTTATCAGCTTTACATCATGAAATTTTGTTGAGGATTCTGAGTTTCATTTGTACTTTACCCACCCGAGATATAGTAAACAAGGCAAAAACTGGACCACTTTCTACTTCACCTTCACTTTCAACTTGAACTTTACATTTCAGTGGTTGAGAGAATGAGGCATCTTAACACAAAAAGGGTGTTGCACTATTGAACTATGAGTGAAAACTGGAAGATGCTGTAAATTAGCAGCAAAATAAACAAGATTAACACAGTTCATTCACATCCTTTCCATTTCCATTCGATGACTGCAGTTACTACAGCAAAAGGTCCAATTAACAGCTCCAGTGTGTATATTTATAATTCACAATTAATCAAAAAACAGGGTCAAACTGTCTTCCTCATTTAGCTTTTTTTTCATTTTTCCTGTTGTTTTTGAAAGGCTGATTTCTGTTTTTGGCAGAATTTTTTTTATTTGAATTAAAAGCTAAAGTCTCGTTCTTCTTATGGATTAAACCACTGACCATTTAACAGACACTGCATTACTGTTGGCACTGTATTTAAAACTGGTCTTTAATTAAGGTTTAATGATTGAGGCATTTCAATTAAGGTTCTTTTATTAAGCCTAAAAGTCATTTAAAAAAGGTACAAATTACGTTTTGTGACTGTGCTAATTCATTTAGTTGTTATATTTACAAAACATTAAGAAGGTTTACACTTTCTGCCATAAAGTAAACATGTCCATAGTTTCTTACATCACCAGTGAAATGTTCAGGGGCGCCAAAATTTCAGGATTAAACATTGTAAGATTTTGCTTTTGTATGAAATGAATATAAAAAGTGGACCTAGGCTTAAAAATGTGTCACTGCTGTATTGTCCACCACCCAAATAATATCTGGACAACAGCAGTCCTGTTTTCAGAAACTGACCAGTGATGAATGGTAGAGGGGAGCTGATAAACTATGCAGTAACAGATGAGCTACAGTCTGCCTTGGATCTACAAGGTACGTGGAGTTCATAAAAACCACAAAGAAATTACCATAACAATGTCAACTAATCCAACTAAACCACAAGGAATTACTATTAAAAGTGTCAAATAATCTAAAATCCAACAATAATTAAAAATGAAACTAATCCAGAAGAACAAGAGAATTGCCAACAAAAGTATGTTCAAATCCACAAAATCAGCAGGGAAAAAAATGACAGTCCATCATTGTTGCTAAAAGTACAAGTACACTTTTGAACAAGAATGGTGGAACCAGGGGTGCCTGTAGTAATTTTAGGCTCCCTGAAATTTTTATGCATGGGGCCCTCGCCTCACCTTGCCAAATCTACAGTCTGCAGGGGATCTATAAGGTATGTAGAGCTCATAAAGTGGGAGAAATGTTAGGAAGAAATTTCTCTTAAAGTAGATGGAGAGCATATATACACCTGAAACAATGCTCTGATAAAATATTTAATTAATTATTAATAAAATTAATGTCAGTTTTTTCAGTTCAGTATAGTTGGTTTGCACAGGATTCGACGTACCTGTAAGCGTATTTAAATTCAGACCATTTGCTTCAGTAAACAGAGGCCATAATGAAGAGCAGTCAGATAAAAACAGCGGTTCTCGTTATGAAAATGTTCTATGGCAGCTCTGAAACACTAAAGTGTATCCAATCCTGCAATAAACCACATTGTAAAGATTAGAAGGTGTTTTGACTCCGCCGTCCAGATCTGTGAGTGATTTTTTTACGTGGAACTCCTCAGATCCGCTGGCTTCTTTAGCCTATCTACTTCTTTAGTATTCCTTTTACATGTCCTTTGTGAGAGTAGAGGGGGATGGTGAAGTACAGAGATGTGTTCTTTTCTGAGGCCTCTTCTACACGTATACAAATGTTTCTCCATTTCCAAAAAAAAAGTCCCGTCCACACGAGAAGCATTTTCAAAAATCTCTCTGATTGATAGGACTTTCTACTGTGGTGTACTGTAAAGTGAATGGGCTACAGTGTAATGCATTTCTAGATAGTGGCTCACAGATGGCTGATTTGGCTGATGTCCCAATTCATCCAGTTTCTGGTTTGTGAGATTTAAGTCACTCCAGTTACCCCTGTTTGAGATATGTTGTAGTAGAATTCACTAAGAAAGTCACTGGCAATCCAGAGACATTATCTGTCTTAGTCTTTAGTCGTCAGTCTCAGTTGTGATCTCTACAGGCCCCCAGCTATCCTGGTTACTAATGCTACTCTTTTTAACGGCTACAAAAGAGTTTGACCTCATTTATATTGGAGACTCACTCATTCCCGAGCCTTGAAAAGAGTGCCTTAGGCTGGGCGTACACTACACGACAGAGAGCATCACAAACTCAACATCAGTTTGTCACAGAACTTCTTGTCTTTTTGTTGTAAGGACGCTCACACCAGACGACAAGGCGAAGAGAGAGAATAACACACATAAGTTTAATAAGAACTCAAACTCCCAGAACTCCTTAGAGATCATATGACACAAACAAAGCTACACTTACTGGACTTTTTTGTGCCTTTCAACTTTCTAAAAAAGATAACCGGTCTTATCTGTCTGTGTTATACTCGCAGCTCCCCTGTCTCTGCTCCGCTGTTAAAGCGGTGTGTATGCAGGTCTCTTCTCCTTTTTCTCTGTTCTTCTAGCTCTCTGATTGGCTGTTTGAATCACTTGTTGAGTAAATTTCTGATCTTCTCACAGGACTAATGAACATTTTGAGTCGTAAATAGCAAATATGCTTGATAATATAGGAGGGTCTCCAAACACTTCAATCGGAGGGATAAAGATTCAGTCATTTCTCCGCTCACACTACCAGATCACCCGTGCCGTCAGTCACTTCCAGTTGAGCTCCCAACCTGGACAATCACTTCAGATTGTGAAAATTTGTCACAAGGGTCAAATTGGGGTTAAAATCGGGCAAAAAATCATGTAGTGTAGGTCCATCTTAATGAGTGTGAGCATATTCTCCTTACATGATTATGGTGTGGGACTGACAAAAGGAACAATGTGCCACTTGGCTTTTATCAGTTCGAAAGGAAGCTGCAAGGTTTTACAGGTGCACAAGCAAAATTCCAGAGATTAATGGAAAAGGATATGGGTTACAAGAAACTCCTGAAGGTGCTGGTCTACACAGATGACTTGATAGTCTTTGCAAGGTCACTGAAAGATCATAGATCGACTGTTGAAAGTCTTAGACTTGAGAAAGTAAGACTAAACTAAGACTAAAACTCTCTTGACAAATGCCACTTGTAGTATCTGCAGAGAGGATGGTCACTGACCTTGCCAAGGATGAGGTGATCCCAGCCCAAAGACTGATAGCTATTTGCCAGCAAATCTGTATAGAAAGCTCAGCTGACATGTATCACATATGTTAAACAACTGGGAGCCTTATCTGAGTGTATCGGATGTCTATGCCTTCCCACCAATTCATGTGAACTCTTTGGACTGGATGTCAAAGACAGTGGATACAAGCCTAGAAGGATGAGGAGGTCACTGGGAGAGTGATAGAAGCCATGAAGCAAGGCAGGTGGCCTGGAGATGCAGAGTCAAATCCGGAGACACTGCTAGTGAAGCCATAGAAGGGATAATTTGAAATGAAAGACAGGCTGCCTCACAGGACCTCCAAGAAAGCCTTTGAAAAGGAGGCATTTCAGCCTGTGTTGCATTCGGAATTAATAGAGGCCTTGTTGCCTTTATTATAAAATAACAAGGAACATTTTAGAAAGGAAAGAATTAGTAATTTACTAGATAGTAGGGTTTTTGATGGTGTCACGGTTTCACCATTGAATTTTCCAAAATACAAAACTCTCTCGATTCTCATCTATGAGTACCAAGATGGCGGCACGTGCACACACTGCGGCTTCTCTCTCTCCCGACGAAATGGTGTTTTTTTGTGTTTTGTCCTGCGAGTCGCAGGGTTTTTGTACGTCTTTGTTGCGTCTACCTGTCTTGAAGCGCACATACAGCTGTGAGTTCCTGCTCGACATTGGCAGAACCTCATTTTTAAACTCAGAGCACAAAGAAGAGCTATGAGTCTGCGGTCTGCTTACGGCACCAACACCGCCCCCCACTCCTGCATCTCGCCCAGAGTGGAGGCGCCACAAGCGGCATGAGAGGAAGCAGAAGAGGGGTAAGCTCGGTTACCTCGGACACTTCCGGATACTGCTCACACCATGATCTGCAAACACTGCTCACCGTTAGTGGAGCTTACGGCTATTAAGTGCAGGCCATTCTACATCCCTAGGGAGTTTACAGCTGTTATAATCGTCGCTGTTTATATCCCTCCGAGCTCCAATAACAACAATAGGAGTGAGGCACTGAATGAGCTGTATCGACACATCAGTGAGCAGCAGACAGCCCACCCTGATGCTTTTCTCATCTTGGCTGGAGATTTCAATCATGCGGACCCAAAGAGTGGGTCTGCATGATTGACTTTCCACGGGGAAAAAGCACACTGGACCATGTTTACACCACCCAGAGAGAAGCTTACAAGGCCATCCCCCTCCCCACCTTGATGCCTCTGACCACACCACTGTTATGCTAATGCCAGCATACAGACCACTGGTTAAAGACCATCACAGACTACAAGCCCCCTTCGCAGTCCTGTGACAGCTCGACCTCTCAGCTGAATGAGCTTCACAACTTCTTCGCCCGGTTTGAGGCAGACAACAAGATGCCTGCACAGAGATCATTCAGTAGCTCACAGATGTCGGTTGCACTCACTCCCATCCTCATGAAGTGCATCGAACGGCTGGTCATGCAACATATCAAGTCTGTCCTTCCCCCCTCCCTGGACCCTTTCCAGTTTGCATATAGGCCAAATCTTCTTCAAGTTCATGGATGACACGACTGTGGTGGGTCTCATCAATGATGCAACAACGATGAGACAAGCCACAGGAGCGAGGTGAGCCACCTGGCCTTGTGGTGTAGACACAACAATCTCCATCTGAACATCTTCAGGAGAACGTGCACCCAGCATGCTCCTCTGACCATCAACGGTGCTGCTGTGGAGAGGGTGAACAGCACCAGGTTCCTGGGCGTGCACATCACAGAGGACCTCTCCTGGGCCAACAACACAGCATCACTGGCCAGAAGGGCTCCTCAGCGCCTCTACATCCTCCCCTGCTTCTGCCCCCCACACACATAAAGGTTGGACCCAAACACAGGTTCCTGACCCCCACTCCCCAATACTGAACTCTGGCATTCCTAGGGACTGTTACGCACCCATCACTTTCTGTTATGCACTCATCACTTTAACAGCTCCATAAGCTCAGTCTAATTGCACTACTGTTTATAAATGTACTATTTATACCCACAGACCTTAATCTGTATGTGCCTTATGTCACTTATGTCACTTTATTGTTAAATTCAGGGACTTTCTTATTCTTATATTTATATTATTTTTTTATTATTCTATTTTTCTACAATTAGTGTTTATTTTTACAATTAGTGTTTAGTGTTTATTATTATTATTCTATGTTTATTGTCTATTTAATTCACACATTTCCTGCTTACTGTCTATTTAATGTTATTGCTACACCATGGGGTCTGAGAGTAACGCAATTTCAATACTCTGTATGCCCTGTACATATTGTAGTATTGACAATAAAGCTGACTTGACTTGACTTATGGTTCCATATAACCAAGTGGTTCTCTTGGCTCAGAGCTGCAGACTGCCTGCCAGACTATTTTTCTTTCACTCTATTATTTTAGTTTAAAATAACAGAAATAGCATTAGCCTGGGAGTATTTATGAAATATTCATTTAAAATTTAAATAAATTTTTTTCAAGCATTATGAAATCCATTTACCATCCATTCACCACTTTCTTGTGTGTTTTAAATAGCTGTTTGATACCAATACCTTTGTATTTTTTGACTAGATTATCATATCATGAAAACATCGAAGCATAGGACCCCTACAAAGAAGCAGTAGGTTTTACTGGCACATCAGACAGAACAGTATGTCGAGAACTGTGGAAGACGTGTGACTCACAAAAGCTCGTGCAGCTTCAACACACTAGATCACCAGCAAACAAGACCTATGGACCTTGTTTGCATATTCATCCTTTCAATGGAACCTGACTCCAAGGAGATAAGTAATGTGCTAGTGATCATCTTACATGTTACATACAAGCCTTTTCTATGAAGAGCCAAATAGCTCACACAGTAGCAAAGATTCTGGTATTTTTATGAATGTTTATGAATTTTACACTCCCTTATCCTTGGAATCCATTTTTTCTTGTACCCATGCAATGTTTCCTGTGCCACTGGCTGCCACGCAACCCCAAAGCATAACAGATCAACCCCAATTCTTTACAGTTAGCACAGTGTTCTTTTCATCACATGCTGCTCCTTTATTCTCCAAGATTATCTTTGGTGATTGTGTTGCATTTTGTTTCCAAAAAGCCTCTGGCTTATCTAGACATTGTTTTGCACACTTTAAACATTGACATTTGGGGATGAGGTCGGGTTTCTGATGACTCTTCCATGAAGATCAAGTTTGTGCTAAACATTCCTGTTCAGCTAAACATTCTTGCAGGTCCCTTGCTGTCAAATGGGGGTTTTGCTTTGCCTTTCTCAGATAGAACTGCTTGTAAGGCCAGCATACAAGCAGTTCTATCTGAGGTTTTATTTTTGTCTTCCAGGTCTTGCATGACTTTCACAGTTCCCATTAACATTATTATTTTCCTATTCATGTATCTTCTTGTCCAAAAAAGTAAATAAAAATATCTTTTTTCAGCTTTGTTAGATCACATTCTTCACACATCAACGTAAACACAACAGCAGCAGAAATCCTAATGTCTAACTAATGTCTGATGAGACTATTAAGATAATTTACAGGGTGATTATGTAGCTTAGTGGGAAAATTCACTTCTATTTTATCCATTAGTGCACTAGATCTATTTGATATCAAAAAATAATTAGCACTTTTTTTGTTAAATAAATCAGGATTATTGATTGCTTGCACCCCCCACACATACAGACACATTGTAGTTGAGTGAAAAATGAGCCCTTTTCCTTCATGATATCGGAGTTGCTTATCTGGGCAATTGGGACACTTAAGCTGTATGGAAATAGTGAGAATTTTCCTCAGGCAGTATGTCGCCATAGAAGTTTACCATAGAGAAGCAGCCAATTAATACTCTGTAATAATCAACTGTTTAATCATGTTTTATATAACTGAATTGAAAACTGAGTGCATTTCTCTTCTCTTAGTTAAGTAAGCAACATCGCCATCCAGAGCCAAGCTGTGGAACACACCCAGAGGAGGTAAACAAAGTGAATATGGTAAAGTCCTGTTGATGAAACCAGCTGGATTCAACCAATTGTTCAGCTATTACTAAAAATAAATAAAATCATAAAATATATAGAGCATTTAGGTATCATTCCACGCTGTAAAATAGTGTGAACGCCACTGATTTTAGTTACTTAATAAACGTCTAGATATTAAATACATAATGTGTATGCATGAAGTGTGTGTACATATAAAAATTATGAGCAAATATTTACATTAAATTCGGATTTATTAAAGTGAAGTTTGATGTGGTAAAGTAGGGGAGAGCGGGAACTATTGACAACTAGTGGTACATAAATGTACTGCAGAATTCATTGAAATGTAACTTATTTTCTAAAAAGCATTGCTGGTCAGGTGACCTTGTGCAACTATTTAAAATCAGTAATAAAAATGATAATTAGCATTATTTTGACAACATTTTTAATTACCCAGCCATTAAAGATCATAACACCAGTGACACATAGAAATTATGAGCTGCCTGATAAACAACATTATTAATAAATGAATGAAATATAGTGAGCGAGTGTGACTCGCCTTCTCAGGCCTTGAGATGCTTCCTCTCTGATGAGCCTCGACCCAAAGAAGCAGTTTAATAGAGTTAAAATGCTATGTTAAAATGTAATATAAGAGTCCTGATAACACCAGTGACCAAAATCTGACAAATGATTTTTTAATAAAATACCTTCTAAATATTTTTTTTATTTTTTTGTGACATGGTTTCCCACTCGAAATGGAGAATGACCCATATATGATCGTCTGGTGTCCACATATTTTTGGCCATATAGTGTTCGCAAGGGTTGAGTCAGAAAATTTCAATATTAAATATTTAGTATGCAAATGAGCTTGCATCTAACCTTACACAATCTCACAAGAACCATGAGATGTCTGAACTCTGTTCTCCACCAGAGGGCAGTGGTAGAGCCTGCTTCTTACATTTTGGTCAGAGTTTCTAACCTGTTTCTACGCTTCCTTCTTTGGAGTAAAGACTACTGCAGCCGGCTAAATGCTACTGCACACCAGAATCAGAATTTATGTCAAAGACTTTATATAGACAACTTTCTTTAAGTAAATTTCACCTACTACGGATTTGTGACATTAATATAGTACAGAAAGTTAGTCAGATTGAACTGAGATAACAAATTGTGTCTTGACGAGCTTAATTGTCACCGTCGAGCATTTTATTGGTTACTTCTTTGCATTTTGAGTGACAAAGTAGAACATGCTCTGAAAGGGAGATAATCAGCAAACCAAACAGAAACTTCAATTCTTGGTAAACAGATAAGTAATTAAGCCCATTACTTAACATTGTTAACTTTTCAATCAAATCAGATTACAGGACTTTTTTTTTTCTTATATAGATATTAGGACTTTGCAGCTGTAGGAGAGCTTCCATCTCTTCAAGGTTTATGCCAGAGTGCTATCTATCCAGTGCTTTAATGAGGTGCTACAAATGTCAACAAAAACAAATTTATCCTCGCATGCTTCATGCCCGCTAATGAGAACTCCATACAGCACATCTGCCGTCTCCTTCTTCGTCCAAAAAAAGTAAGAGGATTTCGAAACCGTCTCTTTCTTCACAGCACCGGAACCAGAATCACCCTGTTTGGATTGAAATGCGGGAAAAGAGGATAGAGGAAACATGCAACTGTTTACATGCTACTGTTCAAAGCAATTAAAAACGAACCTAAAAGACTGGCTGCATGAACATAAGAGACTGGCTGCACAAGAGTCCTAAGGCACATAAGGAGCATTTTTATTATTAAGAACCTTTGTACTCTCTGGCTACTGCACTCCCTAAGGACAAAGTGGACTTACATTTCAACAGTGTACATGAATAGCCATAAACACATAAATTATTACGAAGTTCAGAACGTTCAACTGTTATTATTTTTCACAGCAATCCTGAAATCAGGGGGTGCTGCAGCAGCCTCAGCATCCCCACTTCCCAAGTCCCTGCCGCTACTGCTTTTTTTTGCCTGAAAATTCCAACAAGAAGCTGGCAAACAAAAAACTTCAGCCTCGCGAATTTTTAGTGTTTGACAGTTTCTCGTTGCAGATTAAACGTATCAAGAAACCAGCTGGAGTGACTATAAATACAAAGTCGACTCATCTCCAAATTATGTTCGTTTTAAACATCTCGCTGTCGTTTCGTTAGCTACTAGCTAGGCAAGCATTGTTGTCTGTGTTGCTATGGTGACCAGCCATCTGCACACCAGCTTTCAGGGTTAAAGGGTGAATTAGCAGTTCTACATTAACTCCAGCGTTTAAGACCATTTATTGTTAAACTGTGTTGAACGATCAGCAGAGCTATATTTTACTGTAAAGGAGGATTATTTTATTTTTACCTACAAATCTGATTCTGCTGTGGAGCCACAACAGGCCAGTAAAAGAGCCGCATGTGGCTCCGAAACTGCTTGTTGCGAACGCTGACCCAGCTGATGAAATAAACGTTTCTCCTAAACTTCATCCTAAATGTCTTCCATTCTAACAGGCACACAGCAGCTACTGGTGCTCAACTAGGTCTAAAGATCTGATTCCATGGAAACGTCACTCCAGGATGTTGTTGCTATGTACTGTATATTCTGGCAACACAGAGACAGTGTAGCTCACTGACTTTAACACAAATCGCTGACAGTTAACACAAATGTTCTCACCTTGCAGGCTTTGATTTCTGCACCACCGACTCCTCCCCCACAGTAGATATAGGTGAACTTCTCATAGTTGGTGCCGGACAAGTCTGGACAGTGACTCTTGCTGAGGGTTTTAACTTTCAGGCACATCAGATCTTTTACACCCTGACCTAAAATAAACAGTTTATGAGTTACTGTTCAGCAGCAGCCAAAAGATTTCATGTTTTAAATGCAGTTGAATGCAGTTAAAAGCATTTTGCCAACTGAGATTGCGGCATCATTATTCTTTACTCCAAAAACATCTACTCTTCCACAGCACTGCTTTTTTTTTACCTGTTTTCATCCACAACCCAGCTGAGGAAAGGAACGTTCCTTCTAAACTTCATCTGAAACTATTTAGTGCTATATAGTCACCACTCACTGTAGTCATTTCTTCTCAGTCCACTAAGGGGCAGTGAGAGACAGCTGTACTCAGTCTGACTCATCTCACCCCATAATAATGCATGATGAGGTGAGATGAGTCTTCAGTACAGCGAGCTGGGGTCTGGAAGGGCTCTTCTTTCCTCGTCTGTATTGTTTTGTTTCACTGCTTGTATAAGCTTTCGGGAGGGAAGCTGAACCCTCACAGTATGTAGACAGAGGAATAACTATCGCTGTACTGTTCTGTTGAGATCTTAAGCTTGGAGGTAAAAAAGGATTTGGCAGGTCACCAGTGGATCAGACACAGCAGTGCTGCTGGAGTTTTTAAACACTGTGTCCACTCACTGTCCACTATATTAGACACTCCTACCTTGTCGGTCCACCTTGTAGATGTAAAGTCAGAGACGATAGCTCATCTGCTGCTGCACAGTTTGTGTTGGTCATCCTCTAGTCCTTCATCAGTGGTCACAGGACGCTGCCCACAGGACGCTGTTGACTAGATATTTTTGGTTGGTGGACTATTCTCAGTCCAGCAGTGACACTGAGGTGTTTAAAAGCTCCAGCAGCACTGCTGTGTCTGATCCACTCGCACCAGCGCAACACACACTAATACACCACCACCACGTCAGTGTTACTGCAGTGCTGAGAATGATCCACCACCCAAATAGTACCTGCTCTGTGGGGGTCCTGTGGGGGTGCTGACCACTGAAGAACAGGGTAAAAGGGGGCTAACAAAGTATGCAGAGAAACAGATGGACTACAGTCTGTAACTGTAGAACTACAAAGTGCACCTATATAGTAAGTGGAGCTGATAAAATGGACGATGAGCGTAGAAACAAGGAGGTGGTCATTATGTTATGCCTGATGGGTGCATATATAATTTAGTAAATGGAGAAATTATTTGTTCTAGGTCATTTCGAACCATTTCTATTGGTTCATCCATCATAAAATGTTGCTTTCTTTTTTGTCATTCATAATTCAAATTATGTTAAAAATGTTAAAAAAATGTATATATGTGCATATAGAAAGATAGATATGCACAATATATTCATCAAAATAAACACTAATGAGTGAGAACAGGCTCAAGCACTGGAAGAACAGCACATATTAGCATACTACCTATATTAGTGTATAAAACACTACCTATTATGTTTATATGGCATCATATTTACAGTACATTTCTGATTAATCTGTGCATAAAAGCTTCCAACAAACTGACTGTTTTGAATGTATAGGGGGGAATATGAGCTTCTCTGACTATATTTTGGGGCTCTTAATTGTAAAACGACGCTATTTAACAGCCACAATAATACAGAAGTGAATTCTGTCAACTCAGTAATCACAGATAACACTTAAGATGAAAATGACTATGATTGTGGTTCAAAAACAATCTTCAGGGTGAATCTTGAGAAATATGTCTGATCGCTGTTAAAATTCACAGATGACGTTCACTGCTGTCAGAACAAAACCTCGTATCTCCAAAATGGTAACTTTACAGGAGAAGGAAAAAACCTACTTTACTTTACTGTAAGTCAATGGAACCAGATGTTTTTCCAAGTTATTCTGGGCAATTCATTTTGGTCTGTTCATCATGAAATTTACACACAAAATATAGGACAAGTGGCTTTTTCAAATGATGTCAAAGACTGAAAAACGGAGACATGAGGTTTTGGTCCGACAGCAGTATGTTGCTATAGGATCATGAGAACATGACCAAAATCGTGTTCTACTGCAACATGTTTAACCGCAACATCTTTTTACAGAATTAATATCACATTTGATCGTGTGTAAGTTTGTGTCCTGTTCTCCACTACTACTACTGTTAGCCTGCTACTGCACTCTCAACGGCCGGCGCCTCTCACTTCCTTCAGCTGTGGTAGCACCGCGGCCGGACACCTGCAGTTCCTCTTCGTCACCCGGGGCCGTGCAGGTTCCAGCCGGCAGCACAACTGGCTCAATGTCCTTCACTGCTTCTGGAAGTTTCAGCAACATGATGGGCTCGTCGGAGGGGCTCTTGGGATAAATCCTGATGTCGCTGATGCTCATTTGTTTTTTCGCAGATGTCTTAGGATGACCACCAATCTCCACTACCAGCTTTCTGATGGAGGCAAAAACGCGCAAAGAATAATATGAGTGCAAGACTTCACACACTCTGAGTCTGGATTGAGTGTCCTAATCCTCGATCTGATGTCTTCTTCTCTGACGTTATAAACAAAGGCTGCTTATTTATAGGAAACATTACTGCAGATTAACTGTCCCTTTGTCCAAATAGCTTGTCCATTTCCAAACCTCTCATTCTCTCTTTCTCTCTCCCCTTTGTTTCTCTTATCTCTCTCTCCTGTTTCTCTTATCTATCTGTTTCTCCTATCTCTCTCTCTCTCTGTGCCTTCTTTATATTTCTCTCTCTCTCTCTCTCTCTCTCTCTCTCTCGCTCTGTCCCCTCTTTATATTTCTGTCTCTCTCTCTCCTCTCTCTATGCCTATCTCTCTCTCGCTCTGTCCCCTCTTGATATTTCTCTCTCTCTCTCTCTTTCTCTCTCTCTCTCCTCTCTCTATGCCTATCTCTTTCCCTCTGTCCTCTCTTTATGTCTCTCTCTCTGTGTCCTCTTTCTGTCTGTTGTCTCTCTCCTCTCTCTGTCTCTCTGTCCTCTCTTTATATTTATCTGTCTTCTCTCTATGCCTCTCTCTCTCTCTCTTTCTCTCTCCCCAGCCTTTATATGTCTCCTCTCTCTCTGCCTATCTCTCTTTCTTCTTCTCTTCTCTATCTCTGTGTTGAACTACTGTATTTATTACATTAGTTTATTTCTTTTCATATGAAACTGCTCACCACCACAGCATAACTTTGATCTCTTCGCATGAAACCCACAATTGAATAAAATTCCACTGAAATCTTAAAGACAGCCCAAATCCTAGACATCTTGCCTTGTTTACAGTTGAACATTAATCTTTTATTCTTTTCTTCTTATTTATTATTATTTACCTCTGGAAGTGGAACATGTGTAAGCTATACTGATTTTCTCACTGATCACGTTAAAGCTGGTAAGTTGGAGCTCACTGACCCGTTTCGTCCACCGTAGCAGTGAGAAGCAGTGATGACCCACTGCTTGTGGATGAGTGTTCCAGCACAGGTCATGCTCTTCCCATTGCCAAACTCATACACCACCCGCACGTGATGGTGCCTCTCAGCATCAGGACACGTAACGGAGGATACCAAACGCTTCTCGATAGCAGAGGAGGTCACGCCTAAAGAGAACAAGGCTGAGTTTACAGCCACATCAATGCAAAGAGAAGAGCTACACTCTCAGAAAAAAGGTGTAAAACTGTCACTGGGGCAGTTCCCGTCTGTCACAGGGATGGGACCCTCAAGGGTACATCTCAGGACCTTTAGTCAGGGAACATAACTGTACTGCAATCCACTGAAATGATATGTTCTAAGCTGTACTGACTCCACACACCCCGTCCCGCCTCCAGGCTTTTATTTTACTGTTTAAACATTCGGTTATGAAAAGGTACAAATACAAACTTTTCACCTGGAAAAACTTAAAACTTCACAGTTGGACCTTAAAACCACTGTTGTGCCTTTGAAGGAACATTTAAAAAAATCTACCTTTATTTCTATCATTGTGTTCACATGAAAAGATTTTCGCCAATCCGATTGAATACATTCCGCTTATAGATTAAGACTGACGTGTTTATTCTCACTCTACTCAACAATCTGATGAAAATCTCTGTTTACATGCTCACTACAAGTAATCAGATCCAAAATGACGCGCATGTGTAGAGAACCACTTAGTGTAGACGTTACCATGACAATCAGCATCACGTGAGTCCAGTCAGAGTGAGATGAGCAGCAGTGAGCAGTGCTTGTGTTTTTATTTGCTTTAAAATGATGTCAGACTCAGGAAAACGTCCTTCACATGTCCTTATTAAAGAAGGCCGAGAGGAAGACGTCGTGTTCTGAGACACATAAGCTGGACGTCCGTCCCACCGCCGTCTTTTAAAGATCAGAGCATAAACTTCGTCTCCTCTGCAGACCAGTTTCTGCTCCGCCATGTTGAACGGTATAAACTTTCACTATGACGTGACGAACATGATCAGAACGGACTTAAACATTTCCGATAGGGAATGTAATCAGATACAGGAGTTCACACAAATATTATTCTTCTATTTAACTGATTATTTACAGGATTACCCACCTCGATCAGTCTGATAGAAACTCTATTCTGGATGGCCACAATCGGACTAGTCTATTCCGACTGAGGTGTTTACATGGACGCATTCTATTCTGATTGAGCTACTAGTCGGATTATAAACAGATTATCAGGCTGCATGTAAATGTGGCTACTGTAGGACCTGGAGAGATTCTACACTAAGGAGTTAGCTCTGTATTCTCATTAAGCATTATAGGAGAAGACTCATTGCTGTGATGTTGGGAAAATTGGCAAAAGCAGGGGTGCGAGTTTAATTACACGTTGGTTATTTTCACCGTTTGACTGAGACTGATGGTTCTTCAAGGGTTCTTTAGTAAAGAAAATGGTTCTATGTAGAACCATGAACACTCTGTGTTGTTTGTGCTTTGCACAATTGAATGGTCTTTTTTTATCATGAAGGCATTCTTCAGATTGATGGGAAATGTGCTGTAAATGGTTCTATGCAGAACCTTTTTGAAAGTGGTTCTATATAGCACCCAAATAGGTTCTTCTATTGTTATGATGCCAAGCTTGTAATGACAGAAGAACCCTTTTGGTTGCCATATAGAACCCTTTTCAAAACGGTCCTCTATAGAACTGTGTATAGCAAGGCATGCACATTTTCCATCAATCTGAAGAACCCTTTCATGATGTTCATGGTTCTACATAGAACCATTTTCTTTGCTAAAGAACCCTTGAAGAAGCATCTTTTAAGAGTGTATGCTACATTAATGTGTTGTTTGTTTGGAGAGCAGTTGAAGGTGTGGGTCTTACCTGCTGCCCAAAGTGAGAGAAGGAGGAAAACAGTCTTGTCCATGGTGAGAACGTCTTCAGCTCCTGGAGTGGAGAAAACAACCCAAACACATCTGACTTTTAAACCTGTTCAACACCAACCATCACCCCACCTTCTCCAGTTCTCCACCAATCACACAACACAGCTTATCAACCAAACTCACCTACATTACTGATCAATCTGCTGAGGAACTGATCTGGAACCGGCTTGTATTTTCTCGGCTGGAGCTGCAGGTGAGGGATACAGTAAAAGAGACTGATCCTGGACCAGCAGCACAGAGAAGATCTCAAGTGCTTCAGTTTAGAGATGAATATAACTGCAACCAGTAAAAATCAACATTTAAAGCATCAATCAGCCCAAAACCACAAAATAGTCATCGTTAAATGTTTTAGCTGATCCAAGCCTATTACAATTCACCATTAACACTGTCAACCAATCCAAACCCATTGAAGAACTGCCGTTAAAAATCATTCTGAGGTGGTTTTGGATTAGTCAGAATAACCACTAACCGTGTCTTTAAATCCTGAATGCAAACAGATTCACCAAGAAAAGGAAATCAGTCATGGTCATCTAAGCCAAAACACCATTAATACTGTCAATTATTCAACAACTACAAACGTCAACCAACTCAAAATCACCACAACACATCATGGTCTTATAAAATGACCGTTTCAGAGATGAGAGGTTTTCTTACAGTAATGATGATCTTTTCATGGATGGCACAAACTTATATTATAAATTCATGAGGTTTTGCAACATCCAGCTTGTATGAAATGTATCCGAATGGTGGAACTAGGCTTAAATGCCCTGGTCAGTGTGCAGACCTTTGCAGCAATTTAGCTTTGTAATAGACTTTCAACAGCACTTACATACATACATACATACAGCTGTCATTGGGCAGAAGGCACAGCACTTACCTGGAAGCAAATAATGTCACTTCTGTGATGAGAATAGTTCACCACCCAAATAATATCTGGACACCAGCAGTCTTATAGTCAGAAACTGACCAATGATGAACGGGGTAGAGGGCTGATAAACTGTAACTGTCCCCCTACATAGTGACACTATAAGGTGGGTGTTTGTAATAAAATGGCCTGTTAGTGGAAGTACAAGGTGGCGTTTCTAATAAAGTGACCAGTTAGTGGATGTACAATGTAGGTGTTTCTAATAAATTGGCCAGTGAGTGGAAGTACAAGGTGGTGTTTCTAATAAAGTGGCCAGTGAGTGGAGGCACAAGGTAAGTGTTTCTAATAAAGTGGCCAGTGAGTGGAAGCACAAGGTAGATGTTTCTAATAAAGTGGCCAGAGAGTGGAATTAAAGGTGGTGTTTCTAATAAAGTGGCCAGTGAGTGGAAGTACGAGGTAGGTGTTTCTAATAAAGAGGCCAGTGAGTGGACTCAAAGGTGGTGTTTTTAATAAAGAGGATGCAAATCTCAATCTAAATTTTAATAACATCTCTTTCATAATTGCTGGTCATGAATGTAGTGTAATAGAGCTGATCCTGCACAGGACAGCGTATTCAAATTTGGACCATTTGCTTCTGTTAACAGCGGCTATAAAGAACCGCATTGAGTGTTTGAGATATTAATGCTTGCTCTTCTTATGGAAATGCTTTCTCTCTTATTTGACTACAGCAGTCGGGAATATCCAGTTCTGCTATTAACCACATTAATAAGATAAGGAGGCGTTTTGACTCCACTATCTACATCCAGGAGTGAATGCTTTGTTCCAGTAGCTGCTCAGATCTATCTGCTAGTGTCTTTAGCATCAACTAACTCAAAATCATAAAATAAAATCACCATTAACAGAGTCAGTTATTAAATAACTATAAGAAAAACTACCAATAAAAGCATCAACTAACTCAAAATCTCAAACAAAACACCATTAAAAGTTTCAACTTGTCCAAAAATAAGAAGAATTTCTATTAAAAGTGTCGACTCAACCAAAATACAGCTGTTCAAATATATCTTTCTGACACTACTGGACACGTCTTCAGTGATATTCCTGGAATCATCGGGTGTTTTGGGTCTTTCAACATCAGGTGACCCAGCTTGGGCTGAGCAGACCCAACCTTGTGTCCACATGGTAAACTAGCTTTGTTGCCCTCATTGCTGTCCTCTCTTGAGCCACAGCCACCTTGAGGCTCTTCCTGCCGTGTTGGTGGCACTACGGAGGGCTCTCCTCCTCCTCTGTTCCTCAATGTCCAGCGAGTTAAATGCCCTGAACTGAGATTGGGCTGCAAAGCTCCTACACCCAGCTTCTACTGGTAAGCATCTTGCTTTCCAACCACCTTGCTGACATTCTTTGACAAGACCATCATATTTGATGGGCTTTCTTTCATGTGGCTCTTCAGGTGGTCTTCCCTTCATGTGGCTCTTCCAGGTGGTTCTTCCCACAGTACTGTCAACTCCAGCAGCACGACTTGCTTTGTGGAATTGTAAACCAGAACCGTGTCAGGTCTTAAGGTGGTGGTCGCAATGTGCTGCGGATACTTGAGCTGCCTCTCAAGGTCCACCATCAGCAGCCAGTCCCTTGCAGAAGCTGGTATTTCTGCTGTTGTTCTCACGGGAGGCCCTGGCTGCTCCACAGCTTATTTTAAGGGGCAAGATTTCTTGGCCCATTCAACTCCAGTGCTGATGGGTTCTGCAGTGGTCTTCAAGACCTGGACATGCCTCCATCTATACTGCCCCTCTTCCAGTGCTTTGGTACAGAAGCCTATAATGTGCTCCATTTAAGGTGTCAATTAAACCAAAATACCAAAAGAATCACCATCAAAAAGAAGATCATCCAACCTAAAACCACAACATTAAGGGCCAGTTCTTGAAACCAAAATTAAGCCTAGACCGAAAATGGATTTTTAGTAGTGATTTACTCTATTAAAGCGGCCGATTAGTGAAAGCACAAGGTAGATGTTTACAATAAAGTGGCCAGTGAGTGGACTCAAAGGTGGTGTTTCTAATAAAGAGGATGCAAATCTCAATCTAAATTTTAATAACATCTTTCATAATTGCTGGTCATGAATGTAGTGTAATAGAGCTGATCCTGCACAGGACAGCGTATTCAAATTTGGACCATTTGCTTCTGTTAACAGCTGCTATAAAGAACCGCATTGAGTGTTTGAGATATTAATGCTTGCTCTTTTATGGAAATGCTTTCTCTCTCATTTGACTACAGCAGTCGGGAATATCCAGTTCTACTATTAACCACATTAATAAGATAAGGAGGCGTTTTGACTCCACTATCTACATCCAGGAGTGAATGCTTTGTTCCAGTAGCTGCTCAGATCTATCTGCTAGTGTCTTTAGCCCTTACTTTGCATCTTTTTTGTGAGAGCAGAGGAGGAGAGGGACTATAGAGATCAGTTCTATTACGGTTTAAACCAACAGCAACTCATTCAAAATGAGCCGAAGTCTCTTATATAATCCTTCAAAGTCTCTAATATAATTAGAAGTGGGTGGAGTAGCCTAAATCCACACTCAGGTAAACAGAGATTATTTTATTCAGGAATAAAATAGCAATGAGACGCAGAGTCTAGCGGCCTAAATGGATTCAAGAGCCCTAAAATAGAAAGAACTAATACGTAACCTTGGTGCACTGATGGACGCTGATCTCAGTTTTAGCAGTTGTGTCAAAGCAATTACTAAGTCAGCTTTTTATCACCTTAAAAACATCAACAAGATCAGAGATTTTGTGGCTAAGCAGACCTGGAGAAACTCATCCACACCTTTAGTAAGATTGATCACTGTAATGGTCGCCTAACTGGACCCCTAAAAAAGACAATCAAACAGCTTCAGATCATTCAAAATGCAGCTGCCAGAGTCTCACTAGGAGTAAAAGAAGGGAACACATCACCCCCCATTCTTCAATCCTTACACTGGCTACCAGTCTGTTCAGAATAGACTTTGAGGAGCTGTTACTGGTCTATAAATTGCTCAGTGGTGCAGGACCAGCATATTTATTTCATATGTTGCAGCGATATGAGACGAGCAGAACTCTCGGATTATTAGGAGCTAGTCAGTTAGTCCTGCTGAAGGTAAAGACTAAACATGGAGAAGCAGCGTTTGGCTACTATGCTGCTCTTAAATGGAACCAGCTGACAAAGAGCATTAGAAGAGCCCCGACACTGGACACTTTTAAAATCCAGGCTCAAAACGTTCCTATTTGAATGACTGCAGTGTATGAAAGATGCTATATAAATAAACTTACCTTGCCTTAATACTTGATAAGGCAAGTAAAAGTAATGCCCCCAAGAACAACCTGAGAAAAAGTGCAAAAGTGTCAGGCCAAAAAACTACTGAGTAACTTATAGAACTTCAGTGGATCTTTTTAGTCCATCCAGCATCCATCAGCATAGAAAGTGAAGTCTGTACAGCTCTGTTCTTCTCTTTTTTGAGATTATGTTGGTCTCAAATACATTCCCATGTCAGAGATGTGATCAATCACAAAGCACCATCAGTTACGAAATTAAACACAAATTAATAACTAAATATGCAGGTCAAAATGTTCCCAAGCAAAAAGTAGATTTCTTTACTCACTAATATTCCATATACTGAGGTCGGCAACCCAAATGTTAAGAAGAGCCAATTTGTCCTTTCAGCAAAAATCAAACCACATTGAGAGCCATATTTTATGTCCTGTTTATTAACGTAACATAAAAATATAATGTAAATGAACATGTAGACTTACTTTGTTCTGCTTTAAGCTTTAGCTCAGCTATAGCCGCTTTTCTCGCATCTCCAACAGGAAACTTTTCTGCAAAAGTTGAATAGTTTCTTGCAAATGTCTCTCACCAGCTTCTTGTTCGAATTTCCCCGTTCCACCTTAAATGGTGCCTGAGGAATGTATCTGCTGCACCATTTTTTTTTTTTACCCCAATTTTCTCCCCAATTAAGTCGTAGCCAATTCCACCCCGCTAGTTAGGACTCCCCCAATCACACGATGCTATCAACGCTAGGAGGGTGAAAGCTAACACAGGCTTCCTCCGAGACCTGTGAAACCAGCCACTGCTTAACTGCTGCACCATTTAAGGTGGAATGAGAAAAGCTGGTGAACCTGGCTTCAGCTTCGTGACTTTAGTGTTTGACAGTTTCTCGTTGCAGATTAAACATATCAGGAAACCAGCTGGAGTGATTATAAACACAAATAAGTCTGTTCATCTCAAAATTATCGATGTTTGTCTTAAATCTCTCTCTTCGTTGTTTTGTTAGCTACTAGCTGGACGAGACTGTTGTCTGTTTTGCTATGGTGACCAGCAGTCTGCGCTGATCTTCAGGGTTAAAGGGTGAATTAGCAGTTCTACATTAACTCCAGAGTTTAAGACCATTTATTGTTAAACTGTGTTGAACGATCAGCAGAGCTTTATTTTACTGTAAAGGAGGATTATTTTATTTTTACCTACAAATCTGATTCTGCTGTGGAGCCACAACAGGGCAGTAAAAGAGCTGCATGTTGCCGACCCCTGACATATACATACTAACACAGCAGAAGTGAAAGTATGATTTGAAAATACTCATACAAATCAAAATGTAAACAAACCACAGACCTACCAGAGAATAGCTTTAGTATTTTAGAATCCCAAAAACAGACGAACAGAGATTGTACGGCTCTGTCCTTCTCTTCTTTGGATTCGTTTGGTCTAAAATACAATATTAAACCTCTAAAGTCGGGAGATGTGACCAGTCGCAAAGCAGTACAGATGCTGTCACCATCAAAACAATGAAATTAGTAACTAAATATGAGTGGCTACAATGTCACTGAGTGAAACGTAGACTCCTTTACTCACTAACATGCTTTATTAGAAGTAAAAGTATTGTGTCGTCCACCATGGGCCGCTCTGCTGTGGGGGCTTGAGAGGGGAGGCCATGCAAAGAGGCTCTCGGAAGGTGCACGTTTCTCCCATCTCCTTCAATGCTGACGCATAGGAGAGCACAAATTCATCAGTGTTTCACTGACATACATGTACTCGAGTAGACATAACTAGTTACTACCCACCTCTGAACATAACATATATGAAATCACTGGCTGCTAATATTAGAGAAAGGTTTCTCTGAACAGTTCCGCCTCCTGTTGCTAACTATTATTATATTTAATCATTATTAAGCCTTTAATCCATTGCAGGTCGGCTTCCCAGACAGAGATTAAGCCTAGTCCAGGGCTAGGCTTAATTCTTGTTTTTTAATACTGATAATTAGTCTCACTAAATAACCAGCACCTCCAGTTCTTTAACTCTTATTTATGTAAATTCCACGTGTATCTGCTTTGCGTATTTTTGCCTCCTGGTCATCACTATGAGTTTTTTCTTGTATTGGTGCTTTCACCAATTGCTTACGTCTGAGCCTGCATCTATAAAAGCCAAATTAAAATTGTTTTGCACTGACTTTGAATTGAACCAGTAGCATTTTAAAACTAAAAGCACTGAGGCTATTGCTCTGTCATTAGCTTAGCAGCAGTATAGTCTCAAACACAAGTCTGTCTCATCCACCATTGTCCATTTTATCAGCTCTGCTTACTATATAGGAGCACTTTGTAGTTCTACAGTTACAGACTGTAGTCCATCTGTTTCTCTGCATACTTTGTTAGCCCCCTTTTACCCAGTTCTTCAGTGCTCAGGACCCCCATGGACCCTCACAGAGCAGGTACTATTTGGGTGGTGGATCATTCTCAGCATTGCAGTAACACTGACGTGGTGGTGGTGTGTTAGTGTGTGTTGTGCTGGTGCGAGTGGATCAGACACAGCAGTGCTGCTGGAGTTTTTAAACACTGTGTCCACTCAATGTCCACTCTGTTAGACACTCCTACCTTGTCAGTCCACCTTGTAGATGTAAAGTCAGAGACGATAGCTCATCTGCTGCTGCACAGTTTGTGTTGGTCATCCTCTAGTCCTTCATCAGTGGTCACAGGACGCTGTTGGCTGGATATTTTTGGTTGGTGGACTATTCTCAGTCCAGCAGTGACACTGAGGTGTTTAAAAACTCCAGCAGCACTGCTGTGTCTGATCCACTCAGACCAGCACAACACACACTAACACACCACCACCACGTCACGTGTTACTGCAGTGCTGAGAATGATCCACCACCCAAATAGTACCTGCTCTGTGAGGGTCCATGGGGGTCCTGAGCACTGAAGAACAGGGTAAAAGGGGGCTAACAAAGTATGCAGAGAAACAGATGGACTACAGTCTGTAACTGTAGAACTACAAAGTGCACCTATATAGTAAGTGGAGCTGATAAAATGGACAATGAGCGTAGAAACAAGAAGGTGCTCATAATGCTATGCCTGATCGGTATATATATATATATATATACACACACACAAATCGGGCAGGGGACGCAGACCGGGTAGCGACAGGGCCTCGAGCTGGGCCGCACCAATTCTTAGCTCTCGAAATATGGCTCATATGTTTTATGTCACTGATCTATATCACTGGGCCTCACTGTGTTTAAAATGCACCATTTAGCCACTCACTCAAAGAAGCGTATTAAATGATTTGCTGACATGAAACTGAATGACACTGTGTGGATGGTATGACTCGACTCGAAGAGGAGATTGACAGAGATTGACAGAGTGAAGAATAAGTGCTTGCTGATGAGATGCTACAGCCTAAACACAGGTCATCTTTAGCTTTTCTGAACAGTACAGTCTGAAAAGGCCTAATCAAGACTGCAGCTGATGTTAACGCTTCTACTAGCTGAGTGTGGCACCTCAATGTGTGTTAAATTACACAATACAGCATTGAATTAAAACATGCCCTGAACTCTGCTCAACATTATGACGGAAGTCTATGGTCCTAATTATAAATAAATATTAAAATATCTGAGCTGAAAATGAGCTTCAATTACAATAATCTTACCTCAGTATAACCATGTCTTTAGCAGGTTTAAGATAAACCTCAGAAACAGCGACATCTAGTGGGAGATGTGGGATTTTCAAGTGACAGCAGTTTGGTGTGGTTTAAACCAGAGAATATGTAGAGAGGAGAATTACCACTCTGTCTTCCGGGTTTCTCAGACGCTAGAGGGCGCTCCCGAGTGAGTCCAAAATGAATGGGTTGATATGGAGCATTTGAGCAAAATCATAGTTTATAAATGCTGAAACATTTTTAATGTAAAAGAATTCATTCATTTCCTGAACACAGAGCAGCATAAAACATTTCAACACTTTTCAACTGTTATATTTTTAAGAGCTTTTAAACTCGACTTATAGGAGTTTAAAACGGCGCTTCATGTATGTCCATGACGTCTGTGAGCGCAAACAGCCAATGAGCTGCTCTGCTCGCCAATCAATCAGCACTTACTAGCAGTAAAGCCCACCTTCAGCTGGCCAAAACCCGTTTGCTGTAGAAAAAGGAAACATACAGGTAAGATTTCTTTGTTTTTTAGTGAAAAAACATCCTTCTACTGTCTAAACTTAAAGGAAAGTTCTGGGCGAGTGATTAGAAACTATTTTAACTTTTCGTTTTCAGCTGTTGAGCTCCATTCACTCCCATTCATTGAGGACTCACTCGCCGGCGCCCTCTGCTGTTTAGCAGTCCTGTTTCTGATATAACGGGGGAAATAGGAAGAGGCCAGGCTCCTCATGAACTGGCTCTGCCTCAACCAACAGTTAGGATTCCGGTAGTGATGCTCACCTCATGTCCACAGACTGGAGCACGAAATACAGAAAGAAAGAAATAAAAGCAGCAATGAATACAAAATTAACTCATTTGTTTCAGTATTTCTGCTCATACATGCATACACATTCATTTGTTCATATGTAAGTTACTTTTATTTATTATTTATTTACAGTGGTATGTCTCACATTTATTTATTTATGTATTTATTTATTTTTGCTTATGTGTCACTTGATTAATTATTTGTTTGTTTATTCACAGCTTTATGTCTCAACTTTTATTAAGGTGTGGCCACTAATTAATATGTTGAGGCTATGAGGTACGCTTCTCATAACTTGTGACACTAACATATTAACTTGTGGCCTCAATATGACAAATTGTCGCCTGGATGTAGTAAATTACAGCCTCGATATGGTAAATTGTGGCCTGAATATAGTAATTAGTGGGCTCAGTATATTAAATTGTGGCCATGTCTTAGGGAGTCTGTATTTTTGTTACTATCTATCTATCTATCTATCTATCTATGTATCTATCTATCTGTCTGTTTATTTATGTACGTAGGGCAGACATTAGGCATAGCAAAAAAACATCTTATTTTTATGAAAAATAAAAAAAGGCCATCTTCACAACCCAGTTGCTTTACAAATGCTTCACAAATGAAAAGAATCAGACACAACAGGACAGCAGAAATATTTAATATTGTCTGGGAACCTCGTTGTATCCACATAATTTATTAGGATTCATCGTCACTGAGACCATGTTAACCTGCTTACTCACCTTCCTGTTCACAGTAACTGCAAACAAAGCTTTTCTTGGAGTAAACTTTTCAAACGTTAAAAAAATCTCCTAGACCTGATTGAACACCATAACATCTCTGTAGGGTTGGATGGACGGAAACGACGTAGTTAATATGTTGAGTGGATTCCCGATTTCTGGGCTGTTGCTGCTTCAGATCGAAAACAAAGTCTGAGAAGTTACTTTTGAAAAAACGTGGTTAGAGATGCCACGAAGTAGGTGGCAGTGCCTTAACCATTTATGTGTTGTAAGGCCACTAGGACCTCTTCCATCCTTGTCAAGGGGAGTGCTAACCTTCTCTCCTTTCATACAACACAATACGTACGTCCGCCCTCCACGATATATATAGGCGGGTAAAGGGATATATGTCACAATGACGGTGACAACTTTATTTACACTAAGTTCAACTAAACCTGTAATAGATTACTTAATAGATTAAACATGTCTATTTTGATGAATAAAAATATGGATATATGTAGAAATTTCATTCTTTCATCGTCACAAATGCAAGAATGTCGCGGCGCAATGCATTACTCATTTGCATAGTACGCCGTGTAAACCAATCACCTTCAAGAATGCATTCTATGCACTCTGAGGTTTACAGGAAGTGCATGAATAGCTACCTAAAGGCTCCAACTAAAGGATACGTCCCAAAAAAGTTCTGCTACTCGGCGTTTTCTGAATATGCACAAGTGCTCGTTTTTAAGTAGATATTAATAAAGGAATAAATGTTACATGCTTAAGGTTTCAAGCCTTCGGACCTTAACGCTACTTGCCGGCTGTCGTAGTTAGCTTTCTAGCTAACGCTACCTGACTAGAGCTTCGTGTTACGAAGCTGAAGCCAGATTCTTATTTGAAGTTTCCCGTTCCACCTTAAATGAAGCAGCCATTTAAGGTGGAACGGGAAAATTCGAACAAGAACCTGGCGAACAGGAAGCCACACGTTGCGTTATGGGAAAGCAGGGTTTCTCAGCTAGATAACTTAAAGGGGAAGTCCACCCATTTTTCCCAAAAATCCGCATGTTAAATGGTTGAGATGTAAACAGTCATTCAGCGTGGTTTGGTGTGCCTGATGTCTGAGACATTGTTTTACGATAGTTTTGCGATAAAGTTTAGGCTTAAAATGTATTTTACGCCATGGTGGAGAGGTACATGCAGGGTGTTGTAAAGCCAAATAGCCCTAAAGAAAACAAATTATATCAGATTTATCGCTATTTTACAATTAACGTTCAATATAAAGTGCAGAAGACTCGTGAAGGTTCACTGGTGGTTTTGGTAGTAAATAAAATGTCTATATCTGTGTTGTAGTCATGGTGACCCCTGGTTCCCATCACCACCACTGTAAAGACATCTGAACCATTTCACACCAAACCACTCTGAATCACTCTGTTTACATCTCAGCATAAAGCTAAAGTCCTTTACACACTGAGCATGATTTATTCATGCGGTTTATTCAGACATTAATAAGTGAATCTGAACATGTGCAAAGTGATGACACCAAACACCAAATGTGATTTTATGGATAGCAAAAATGTAAAATTATTTTATTCGGCTTCAATGTTCTTTAAATTTACAGTTTTCCACCCTCACTGCAAATGCAGTTGAGTCATGTTTTGGTGTCTGAAGTTTATTCTCAGTTTTGAGTTGGTGCTACAAGGCTAATGTAGCTAACAAGTCAGCTTATACTAAAATAATTAGCATCGTGCTAACTGTTAAGTCAGCTCAAGTAGTCTCTACAATCAACCATTTCACACCAAACTACTCTGAATGACTCTGTTTACTTCTCAAGGACTGAATTATTCTGAAATTTTGGAAAAAACAGAAGACGAATGGGCACTCCCTCATTTAGGGTGTGTATTATCCAGCTTATTTAGAAAGTTTCTGAAACAATCTTCATGTGCAGGCTACGCATTACACTTTCTTTGTAGAAATAAATGACGCATTTCTTAAAAAGTTCTGCATAATTCAGTGTGTGAGATGTAAACAGAGTCATTCAGAGTGGTTTGGTGTGAAATGGTTCAGATTTCTTTACAGTGGTGGTGATAGGAACCAGGGGTCACCATGACTACAACACAGATATAGACATTTTATTTACTGTTTCATGCAGGGTATCTTTGACACATCTGGCTCCTATCACTACCACTGTGAATGACTTTGTTTTATCTTACCCATTTAATTATGCAGTTATGAAACATAGCTCCTATTAAGATGGCTTCCATTAGCGCATTCCTTCACACACAAAACTAAGAGTCAGGACACATTCATGTTCTTTTCTGTGTATATTTAATTGGCACAGTTAACACAATATGAAGTTTTCAGTGCTCCGAAACACAAGCTTAACAAACAGAACACAGACCAAAAAAAAAGTGCAAAAACACCATTTGGCAGACACCAAAAGAGAGACATGACAAAAAAAGGTTTATTTGCTTAGCAGAGCAGAGAAAAGAAATTCTCGGAACACGTTTTATTAGTCAAAACCTTAAAAATAGATTTTTTTTCTTTGTTGTTTTGTAGTTTACTCTTATTTATAGATTTATATTTATATATATTTATATATCTCTGTTTGGGAGCGGCATTGTTGACCTGGAGGCCTCTGCAGGTGTGTGATGTCCTTCGCTGTAGAGCCAGGGACAGGATGTGTGGCCAGTAGCAAAGTCCAAACAGTCAAATCCACACATTTTGTGAATTGTCTGAAAAGGGCTGAAGGGAGATTGAATGGTTCCGCTTTGTGGGGCATCTTAGCCCATGTGTGCAGATATTTTCTAACTTTATTACAGGTTTTTCATATTTACAGCTCAGCAATAAAATTATTAGCGGTCAGTCATAACAGCGGAATGGATCAGCGCTTGATAGAACGGTTTGATGACGTGAGAATTTTGCAAGATTGCATTTGGGATTCAGTCAATATTTATTATGTTGATCTGTTTTGTTTTTGGGCTTCCACAAGATGCTTTTATAATGATTGGGGTTGGGCGGTATCCCTTTTTTTTAATACCTTCAGACTGTCTCCAAATATTACCATGATACACAGTATTACCAGGAAAAATTCCGGTAAAACACTGTCACCAAATAAGTAAACGCAGTGCATGATGTTCAAGGCATCATTCAATAAAACATCTAAGAACTGCTGAAGGTTAAACCGTGCTGCTAACTAGGAGAGAGGAGCCGTTTAGCATTAGCTTATCTAGCATGATAACAGCTCTGCTCTTCACAGAACATGTTGGATTCTGGCTAAATTAAGCACCAACACAAGATGATAATGATTCAAATCTGAGGAGGTAAAGTCGAGCAACTGACGCTGAAGAGACAGAAAGGAGAAATTTAACCTGTTCTGTGGTGTTTGGATCTGCAATATCTTAACGTTAGCTTAGCAAGCAGCTACAGACCCAAACAGTGCCTCACACCACAGTACACGCTGATTCTGACCAACTGCTGCTCTGCTGAAACAAGTGTAGATGATAAAAACTCATTTCCGAGAGAGTAAAAGTGAAAACATCCAACAGAAAGCTGAACTGGAACCTGTTTTGTGGTGTTTGGGACTGTAGCATTTGGCTAAGCTAACTAAAGCTTAGTTAGCAGGCTAAATGTGCCACACAGCACACCACAGGCTCAGTTCCAGCAAACTGAAGCTAAAATGAGGGCCGTTTAGAGGATATCTGAGATGGCAGGGTTGAGTAAGTGGTGTTAGCGTGAAAGCTGAACGTGTTCTGTGGTAAGTGGAGCTATTAGCTGTCGCTGAGCTGCTATCATGTTTTCTCTGAGGATTTTCCTGCCTCTGATTTTCTCCTCTTTCTATTAACACCCCTCATCAGTGACCCCTCTAAAACATAAATGTGTTTTTTAGCCATTCTGACATGGAATAGAAATTTGACACGTCATGATTTTTAAATACCGTCATATTTAAACACTGCGGTATATCTTTTTACCCATATACCGCCCAACCTTAATAATGACCTGGAAAAAAAATCAGGTGCAATTGAATCAGCATAAGAAAATAAAAACTGCTAAAAAATAAAAATATTTTAAATATCTCTGACCCACGATGAGTGTAAAATATAAAGTAAGAAAGTTAAAATCAAAACATTAAAATCAGTTATGTGCCATAGAGAGCGGGGTGAGTAGTCCACGTGAGATTTGCGACAAACGTAGAAGACGTACAAAGAACAACGAAAAACAACAATCGCCTCCTGTGAAATGTGGAGAGGCCCAGGAAGCAAATCAAAATTTGTCTACAGTCACACATACTACAGAATAAAGCCATGGACCCACACTGTGTGTTGTTTTTCTTCTTTTTCTCTAGGGTAAGATTACCACCCAGTAAGGCCTAGCAGGCTCCAATTGAAATGCTTAAAATGTTCACACAGATCTCAGTATAAATGAACCATGCGCTTCATATTAGCTGCTAGAACCTTCAGTAAAAACACTGATGTAGGATCAGCTCCCATTTGCTCTTTCAGGAAAGCTGAAAGGGAGGAAACCGGTCCTAAGTCAGCGCTGCTATTCAGACACGTCTTGCTATCAAAGCAGCGGATGGACTAAACTTGCAGTGTTCTAGGCGGCTCAAAATGGGCTCAGTAAATCCACAGGATAAGACCAAGTGGCCACCATATGGCCGTCATTAGCAACACATACAAAAAATGACAGAACTTCATTCACATTCTTAAACAGAATGCACTCTCCCTCACCTGAAGGACCGGAAAAAAAATACACGTGAATTAACAGTGTTTGCATATATGCGCACGCCACTGAAGCAGCCTGAAAGTATGAAGCACTGAAAGCAGAAGCGCAGCAGGTTTAACACAGGGTGGCATGACTAGCGCTACATATCGAGATTTCGGTATGCCTCATGTCAAAGCCCTGATTTGATGACTTATGGCATTATTGCCACTAAAATGATTTGCATTGGATGGATGAACGCCTTGGTTTCGTCTAACCGTGATCTGGTCAGGACGTTTACAGTACACAATCAAACATTTATGGGGCTCGTTCATTTATTCTGTGGTGATATTTTCTGGCAACCGGTATCGTGCAGCCCTGGTACACTCGTCTCATATGCCCACGTAGGCTTGCAGGTTAGTGGATGCTGATCTTGTTTATAAACAAAATAAAAAGAAAGAGGATGGGTTACCTGCCCTGATTCAGAACAGCATGTGCCCTTGATGTAACCCACTTACTCCCCTCTTACTGCTCTTCTAACATTCGTGAGAAATGCACCTGTTCTAAACAGAAACTGTTAGCAATTTGGTGATGAAATCCACTGAAAATGAAAAGAGGGACACAGTAAGAGTCAGAAAGGATCACATTCGGTACAAATAAAAGGGCCTCCCAAGTGGTGAAGTGGGGCAACAGTCGCCTATTGTCAGGTGATGCCACAGCCATCCATAAGTGAGCCAAAAGAACATTGTTGGCCTTGCTCTGTCAGATGGGCAAGTCCAGTCTGTACTATTTAGCTCTGAATAATGCAAAACAGTCATGGCCCAGATTAGGAAATAACTAACAGTTTTGAACTAACTAGTAAACGAGTGAGTAGCAAAAGTGAATTATTTTCATTTACATTTTGAGCAGAATATGTTTTTCCAACCACCACCAACAATAAATGAATTCAGTTATGGATGAAGTTAGTTATGGCTGTTCGTAACTCAATAAAGCACGAGTGTGGCTTTGGGGGCGGAGCAGGCTTCTCAGCGTAACCCTCTGTGGTGCTTCTGACCGGCCGTTTCAGGGACAGGGTGCTGGACGTGAAGCCAACAGGCCGTGAACACGCACACATATACAGGCGGAAGCTCAGTTATTGCTGCTAGTCAGCTCGGTGTCAGTGCATAGCAAAGAAGCGAAATTAGTACATGTAGAAAACAAAAATTGACCTTATTGTAATGAACAGAAATGGGTGATACATTTGCATTGGATTATTTTGCTCGTCTCTGATTGGCTGCATGGTTCAGATACTCTCTACAGCAGACACAGATTCAGACTGCTACGCCTCTCCTCTCTGTTTTGTCCATCATCATCATCATCATCATCACTTCTCTCTCTCAGTTAAGGAGTGGTGTTTTTTCCAGGTCTGGTCACTTGCCCTGTGTCGTCCTCTCACACTTTTAGGAATCTGCAGTCAAAGAAACAAAAAAGAACAATGTTGTTAGAAGCCACAAACATCTTCACCAGAATATAATTCAGAGTTAATAGTTACCTTAATTATTTCATATTTGGTCATGTAGCCTACCATAATCGTAAAGTTTAATTAAAAAGAGTTTTATTAAAGGAAAAGTGGTAACGCATTCTTTTACAGTGCCCAAGTTCTAGGTATTACCATAACCATCCCAGTGTGAGGTATAAACTCCAAAGTACAATGGATAAATATGGGTTTGCCAGGAGAACATTACCTACCAGAATGCATAGTGCCATCAGTAAAGTTTGGTGGAGGAGGGATAATGAGCTGGGGCTCAACTTCATATTAATGCACGTAGCTTTGGAATGGGCTAGTTGGCAGTTATATGATGTACAAAGACTGTAGATGAATAAAGTACAGATTCTTATATTTACATATATATCAACTAAACTGAACCTGTAATGTAAATGAAAGCAATGACTCTTACTGTGGTTCTACTGGGCTCTTACTATATTTTGTGCTGCTATTTTACACCATATAACTTATAAAGGGCTTGGAGGAGTTTCTGATTTACTTTCCTGAGATATTTTACTTAATCGTCTTATTATCTAGAACCTTATAGTCATTTCAGTGTAATTTATTTAGACTCTCTTGGTACTTACCGTAATTTTAAATCTAAAATTAGAAAACAGCACTTCGGAGATTGTACAGTGTGGCACTTACTTACTTAATATCTAGAACCTGTTGGGCATTTGAGTGTAATTTAGTTAACCTGTCTCAGAACGTACCACCATGTAACACAAAATAATTATCTAGTACTTTGGAGACTGTACCATATACTCAGTTAATATCTGGAGCCTGTTGGGCATTTTAGTGTAATTTAGTTGAGCTCTACTGGAATCATCATGTTACCTGAAAGTTATCTAGTACTTTGGAAAATGTACCACACACTTACTCATTTAATATCTAGAACCTGTTGGGCATGTTGGTGTAATTTAGTTATACTGTCTTGGAATCATCATGTTACCTAATATAATTATCTAGCACTTTAGAGTTTGTACCTTACACTTACCCGGGTTGACATCTAGAACCTATACTGTGATATAAACTGATCTGATTGGTTGAATGGCGTTTTTGCCAATGTCCTCTAAAGCTTGACCAACCTCATAGCAGTTGCTATGGAGGAATGTGTTTATGGGCGGAGCCTGGAGATTGCTTGGCTGGTGAATGTTCACCACATTGCCATGTCCTAGATCTCAGCCTCATTTTCTGATATATTTATAATGTTCCATATTCCTTGGAACCTATGGGATGTAACATAGGAGTAATCTAAATGTGTGTTTTATGTTCTAAATACAAGTGGAAACGTTAATTACACATCAGACCACACAAGGTCGGGGTGCTGCATCAGAAACGTTTCAATGAAAGGCACTTTTATGAACTCAAAAGTAAAATGGTATTCACTTCTAGCAAAGACATCAGATTTAACCTTACGAATTTCAGAGGTGAAGGAGTTGGCACATGCGTACAGATGTATAAAACACTGTTATAATCAAATTCCATGCAGAGTTACTAAGACTCATGCACCATCTGGACTGGATAACACTGGAGAAATCTTAGGCCCTGTTCACACCTGGTATTCACAGCTGATATAAGTGGATAGCGAGAAGTGTAGCTGTTCACACCTGGCATTTCAATGCGTCTCGCATGCGTCTCTAGTGATCGGATTTGTGACTGGAACAACGGGGCCATCCACATTCACTTGTTTGTTGTCAGACAAAAGTGTACCGCGAGTCCATGTTCGTATGAAAGAAAGGATGTTACAAACATCTATTATTAGAGCGAGACAAATGTCTCGCTCTAATAATAAAGCTGAGAGCTGATCAGAGTTAATTATCTTCTCAGCGAAGCTCGTTCTGCTCGTTAGTTTGTGCTGATGATGCACGTGATTCATTCACGTGACGTTACTGAGTAGGATGTGTGCATGAGGGTCATTTCAGGACACCGGTTCGTCACATTAATGACAGACTTGAATCAGATACCTAAACAAGTGTGAATCATCGTTACAGAGAAATTGGATCTGAGCAAAAAATCGGATTTGAGCAATGAGGCTTGTAATGTGAACTTAGCCTTAGCATTCACACTGTAAACGTCAAGTGGTCATATGCATCCCTGACCACTTTCAAAGGTGGTTTGGGTGATCGAATCACGTGTTTCCAGGATGCATTGTAGCCCGTTCACACTCTTAGCGCTGCCCACTTATGATCAGATCACCCAGAATGCATATTAATGCCAAGTGTGAACGGGGCCTTAGGCTGTTTTCCTTATGAGTGGTTTACCAATATCGTCATCAGTCAGGTTGCTGGTACATTTAATGATTCATGGGCCAAAATCAAAGGCATTTCTTTGTTATTATTTTTATTGCTTTAGTAGCGGGATTGTGCTGCAGGAACAATATGAGCGTCCATCAACGGTCAAACGTTTAAAATAGGCAGATTATGTGGACAGTACAGCACTGAAAAAGCAGGCAAAGACATGCTCAGATGTTGAATTCCCTCGTTTGGTGCAGACCATGACAGAAATGTGAGCCCACCAGCAGGGTTAATCTGGAAGAGGATTATGATTCAGTTGTTTTATGGAGTGTTCACACCTGTCAAAACGGACCGAACTAAAAAAAAGCTTTGATAGGTCCACACCAAACAAGGAAGGTGTGAAAGTGCCCTTAGATTCTAGTGTAATCACTGAGCATAGAAGTTTGGAGTCCTGCACAAATTCAGAAATCCCTTTAAGATGCCACACAAGTGTTTTTAGTAAAGTAGCCTCACACAGATGCAGTCATTCTCACCCTCTGGAACGGGTTGTACACAAACTCTAATCCTACAGATAGAAGCCTGTAATCAAACACATAGTGGACCAGCAGTAGGTCCTTATCACTCTCTTACCCCAACAACCACACTGGAGGTTATGAAGAGGTCCAGTTATTAAGTCTGACTGGCGTCATGCCCAAGCCATCTTAATATACTCATAAAATGACCATTTATTGTCTTGTCTGATCTGTGTTGCAATTATGAGGTGAATAACGTGAACCAGGTAAGGCTGGGCGAATACTACACGACTTTTTTGGATTTTTCCCCCAATTTTCTCCCCAGTTTAGTCACATCCAATTCCAATTAGGACTCCCTCAATCACACGATACCACCAGCGCCAGGAGGGTGAAGACACAGACTTCCTCCAAGACCTGTGAAGCTCCACCGCATCTTTCAAACTGCCGCTAACGCAACGTCACTGGACAGCTGATTTTTCCTAACTTAAAATGCCAATTTGGCCCATTAAAGATCACATCTATTTTGCGACTTCGGCTTATAGAAGGTGTTGAAGATGTACAGCTCATCCTGAGCTCAGATGTAGCTACATGAGTACCTTTGGCGTTGGAGTCGAGGAAGACTTCTACATAGGACGTGGGAACGTAACCCTCTTCTTCCTCGTTCCGCCGAACGCGTGTCCAGCCGTCTCCTTTATCCTCCTCAATCACAAACAGCACCTCCCCCTCCACCAGCGCCAGAGTGCCCTCATTCTGACCTGCAGTGGTGAACGAAAAGAGAGAGATAGAGAGAGAGAAACAGAGGGAGAGAGGTATGTTCAATTATATTAAATATTAAAGAGAGCAGCCGTGTTTGTGTGTATAACTTGGGTAAAGTTCATTAGATCTTTTCCTTTAACTCTCTTAGGTGCCCCATCGCATACACGCCTTAAAACTAGGCCAAAAAAAGGGGGCATTTTCAACTGACATAGGAAAAACAAAAGTCTCAAATTTTTGTATAAATAGCCTAAAAATTTAAACTGCAACTAAACAAATCAGTGGTCTACCATGTCAAAATCTAAGACTTTACACCTAAAATGCTGTTTGTTTCCTTCACTCTCACTTGCCGGTCAGTGCAGACATGTTCAAACAGTTTCAGCAGCAGATCAACAGTAAAAATCTGAGCCATGTTTGAGTATTTAATGGAAACATTGGACAGATTTACGAGATTTTCTCAGTTCATCAAGAGAAGTTACAACACCCAGGAACTTCATCGCAGGTTTGTTGTCACTAGAAACAAGACTGGATATGCAGAATACAGCCAAACAGAAGCAGAAAGGAAAGTGCATGCTGACGTTGTCTCTACACTCAGTTTATGAAATGATGAAAACATTTATAAACCGTAAACAGAGCAAAATCTACCTAAAAAATGTATAGTATAAAGTTGGCTTTGCCAGCTTCTTATTCAAATGTTACGTTCCACCTTAAATGTTGCAGCAATTACATTCTGACATGTAACATAAAGGTATATAACTGCTGCACTAGTTAAGGTGGAACAGAAGTGAACTTGAATGAGAAGCTTACTTCAGCATCAACAAATAATGGAATTCACTGCCCTGGGACAGGGGTCAGCAACACAAATCTTAAGTAGAGCCATTTTGTCCTTTCAACAAATATCTAGCCACGTTGCGAGCCACAATATTTTATGTCCATTTTACCATCTTGGCTGTAAATATGTCTCAGTATGTGTTAATGTACTAGTATAGGCTAAAAAATATAAATGAAAATCCAGACTTATTTTGCTCTGCTTTAAGCTTTAGCTCAGCTATAGCCATTTTTCTCGCATCTCTGGTAGGAAACTTTTCCTCAAAAGTAGAATCGTTTCTTGTAAAATATCTCGACGTTTTTACGAGGCTGAAGTCAGATTCTCATTCGCTAGCTCCTTTGAATTTTCCTGCTCCACCTTAAATTGTGCAGCAGTTACATTCTGTCATTTAAGGTAGAACAGGAAAATTCGAACACGAAGCTGGTGAACGAGAATCTGACTTCAGCTTCGTGACTTTTCAGTGTTTGACAGTTTCTTGTTGCAGATTAAACGAATCAGGAAACCAGCTGAAGTGATTAAAGATGCACATAAGTCTGTTCATCTCCAAATTATCGATGTTCGTCTTAAATCTTTCTCTTTGCCTTTTCATTAGCTACTAGCTAGGCGAGACTGTTGTCTGCGCTGTTATGGTGACCATCTGTGCTGATCTTCAGGATTAAAGGGTGAATTAGCAGTTCTACATTAACTCCAGAGTTTAAGACCATTTATTGTTAAACTGTGTTGAACGATCAGCAGAGCTTTATTTTACTGTAAAGGAGGATTATTTTATTTTTACCTACAAATCTGATTCTGCTGTGGAGCCACAACAGGCCAGTAAAAGAGCCCCATGCAGCTCTGGAGCAGCATTTATTGTCAGCATTTCTCAGTTCCAACTTCTGTGCACAACTGAGTATTGGTTTTGTATGTATCTGTATGTATTTGTTTATGTTTTACCTTCAAACGGGTAGAGAGCTTTGCAGGTTCCGATGGTGGGCAGCATTTCTTCTTCAAACTCGTCAAATTCCGGGTCGGTCTGAACTTTCGGCTGGAGCTCAGAGCTTTGCTCCTCGGTGTAGCTGCCATCCGGACTGCTCCATCACACACACGCGAGAACACATGTGCACGGACACAAACACATGCATACAGAGTAACTATAGCAACTGTTTAACTGCAGGCTGCATGTCAATCAGAGAGCCTCATATACACGTCTTTATATGTGTGTACGGTACCTTTCTCGGTCCTGAGCGCAGCTGTTGTTGGTGGGCGGCGTGCTATTCTGTGTCTCATAAACGGCACTCTGTCTGTGAGAAGATTCACTTCTCGTCGGCATTCTGCCCTCCACCTCCGCTAACCAGCCCTGCAGCACATACACAAACGCATATACACACAAATACACTCAGAATACGTGCATTTCTGTTGTTTGCAAATATACACAAGGAATGCATATGTGAATAATTATGATATCTGACGATCAGCAATCTGTAATATGGTCAACCGTGGGCAAGAGAAACCAGAAGAGATCTAATTGTGCAGTGAGTACCCTAATAGTGACTTTAGTTTTTGAATACTAGCACCTTGAACGCTTAACTGGAGTACCTGTGCACATCCATAGTGCACACTAGCATTCAAAAGCTTTGAATCAACATTTTTATTAATATTAAACCAATTTGTTTGCAGATAAATTTATGAAATGATTCTAATGTGACGGTATGTGGACGGTATGTGAAAGGCTGAAAAAAACAGAAAGCAGTTATTAGTAAATTCTGTTTGACCTGTATTAAATTAAAACCAGTACAAAAACACATCATTGCATATTTTACCTTATGAACTTCATTGATTTTTGCTAAATTCTAAATTTGATGCCTGCAGGACGTTCCAAAAAAGTTGGCACAGGAGGATGTTTCACCTTTTCTTTTAACAGCACTTAATAAATGGGCACTGAAGGCACAAACTGATCCAGTTTTGAAAGCATTTTTTTTTTGCCAGTCTTTTGTTATACAAGCCTTCAGCTCAGTGTTAATAGTGCCTTCACAAATGTGCTTGTTACCCACTTATACCCTCCATACCATGATAGACCCTGGATTTTGAGCTTTACACTGGTAACAGTCTGGACGGTCTCTTTCTTCTTTGGCTAAGAGAACACAACGTCTGTTATTTCCATGAACAATCAGATGAGTTTGAGCCCAGAGAAGTCGGCGGTGTTTCTGTATGTTGTTGATTTTTCCACTGTGCATAGTACAGTCTTAACTTGCATTTGGGGATGCGGCAAACAGTGTTTATTGACAACAGTTTTTCAAAGTATTCCCAAGCCCATGTGGTGATATCCATCACAGAAGAATGCCGGATTTTACTGCAGTGCTGTCTGAGGGGTCAAAGGTCACAAGCATCGCTGACAAATTATTTTTAAACTGTTCGATATTTCACTGATGCATTTTTTGGCAATGTGGTGAGCCTCGATCCATCCACACTTAGAAAGGACCTTTCCTGGATGCTCCTGTTATATCCAAGCATTATCACCTGTCTAAGTTATGCTTTGGACATTTCACAATGTCCAAAACTTAGTCTTAAAATCCCAACTTTTTTGGAATGTTTTGCAGGCATACATTTTAGAAGAAGCATATATTTATAAAAACAATGTCGCTGAAGAGATAAAATACTACATATATTGTCTTTGTAATATTTTTGTTCAAATACAGGTCAAAGTAGATTTATAAATCACTGCTTTCTGTTTTTATTTGCATTTTACCTACTGTTACAACTTGAAATTGGGTCTGTACTTAGCATTTTATTTTTACTCACAGAAATCCTGAAATATTGAATGTCTAGAATGACCTTTTCGAAACTACAAATAGTTTGTAATATTTAAATTCACACTGTATAAGCTATTTAAACAAAAATACAGAAGAGAGTGAGATATTGGCGCTGGTATGCCGCTTTAGGAGGCACGAGGCTGAAGGCCGAGAAGATCAGCGCAAAAGGGCCAATATCTCGTAGTATAGCACAACCTCCTGTGCATTACTGCCGTTACTGACATTCAGTGAAGGGGCTTGATGCGCAACCTACATTACAAAATGTTCTTCTGCACGTCACATGCAATTACACATTTCCACCAGAGAGGTCTCCAAATCCCCAAAACTTACATAGCGCAGTTTTAAAGGGATTCGGTCAGAGAGGCCTCTCACCCAGTCACACGGCGAGTTGAGGACTTACTGTGGTATAATACTGTATATAAAATAAACTGTACATAAATATGGCAAGTTATTTCATGTTATGCACTGATGTGTGTGTGTGAGCATGCACACCTCAAATTTCTGCAGCTCGGCCTGTAGTTTGTCGATGTGTTGGCCGATCTCTGCAAGGCGGGGGTCTACACTGCTAGGGTCTCCCATCTGGGGGTTCTTCACATACACGTCCTTCATTTTTGTCAACGCGTCCCTGAGACACACACACACATTTACGATTATGTCTGTCCACCAACAATCAAATTATACACATTTAATGGCCTCCACAAAACGAGTACGTTTGTAAATCACTGAGCCTGTTTACACCTGTTAACATGTGCTTCCTTTCCAGATAAACTTTGGCCAGATTCCGTTTATGCTTAAAAACGTAAATGACTAAAATGTGTACCCAGTGTAACTAGAGGTGATCCAACTGTACGTTTCCCAAGTAAAAAGCACGTAAACACACACAACAGCCCCGTTTTACTTTCGTTTACTCTTTTCCCCGATGTTATAAGAGTGGACGAGCTTGGCCTGGACACCTTCATCATCAGAGCGCATGAAGATTCTTGGTTTGGGGGAACTTCAGCCTCATGTATCCTCCATCTTTCATTTCATTGTTTATTCTCTCACCTGTTAGAGCTCAGCAGATGCACTTCTGCTCACATAACTGTATATGGACAATAAGAACACATTCTGTTTACACGAGTTAAATGCGGTTAAGATCCATCTCTGACTGCCTCCAAATGTGGTTTGAGTGATCTGACCATAATCCGCTCACAGTGCATGCTGGGGGTGTTTACACCTGGCTTTTCATGAGGTCAAGTGAAGTCTGACTGTGATCTGATCACAGAAAAGGCCTGTTTATGCAATGTGTAAACAGGCACTCAAGCAAGTTTGATTACAGATGAAAAAGTATTGAATGTCAAATTTATTTCTGAACACATTCTTTATATCTAGAACAAAACCTTGTATCTCCATTTTTGACGTTTTTCGGTTTTTCACATAATTTGAAAACGTCTGTTGTCTTTTACATTGTATGTAAATTTCATGATGAATAGACCAAAAGAAACGGACAAAAATGCACTGAAAAATGTCTGGTTCCATTGACTTACATTAGAAGTAAAGTAGGTTTTTTCCTTCTCCTGTAAAGTTACCACTTTGGAGATATGAGGTTTAGGGATATGTTGTTGCCCAGCAGATGTGAAATATCCATCACCAGTACCGATTTTAAGAAGCCAAAAATGTGATAACATTGGCTGATGTAATTTTGCATGGTCAAAATTTACACAGACTCCTATAGTTTTCCTGACCGATATGATTATCAGTTGTCAGCCGTGGCCTTTCAGATATGACCGTCGGTTCTGCGTATGTATCTGTATGTATACTGTCCGTGTGTGGGCGTGTACCTCTGGTCCATCTCTTTCTGTATGTCTTTGTTGATGTCGTCGATCTTCGCCTGCAGTTTCTTCCTCCGCTGCTCTGGAGGCAGGTGACTGAAGTCCTCCGGATTCGCACCCTGAGAGAGCGAGAGGAAATAGGGGCGAAAGGGGGGGCATTGAGGGGTCATTATACGTGCCTGTGATGAGGATGTTGAAGATGCGGACAGTGATGCTACACAGTAAATAACATGACTGCATTTCTGTCTGTTCTCAGGTGCAGTATCGTCCTGTGCCTTCTCCTTCCTCTGCTTAACTGGCCATTTCGATTCAAGTTGCCAATCAAAAAGATTACCTGATCAGAGGTCAGAAGTTTGCAGCTAAGCAATGACCTTAAAGCCTTTACACACCGATTTTGTTTGTGCCATTCAATGGGACGACAGTAAATGAATTCGAGCACTGTGTATTACTGATGACGTCTTGCACACCAAATGCGATATTTTGATTTTTGTGAACATGAATGCAACCAAGGCGACAACCAAGATGATAAACAGGGTGTGTACCGGCAAAAAGAACTTCTTCACCAACATCAGAGGGATCAGAATCAGCTAAAACGGGGCTCAAACTGAACTACAAACATCAAGTTATATGTGGAAGCACGTACAAGCTAGCTAAATTACCCATTCCACCTTAAACAGTCCAGCAGTACCAACACCTGACCTGCCAGAATGTAACAGCTGCTCCATTTAAGGTGGAATAGGAAAATTCTAATGAGAAGCTGGAGAATATCTGACTTCAGCTTCATATCACTGAAGTCGCCTACAGAGCAGCGCTAGTAGCTGTTAATGAAGTGATGCTCTTTTTATTTGAGGGTCCCATTTCAGAGGGAAGATTTCAACCACTACCCTCTGTAACTCAGTTCCAAGAGACAAGGACACTCTCGAAAACAAGGGGTAGGGGTAAAAATAAGTAATGGGATTGGGCCACAGTGTGCAACAAATAAGTGTAGATAACAGCGCAAACTATGCTAGCATTAGCCTGCTTAGCTGAGTGTCTGAGTCAGGGATGTTTCAGTCACATTTCAGACGCTCCATCACCTTTCTACTCCACTTTTTGGTGAGGCAGTGGACATAAAGGAATGGCCAGACCTTTGGGGTTAGCCTTAGCCTAACATGGACATCAGCATGAAAAGGCTGAGGAGCTGGGTAGACTTGGTCAGCTACATTAGGCCACGCTGCAGTCTCGGGGCCTTGTGCGCAAAACAAGTCGTGATGTTGGCTTCCCAAGCAAATTCCCTGTTCCACCTTAAATAGTGCAGTGGGTACATTCAGGCAGCTGTGTATGTGCCAGAATATAAGTGCTGCATTTAAGGTTGAATGGATAATTAGAACAAAAAAGCCAATGAAGCCATTTAGCCATGAAGCCATTTAGCACCGTTTTAGACAATTAGTATTGTGTGTGTATACATATATATATATATATATATATATATATATATATATATATATATTTTCAGTTTTGAACAATATTGACTATGATATATAGTGACTGTTCAGAATCCCAGCCAATGGACCTCTGTGTTTTCAGTCTGCATTACCGTAATGACGCTGTTGCTGAGTCACCCTCTGCACTTTTAATCAGCATGAGCTGGGAAATCAGCTCGGCCACTAGGTGGCAGCAGTTATCTTCTAGTGACTAACAGGATTTGTAGGTAACATGAAAGTCCCTTCATATATGATATCCCAACACTTTAAAGGGGAGTTCTTTATTAAATAACCACCCCTCAACTTCTACAGTTGGCCATTTGACATTATCCATCTAAAATATGAGCTGAAATGCTAAAATGGAACTGTCGTCCAACATATTTCATCTCAGCAGCTGTCAAATATTTGGCACATCAGTAGTTTTGCTTTTTTTAAAAAATTTCCTTTGATTAAATAGTATTAATATATGAATTGAGGAAAAAAGCTTGTATATTAACCTTATCACATGTTCTTAATAATCCTAATCATGCAATAATCCACCATGCAATACTGCAGCAATCACTAACCAGACTGACTGAGCATGCTGTGCGCTCACACTCACAATGCGAAAACCATTTCAGCGCTAATGCTGCCATGCAAACACACAGAGCTACCACTGCTCACAAAACATAACACAGCACAGACGCGTTCTACACCTGCATCTGATTAACATGCATTTCATCTAATGTAATGTTTACATTTACAGTACAGCACTGTGCACGAGTCAGAGACCACCCTTCCTCACTTATAATGCTCAGCCAAAACAGCCATTAAGTGCAAGTTATCCATTTTCCAGGAGATATTTCTGATTAGATACAAGATAAAAGCAGAACAAATTAGTCAGTATTTAATGCGTCCACTCTTCACCTTCATTCCAGCTTCCGTTCTTTTCAGGAGACTCACTTTCAGTTTCTCAAAGAATCTGCAGACGCGCCTCCAAAGTTCAGTCTCAGAAGCTGGTTGATCATTTTCTGAAGTAATCAAACACATTCAGTGGTGTTGAGGTCTGGACTCTGGGGTGGTCAGTCCATCGTTCAGCTTCTTTGTTTGATGTGTCCGTCTCCTTTTCTCAGTGAGGTTCTGCTTGACAGCTACACATCCTTTCAGACCCACAGCGCTGAGTCGTCTTCTCACAGTGGAAGGATGGACAGAAACACCTGTGGATGTTTTCAGATCTGAAGCAGCTTGATTTTCTCCTCTCTCTCAAAGATGAAAGCTTTAAGTGCTGTTTATCTGATGGGGGCAGTTTTGGGGTCTACCAGGTCTTCCAGGTGGTTGTTAGGAGCCATCTTCAGTTTTAAAGTCCAGTTTTAGAAACGCATGTTTGTCATTTTGACTTTGTCCTTACTTACGCAAGTGGATTTTCTTACAGCTAATCTAGTCAGAAACATCTCCTGAAAAATGAATAAATCAATGGCTGTTCTGACTGGACATTAAATAAATGATCTCTGAATTTTGCACAGTAGCGAAGATCTGAATCTAATTAAATATAATTGTATTTTTTTTTTACATGATTAATTTAACATGATTGCAATATTTAATTAAGCATGTAAAGCATTTCAAATATTTGATCAGGGCTTGCATTCATAAATATTGTAATAATTTCCCAATAACGTAATAAGGCCCAGAAATGTAATAATATTTTACACTTAACTTGGTCAAACATATATAAAATATATATGGATGATGTATGATGTAATATTTTGTCTGATAATGTAACGTGTGTTCATTCATAGTCCATATTCTACATTTCGCATAATGCACGAAAGCACTGTAGGAGCCTTTGACAAATGCTATTAAAAGCATTACATCATCCATTATGAAAAAAAATGATTATTATTACATTATAACGTTATTACGTTGTCACATTAAGTGAAAAATCTTGCATTTCTGGGCAACACATTATTGGAAATCTATTACAATATTGAGTTCTATAAGGTTTCTCAGAACAGGAGTGCTGATCTAGGATCAGAATCCTCTCTCATTAATAAAGACCTTAATGACAGGATCATCACTCCTGCATGGAGAAGCTTTACGGATCCCTTGGCACTGACTGACCAGTCAGTCTTATCAATGTTCACTGCATTCATTTCACTGATCTAACTAGTAATGGTACAGCTTAATAGGAAATTCCAGCTATTTTTAAAACTTTCTGCATAATTAAATGGTTGAAATGTTTTTCAGAGTGGTTTGCTGTGAAATTCTGCGTCAGAGTTGTTCACAGTGGTGGTGATAGGAACCAGACGTCCACCTCTAAAAGCTCCCTCACAGAAAGTTACTACATGAAATGGTTATGAATTCACTGCCTGATGACTGAGACACTGTTTTCTGATAGTTTTGGCCTAAAACCAAATATCAGTCATGGTGGAGGGATACATTCAGAGTGTCATGAGGCAAAATAGTCCCTTATTTTATCAGATTTATCACTATTTTTAATTTAAAGCTCAGAAGACTTGTGTAGGTTCACTGGTGGTTTTGGATAGTAAATAAAACCTCTATGTTTGTTTTGTAGTCATGGCAACGCCTGGTTCCTATCACCACCACTGTAAAGAAATCTGAACCATTTCACGCCAAACCACTTTGAATCACTCTGCTTACGACTCAATCAATGACTTATGGGGGGATTTTGAAAAATTGGTGGAATTCCCCTTGCATGAAACGTGAATATCACATAAAACTTGACTATCTATATTTTGAAAGGCAGGTGAACTACGTTCTAAAGCACTCCTACAGGTCTAATTAATGCCTGAAGAATGACTGAAGGATAGAATTACAGCCAATTAACAGTTTTTAATAGGTTCACATTAAAAGAAAAGAAACAGATGATGTTACTGTTGTCATTAATGAAACAGACAAACAGAGAAAGAGACAAGAGGACAGTGACGGGGTTCAGATCACCTCGATAAGGTTCCGCACGTGGGCATTGAGCGAGATCTACACAGAGGGGTGGTCGCCACGGAAACGAGACAGACAAAACAAAATAAAACAACAAAGAAACAAACAAGCAAACAAGCAAACATAAGACAACACCATATTTCTGTACTTAAAAATGTGGCAGGACAGCAAAAAACAACAGCAACAACAAACCAAAGTGCGCAGATTTTAAAATGTAAACGAACAAAAAGGCACAAAGGAAATTCAAATGAAATAAAAACACAACATCCAGTATTGTTAGGAAAACGTGTGTTACTACGAAGGGCGACGAGCATGCTACGGTCATGCCGCTACGGGTCATGCTATGACAGACACATGCTTACCAGCTTGAGAGAGAGCTTCTCGGAGGGGAGAGAGAGTGATGGAGGGAGGGAAGGGGAGGAGAGGAGAGAAGAGAAAAAACGGCATCAGAGGAGCAACAGCACAGGACTGTTCACCATGAAACAGACATCACTCACACATGAGCGTGACTGCGCTGGGTCACCGAGTCACCGCTGAAGCTCACTACACGACAAGCGGCCGGCCCCGGAGTCGCCCCTCGGACTGTGTGTACGATTCTGCTGAACAGGAGTGTCCGGGTGTCTGAGCAGGACATCAAAACCGTCCATCGCTGTATGGAAGGACTTTCTGTTTTAGCGGCAGTCTGTGAAATTTAACTTAATATCTCAAATGAAAGACTTTTCATGTCAAAATGATGAATACGGATTTCGACATAGTGACTTTTTTCCTCCAAACTTTTTACTTGCTATTTCAAAATAACAACTTATTATGTCAAAATGATAAATTAGTATATCGACGCAATAAATTTCCTCAAAATTTTGACTTAGCATCTCAAAATAAAGACTTAGTTTTGGCTTGTATCAAATTAATAATGACCTATTTTCTCAGAATTATTCAATTACTATGTTGAAATAATGCCTCATTTCCTCAAAATAATGACTTACTGTGTCAAAATAATGACTTAACATCTCAAAATGAATATTTTTTATAGCAAAATAATAACTAAGGATCTTAACGGAATGACTTTTTTCTCAAAATTTTGACTCGTCAAAATAATAATCATTATAATAAAAGTGACTTAATATTTCAAAATAATGACTTACTATATCAAAACAAGTTAGTAAATTAACACAGTGACTGATTATCTCAAAATTTTGACTTAGCATCTTGAATTAAGGACTTATTTTCTCAGATTTGACTTGTATCGAAACAATGACCTATTTTAAACATTATTCAATTACTGTCAAAATATTGTCATTTTCTCAACATAATGACTCACTGTGTCAAAACAATGACTTAACATCTCAAATACTTTTTATATCAAAATAACAACTAACGATCTCAAAGGAATGACTTTTTTCCCCAAAATTTTGACTCAAAATAACTTCTTATTTTAAAATAATGACTGTTGTTGAAATAATGATAATAAAACAATTTCAAAACTGTTTTCTTCTTATTCCCGATCTATATTTACAATGACTTATTTACTCAAAATAAAGACTTACTGTGCCAAAAAATGACTTTGCATATTGACAATGACTCTTGACAATGATTTTCTCAATATTTTGACTTAGTATTATGAAAAATTTTCTCAAGATTTTGACTTACATTGAAATAATGGCCTATTTTCTCAAAATATGAATTTACTATGTCAAAATAAAGACTTATTTTCTTGAAGTAATGACTTGCTGTATCACAACTATGACTTAGCAACTCGATTACTTTTTATGTGATGTTTTCTCTAATTTTTGACTCATGTTAAAATGACTTACTATTTCAAATTAGTGACTTATGTTAAAATAGTCACTTCATATATTGATATACTGACTTTTTCTATCCCAAATCAAATACTTACATTCTTGAACCTTTTTTTTTCAACAAGGTATGTTGAAATTTTGTCTTACTAACTCAAACTCTTGAGAAAATTGTCATTTTCAAGTCAACATTTTGTGAAAAGAAGTATTTATTGTAAAATATTTGTCAACCTTTTGAGAAAATAAGAATATTTTGAGAAAGTAAGTCATTATTTTAAGTGAAAATATTGACATATTGCTGCCATGAACAGAGAAGGGGAGGGAAGAAACTAATTTTTCTCCTCTACCCGGCAGGAAGGGGCATCCATATCGCTGTCATTAAAATCTCAGAGCTCCGTTTATGAAAGCAGAGACTTTTAGCGCGAACGTCTTTTTAATTCTTTCCACTGACCGCAGCGATAAACAGCTTCAGACCCTCCAGATCTGACGTAGTAACTCGTATGAATCATCTGCGTAGGAAAGCGCACTGAATATGGTTTAACGCGCAGCTCTGGCAAACAGACGGGAGCGAATGACACATCTGTAAACGCGCCCGGTCCAGCATCTGGGCCAGAGGACTCGCGCCAGGCCAGCTCGCTTGCTGGCAGGCTGACCGAATTCCTGGCAGATGTTCTAGAATGCATCAGTGCTCTGGAATCTGTTTATGTTCTAGAATTTCTCAAAGTTCCAGAATTCCAAAGCCGGCCAGCCTCTGTGATCCACACAGCTGGCCAGCGACGAGCGCATGTCTGTGTTAGTGAGTGAAAGCCGCTGACCGCTGTGTGGACCTGAGCAGATGACGGGCGGCTCATCGTCTAGAGCAGATGAACCTACAGTCTTAAAAAGAGATGGCTCTTCAAGGGTTCTTTAGTAAAGGGAAAGGTTCTATTTTGAACCAAGGGTTCTGTATAGAACCATTTCATGCTTAAATGGTTCTTTGCATGGTGAAATGGTTCTTCAGAATGATGGAGGATGTGTTGTTTATGGTTCTATATAGCACCAAAAAGGGTTCTTTTATTGTTATGATGTCAAGCTTGTAACAACAGAGGAACGCTTTGTGGTGCTACACAGAACCATTTTCAAAAAGGTTCTATAAGAATGGTTCTTTGCATGGTGAAATGGTTGTTCAGATTGATGTGTTGTTTATGGTTCTATATAGCACCAAAAGGGTTCTTCTATTGTTATGATGTCAAGCTTGTGAAAACAGAAGAACCCTTGAAGAGCCATATTTTTCAAGAGTGTAACGTCCAAATTCAGGTGATGACGTATTGTATTTTAAAGGAAAACATGTTCAGCGGTGAAGGACGACTCGCAGCGCCGGACACTTCACTCGTCTTTTTGCAGTGAACCTCAGCAGCAGCTTCAAAGACGGACCCAAAAAACGTTATTTATGATGTTACAGGATCACAAACAGGTGGGGTCTAAAGCAGCGCTTGATCAACAGCCAAGACAGAGTGAAAAGAGGACGAGAGAGAGAGAGAGAGAGAGAGAGCAGCAGTAATGGTGACAGACTGAATGATTGTGTGGCAGAGAGAATCCTGGGTAATGTCTCATTTCGAGCTGCACCAAAACTTCTGCTGGTATCAAATTCAACACTTTTAGATGGATTTTGTTGTTTTTTTATTGAGACGGCAAAGTTTCTCAGAAATGTATGTAGATATTTGAAAATAAGTAAATGAATAATAAACAACAAAGGCCAAAAAACAAAAAAACAGAAACATTAATACTACATTCGACAGTTTGTTTATATCCCTGCTGATCTGAGACCTTTTTCAGCTGTAAAATATTCTGAAATGAATTAACAAGAAATTAATTAACAAAGTTCTAAAGGGAGCAGCACAGGTGAAGCCTTGACAAAAATATAATAATAAAAAAAATCCATTTAAAAATTAAAACAAAAAACGTGAAAAAAGAAATTCTATACTGACATTAAAATTCTGATAAAGTCAATTAAGGGGGTTTAAGTGTTTCTAATAAAGTGGCCAGTGAGTGGAAGTACAAGGTAGGCGTTTCTAATAAAGTGGCCAGTGAGTGGAAGTTCAAGGTAGATGTTTCCAATGAAGTGGCCAGTGAGTGGAAGTACCAGGTTGGCGTTTCTAATAAAGTGGCCACTGAGTGTCAGGACGAGGCAGGTGTTTCTAATAAAGTGGCCACTGAGTGGATACACAAGGTAGATGTGTCCAATAAAGTGGCCAGTAAGCGGAAGTACAGGGTGGGTGTTTCTAATAAAGTGGCCAGTGAGTGGAAGTACAGGGTGGGTGTTTCTAATAAAGTGGCCAGTGAGTGGAAGTACAGGGTGGGTGTTTCTAATAAAGTGGCCAGTGAGTGGAAGCACAGGGTGGGTGTTTCTAATAAAGTGGCCTGTGAGCAGAAACATGCTCTAATAAAGTATATGGTGAGTGCATAACGTTGTACACACATAACACACATACAGAAATATGCATGTGTCAAAGCTACAGGATGGAACTCAGATACACATTTATGCTCGTCATGCTGCCGAGGAACAGGGGTGAATTCTGGGTAATATTCACACATGAGAAAGGTGCTAAAAGTAATAGAAAGGACAAAGTTCACGGAGCGCTTGTCTTACAGGGTCACTATGAGGTCGCACCCGTGACACTTTGTGAATTAACCCCTCCGGCGCAAGCTGATTCGCAGCCAGAAAGCTCTAGGGAGGAGCTTATGGGGTCTGGGGGAGTGACAAGGGGTGGGGCCATAAAGCAGAAATAGCCAATGAGTGTCACTTATGATGATGCCACTTTGTTTGATCACACAGTAGGACTTGAACTGAAGCTTAGCGCAGTCAGACGCTAACCTCATTTATGAAGCGGAAATCAAAACGGTGAAGTGATTAAACAAATGTCTCAATATAGGTTTAATCTGGTAGTGTCTGTGCAACTCTGGGAGCCTGTGTTGATCAAATCATGTGATAAATGATAAAATGAGGTTAGTTCTGTACGTCATTCCTGTGACTACAAACTCAATTGCAATTCTAACATACTCTCACTCACTCACTCACTCACTCTCTTATTCTTAGCAAGACCAGCGTAATTCAACAAAGGTTTACGAGTCTTGCTCTAACACAAACACTCACAGCCACATACGCTACCGTTCAAAAGTTTGGAATCACTGGTCATATAAATAATTTCTATTCAATAATACCTTAGCATAGATTCAAATGTTGATGAACTAGTCAGAGTTGTTCACAGTGGTGGTGATAGGAACCAAACGTCCACCTCTAAAATCCCTCACAGAAAGTTACTAGATCAAATTGGTATAAATGTGCTTCCTGATGTTTGAGACATGGTAGTTTTGAGAAGGTTTTGGCCTAAAACATACTTTTAAAACAAAAGTCGTTGACATGGCGACCCCTGTTTCCTATTACCACCACTGTAAAAAAATTTGGTCAGATTTGGTGGCGGACAGCCTTGATTGAATAGTGGTTAGTGCTTCGTTCAGGCCGCAGCAACCCCGGTTCAAATCTGGGTCATGGCAGCCTTATAATTTGTAGTGGGTAACAACTCTGCCTGCTATGCTGTAGACTGGGGTTCAATCCCCTGCCTGGGCAAGCACCCTACACCAGGGGTTGGCAACATGTGGCTCCGGAGCCGCATGTGTCCCTTTTACCGTCCAGTTGCAGCTCCACAGCAGAATTAGATTTGTAGGTAAAAATAAAATAATCCTCCTTTACAGTAAAATAAAGCTCTGCTGATCGTTCAACACAGTTTAACAATAAATGGTCTTAAACTCTGGAGTTAATGTAGAACTGCTAATTCACCCTTTAACCCTGAAGATCGAGGCGCAGACCTTTTTTCAGCCTCGTAAAAAGTTGAATGTTGCGAGACATTTTACAAGAAACTGTTCTTTTGAGGAAAAAATTTCCTGCTGGAGATGCGAGAAAAGTGGCTATAGCTGAGCTAAAGCTTAAAGCAGAGCAAAATAAGTCTGCATTTTTGTTTATAAGTTTAATCTATTCTAGTACATCCGCGCATACCGAGACATATTTACGGCCAAGATGCCAAAATGGACATAAAATGTTGTGGCTTTCAAGGTGGTTAGATTTTTGTTGGAAGGACAAAATGGCTCTTCTTAACGTCTGGGTTGCGACCCCTGCTCTACACTATACCAATAAGAGTCCTTGGGCAAGACTCCTAACACCATATTTACCTGTAAAATGATCAAATTGTAAGTCGCTCTGGATAAGAGTGTCTGCCAAAAGCCATGTAAATGTCACCGCTTTCTAAATATGATGCATTCTGGATCCTGTTTTTATTGTAACTCCATTCTTCATGCTATAAAGCTTTCTCTTTGTTATTGAATCATCTCCAGCTCGGTTCATTTCTTCATTTTTACAACTTCCTACATTTTAAACTTATAGAATATTACCATCACATTATTAATTTCACACATATCTGCAGCAAAACTGACTTTACGCTGTTAAAAGCAGTGATTCTAAGCATTTGAACAGCAGCGTATGCTCTGACACGCGCACGCACTTACGACGTATTGCCTGGCCTCGAAAGCATAAGTAGGCCGGCCGAGAGTCCTCTTCATCAGCTCTTTATGATAGTGAAGGGACTGCGGAGACTGCAGCAAGGAACATAGCCTCATTAAACACACCCACACAGTCACACACACACAATAGAGCTCCACTATGTGGATACAATATCAGTACTGCTGTTACATTGATACATATTGAGACGTGTAATATGACAGATTCTTTGGAGGATCATTAATGTGACACTGATAAAAACTGGCCTTATTTTTACATGATCGCACAACCGGAACTGTGATTGGTCAGGAAGATCACAGTACCAGACACCTGGACGATGTTTAAAAATGATTAGCTCAATATTTTAATGTTATAACGCTGCAATTATTGATTATATCAGCATCATCCAGCTTCACAGTTCAGCTGCTTAGACCTAATTTCTATTTTTTTTTAGCTTAGATGTATTTTTCACTGATTTTTAATTAACATAAGGCATTAAATAATATAATACAGAGTAACAGAAGTGTTAAGTGAAAACTATTTCACGCTGTTACTGCAAAAACGTGTTTGTCAGCCTGCTGGACCTCTTGGGAACTTCCGTGCTAATACTGACCCCTGCTGGAGAAACTTCACACTGCTACACGTGAGTGAGCGAGTGAATACCAAAGTTGCGCCTCGCCTATTTAAAAAATGAAGTTTTCAGGTATAAATGTGTCTGTGGCAAACCACTTATTATATTTTCATAATTTTTTAACTCATTTGAACCATTGCGACAATTGAAGATGTACAGAAAACATGGAATTTTTCAGACTGTTTGCTTTACGTTTTGAAAAAAAAAACGTTTCTTCAAGAGTTCTTTAGTAAAAGGAATGGTTTTATTTCTATCTAGAACCATTTCATGCTTAAATGATTCTTTGCATGGTAAAATAGTTCATCAGATGGAGAATTTGTTACATATGGTTCTATATAGCACCACATAGTGTCCTTCTATTGTTACGATATCAAGCAAGTAACAATAGAAGAACCCCTTTTGGTGCTATATAGAACCACTTTCAAAAAGGTTCTATATAAAACCATATAAAACATTCTCCATCAATCTGAAGAACAATTTCACCATGCAAAGAACCTTTTAAGCATGAAATGGTTGTATGCAGAACTCATGGTTCTAAAAATAACCATTCCCATCACTAAAGAACCCTTAAAGAACCTATCAGAAACAGTGGAGAATCTGCTCTACTATAGCCTAACAGCATATCAACCCTTAGAAACCGAGCGTCTCACTGGTGATCCAGTCTGACAATTTGGCAACGGCCCCTTTAACTCATTTAGCTCTGCCGCCAGAGGAGTTTCAACACGCGTACGTCCACATTAACGACAGTGAAGCGTATCAGCGTGTAGAATCAGAGCTGTGAGCTACTGTGTTTCCTATCACTGTCTAAAAGATGCACAAGGCTGCCTTTATTGTTGGTTGATTTTTTCAGAATAAGTACAGCTCAGATCAATAAGCACTAATTATTCTTTAGTTTAATCAGAGTAATGATAAAGCGTGATTGACGTGTGATATTCATGTGTTTTCTTGCTCAAAAAGGTCTTTCATGACAAAAAAACAAAATTTTCAGCTTTGTTAAATCATAATCTTTACCTCTGTCAGCACTGAGAAAGCACACTGCTAATGGAGAAAAGCAGATTAGATGGCAGTCACATTTTTGCATATGAGTTTGAGTTAACGCCTCATAATAATCCACTGTTTTAACAGTAAACAGAAACGATATACGCAAAACTTTTTGATTATTATCAATCTTTTACACTGCTGTTGTTTGCTGTGCTCTGCAAATCAAGCGGTTTTAGGTGCTATTAACCCTGTAGTGGAGAAGTTCTTGGGTGTTGTATCACCTCTTGATGCTCCACCTGAACAAAGATTATAAATCACTGTCTAATGTCCCTTTAAGAAAGCAAGGAAGTTGCTGAGATTGTCACTGTTTATCTGCTGCGGCTCAAGTTGTTTGAACGGTGCAGTAGATGCGAAGGAACAAACACAATTTTTAATCAATTTTCAAACTTGTCCTTTTCCGCACCATTAAAATTACTTGTGAAGTCTTGTTCTGATACTTCATTGTAGGTATCGGTAATCTTTGTTACAATTGGTTGTTTTTCTCTTTCTGTAGCTGAAATTTCCTACAAGAAAATACTTCATTTTAGATTCTCAAGCACAATAATGAAGCCTCCATTGCATACACTCACATTCAAACCTCCTGTGCACATACACGCTCACACACTTACAGATATATACATATATATCACGTATATACCTACACACATACATACAGACACACCTATACTGTTTATCTTTAATAAGCGCATACAATCCCATGCATACTCACACCTTTATACCCTCACTGACTTTATTTGACAGGTTTCGAGATGAATGAAAAGAAAAATTATTATTGCCCAAAAGACACTATCATTATTTCTGTACTATTGGGACTGGATTATTCTTACATGGGAAGGTGGGGTAATTATCACCAACATTTCTCACTCATTTTAGTCCCATCCCAATCTGGAATGTCAGTCCTTTTTATGGACAGTGCACGCCCACGTCAGTAAAGATTCCTGTTGCTTTGATCTGTTATAAAATAGAAATAATCAGAGGTTATATTACTCCAAATTCCATTAGGCGCTCAAAGAAGCCTTTTCTTGCGTTCTCTGTGGCTCAAATCAAGCCAAAACGTTTCACTATTAAAACGTGAAATGACAGATGCCACAACTAAGCTCCGATAACACAACGTACGAGCAGTGCAACTCCTGCTAACGTCACACATTTAGCTGAACGTCTGAGGCGAGAAAAGAAACAGACCCTCCACCACTAGTCAGCTTCATCTAAAGGAACCTACATTGTTGTCGAGGCAGTGAACATAAAGGAGCGGACGGTCTTTTAGGGTTAAACTTGGCCTAACATGGACACCAGATCAATAAGGCTTGGCTGAGCAGCCACCTGACTCGGTTTCAAGGCCTTGTGCACGAAACAAGCCATGCACAAGCCCGCTGGTACTGATGCTGTGCCCGGCGGTCGTGGAGTAAGAGTATGGGACACATGTATGAAACACTTACGAAATTTGACGATGGCTTCTCGTAAGTATTTCCCGTTCCACCTTAAAAGGTGCAGCACTTTCATTAAAGCACCTGTACAAATTCCAATGTAGTTGGAGAATTCAGAAAAAGCTTCAGACGTGGCTAACATTTAGCACCGTTTTTGCCAGCAAGCAATACTGACTGGTTTATGTAGGTATGGCATGCGTCTGTCCCCTGACAATGGCCGTGAGAGCCGGCAGAAAGTTGGGGCACAACTCCAAGCAAGGACATCGGCCACCAGAGAAGGAATGACCGCCCCGCCTCCTGTGCCGCAGAGAGGCCGCTTCACTACTACTCGGCGGTGTTCGTGATTTGTGCACCGTCCCCACTCACTTGAGGTTCTCCTGTCCCCACCGTCCTCACTCGGAGTTCGGGCCCTGCCTTCCTGGCAGCTCTCGCAGCCGTCATCAGGGCCCGGGGGATGGGTGCATGGTAGATATTGTTCAGTTTTGTTTAACACAATAAATATATTTTAAGGTTTACTTTGGTTGTTAAAAATGGTTCTGATTAGAAAGTGAAATGACATGCCAGAATAATAAGCTACTGTTAATCTACAAAAATAGGTTTAGGTCTCCAAAATGGTTATATTTAAAAAATAAATTTGCCGAAACAGTCAGAAATTTTAATACCGTAATATACATTTTTGGCAAACTACTAATTTGATGCTTAATCTGAACGAAATAAAAGATAAAAATATTAGTGTGGTGTAAAAGTTGTAGTATAATGTTCTCTTTTATTTGGCCACAAAACTAGCACAGCTTAGCTTAGCCTGCCTTCTTCTCTGAAGCCACTTCGCTGTTGACATTTTTCCCAAAACTGGAAGCAAAACTTGATGTCCTGAAATTCTTCAGTCACACTGAGGCAGCTTTTTGTACAATCGTGATATCTGCCTGCAGCACTGAGCACGTTCAACCAGCTCAGCTCAACAGCTTTTTAAAGAACAATCTCATCTACGTTATGTACATTAAATGTAGCATTAATGTAGGATGTCGCATCATCGACATATTTTATAGGTCAGTTTTGTTCACGTGTGGGTTTTTTTCTTCAATCAATGAGTTTTTACCATCTTTGAGGACTGTTACCATGGTAACTTGAAAATTAAACTCAAAAAACTCAATTACTAGGCAATCGAAATTACAAATAAATTAAAAGTTTACATTACCCCACCTCCCTGCGCAAAACTAACCCTGTCCAAACAGCACTTTCGTGCGTATGTGTATATACACAAATCTACTTGATTGACTTAAAGCTCTTTCAGAACAACCGCCTCTAAGTTTTTATGACTCCTAAATGCTGCTTTGCTTCATTTTCCTCTACTGTACATATTCGTTGCTCGAAGTTGCTACTAAGCTTGCAAAATATCACACAACACAACATAAATAAAAACAAACAAACATTAAACACTATTCTTATACGCTATAGATAACGACAAAGAAACGCAAAGCTCTGATGAATGGGTGAAGAAGCACTTTAGCATGTAGGATGAAGGCTATGGTAATGCTAAAGAACCTCTCTCTCTCTCTCTCTCCTCTCTCTCTCTCCTCTCTCTCTCTCCTCTCTCTTCTCTCCTCTCTCTCATTCTCTCTCTCATTCTCTCTCTCCTCTCTCTCTCTCTCCCTCTCTCCCTTTCTCTCTCTCTCTCTCCCTCTTTCTCTCTCTCTCTTCTCTCTCTCCCTTTCTCTCTCTCTCTCTCCTTTCTCTCTCTCTCTCTCTCTCTCTCTCTCTCTCTCTCTCCCTCTTTCGTTTCGACATATTTCCCCTCTTCTATCTAATCTCAGCCCATTGTGGCCTGTTTTTCTCTGTCACACTTCCTTCCTTGTTCTGTTCTTCGTAACCGTATGACACTGATTCACACGTGTGTGTTTGTGTGTTTCTGCACGTGAGTCAACACCATTTCAGGAACTCAGTTTTTAGAACACGCTGCGTATCGAGGGGGCGCGGCAAACGGCACACTTCCTTCTTCTGACAAGCACTTCCTGTTCGATAACTCAGCACAAAAACAAAATCTCAGTTTCCCCTTTTTATCTGTTAAATTTCCTATTTCATTATCTTTGCCTGCCTCTGTCGCTGTGGGAGGCTGAAGCCTCGAGGACGGCGTAAACAAAGAGAAGGGTTTTCGTAAACAGAGGCAGATTAAGGGGAACCAGCTCACTTCTATAGACATTACACCAACATAGAACTGCAAACTGTTAGTGGGCACCAGAAATGACTCGCGACTCGACTCGGACTTCAGTCACTTGCTGACTGACTCGCAACTCCATTACGACTCGCCCTGAACTGACACTGGACTCAACGCAAGCTCACGCATAAGTTACTCGCAAATCGACTCAGAGTGTCAGACTTGGACTCGTGACTCGTGACTGGTCTCGAAGTCTCTGGCTAAACTGACCCCCAACTTGACTCAGACACGCCCTGAACTGACTCCTTACTTGACTTGGACACTGTTTGTGTGCACCAGAAATAAGGATTTGTGACTCGATTTAGACTTGCTGACTCGCCCTTAATTAAACTGCAACTCAATTACAACTTGCCCTGAACTAACACTCGACTCAGACTCACAACTGGACTTGGACCTATGCTAAACCGCCTCAGATTCTCGCTCAACTGACTTGTGACTGGACTCTGAATTGTGCTAAACCGACTCGTGACTGGACTCAGACTCGTGCTAAACTGACTTACGACTGGACTCAGATTCACACTAAGCTGACCCCTAGCTTGACTCAGACACGCCCTTAACTGACTCCTGACTTGACTTGGACATGCCCTTAAGTGACTCTAAACAGAGACCTGACTTGACCCCTAAGTGACTTACTACTCAACTCACTATTTCAGGTTGTTTTTCCTCTTCTCTTTACACCAATGCATTTTACAGTTTTGTGCAAAGGATCTATAGGAAGCTGTCAATGTCATTTTGTCTCTTGGAGCGCCCTCTAGTGTCTGACCAACCCAGGCGACATTATTGTCGGCGTCGGTTCTTTGCTTTGTATGTCTGTTCTGCATGTTTATAGCTTAGGGCCCAGGGATGGATTACCAGGGGCCTCTGACTGCCGGGCTCAAACACTTGGGACAATCCACTACAAATATAAACATAAAATGAACATGTAAACACTGTATATGTACAAATAATGACTAAATAAATTAAACAAATGAAGATTTTTTTTTATTCCCGGGTCCCCCAAATTTTATATGATCTTTTATTTAGAGATAATATTATCTTTCATATAGTATCAATATAATATTAATATTTATATCATCACCTCATTATAGTGCTGTTAGCATTCTATGTTTGTTTCTGTAATTGTATTAGAACTTGCTTTGGCTTGAAAGTAAAAGAGAAGAAATGTTTATGCTAATCTTTCCCAAAAATAATCAAATCTTACACAAACTTTTATCATATAGACACAGTGGGACGGGGTGTCCAGTCTTATCCGGTGTGGCTGCAGGTTTTCATTCCAAACACACCTGATTATATTTGTTTAGTCAGTTGGTCTCAGTCTTCAAACACCTGATCAGGTGTGCTCCACACCGGCCCTTTGCAGATATATGAACAGAATGTTGCATATAAAGACTGTTATAAGAGATGCACCAAAAGTTTGGCCACTAAAAACAGGGAAAAGGGTCAAAATTTCTAACCAAAAATAAAGATTGAACAGGCCTATGACACAGTGTAAAATGTAAGACTTTAATGGCTATGAAAATGAGAAAAAAGTGATTAAAACATATTTCACCAGCCGGCACAGA
>NW_023494800.1:32226530-32256530 GCF_904425465.1 Colossoma macropomum
CTCAGACTGACCTGTCCTGCTCTGGACCCTGACACCAACAACCCACAGACACACTCGTGCATGCAAAACAGGGATGAACACACATACATCGTCCGAGACATCCATCAAAACGGTGGTCTCGTAAGGGTGGGAGTGGTTTAGCTCGTGCATGCTTAGTGAGACGTGACGTCCTTAGTAAAGTCCAGCTCAGCAGCAGGATCAACGGTCACTCACAGCCAGACACAAAACAGTGGACGATGGAGAGAAGAGGAAGAGTGTTGTTACCGTGGAGACAGCGAGGATGCGTGCTATTTCGTGTCATAAGGGGGGCGGGGTTCACAATTAAGGGTATCAGCCACGCGGCTCTTTTCCTGGGTCAAAGGTCAAGGACGAGGCCTCGTGGGCAGCGCGTTAGTGAGTTAGCGGTCAGATGGGCGGAGCCGCCCACAGACCGTTCGGTCATGCAGGGCCGTGTGAGGGCAAACGAAGGAGGAGGACAGGAAGATGGTGGCAAACGAATAACAACCAAAACTACACTACCCACAATACATCACTACAGCTACATCATAATGGAAAAAAATCATGAACACAAAATAGAACCAAATTATGGGACTACACAAAAACTAGACAAAACAGACAAACTATTCCTGACACACCTTCTTTATTTCAGTCTGGTTTAGCTTAGCGTGAGCAGCTTATTGTTGTTGTTTCTATAAAAGGATTTCTTTTCTGAACATAAAGATAGTGACCTATCTATGCTCCGCCCACAAATGATCTGTTTCGTCACTACTGTTACTAGGACAGCATTACAGACTGGTGCAAAAAAGTCTAAAATCTTTACTGGGCCCCTAAAAATATTATATATATATACATATATATATATATATATATATATATATATATATAAATAAAAACTCCCTCCCCTGTGATAAAATCACAGTATCGCACGTCTCAAGTGGTTTACTGCTTTTAGAAAACGGTGGCCAACATAAAATATGATAAAATATTACTATTAAAATATTAATATTAATATTTCAGTTATTACTAATAATCTAGATAAATAAGTATTCACATTAGCACACCATCACACTAAAATTCAGTCAGATGATTGTTCCTAAGCATATTTAAGAGTAATTTACTGTCCATGTAGTAAATTGACATGTAAAGCAACAAATGCTTAAAGAAACAGATAATTAAAAAGAAGTCGAACGTATAGCTGAAATGTGCCTAAAGTGTCTAAACTTAACGACCACTTAATTTTTATTTTGTCTGTCCAGAAATGAGGCATTTTACTGAAAATAATATACATTTTCAAAATAAAAAATGAGGACTTTTATTTTGAAAAATGTATCTCAGTATATGTATCTCCATATTAATATGATATAAAACATATACTTTATAAATGTTGCTTTAAGCATTCATAAACATGTTGTGAAGTGTTCATGTAAGATGTTATGAACGTGTTATGTAGACACCCTTCAAGTGTTACCGAGCTAACGTTACGATAGATAAGCTCCATAAACAAAATACAGAAAAATGAATACATTAAATAAAATATGAGCGTTTTTTTCTCATCAGACTGAATAGGATTTTTCCAGATCTATAAAATTATCTAACGCCTGTCCAACCTGGCAGCAACTAATGAAGGGAAGCATTAGTGGGCGGAGCACGAACAGATCAATTCTCCGATTAATAAATGTTCTGCTTGTATGTGGGAGCCTGGCTTAATAAGCTAACCTTACTGCTGATGTTACTGTGCTAGATAAGGAATGTATGTGTGGGTTTGTTACCTTGTTCTTCTTGAAGAAGAAGAGTTTGCTCTTGCCCTTGCTGGATTTGTCTGCCTTGCCTTCGGGGCGAGAGTTCGTCAGACTGGTTTCCGATGCCGTCCTTTTCATTGCCTGACCGTAGTCTTCAAACTCGACATCGCCCGGGGGCTCGAACCCCGATTTATACGATTCCACCACCTGCGCAGAGTCCTGAAACACACACACACAGATGCGTGCAGTTACCAGTGAAACCAACTGCAGTCGTACTAAAACATCCTTTTGCTTAAATAAATACACACTGGAAATTTTTGCAATGTGAATTAGAAAAATTGGAATCGGAAGTTTTTGCAATGTGATTTGATGAGGGTGAGTAGAGCAGTAAGAAATTTACACCATTTTCCACTTACTTGAGACATTTTTTTCTTTCTTTAGTCTAGCAATAGAGCTACGAGGCTAATGTTGCTAACAAACACCAGAAGTCAATAGGCACCCAAATCCTTTCTGTAAATACATTCCCAAAACTTCTCTCAACCTCTCTGAAATCCCATCGTTAAGGTGGCACAGACTTGTTGATGTGGTAAGACAGCCTGACTGTGAGCTATAAAAATAAACAAAGCTTGTATTTACTGAAAAGATTTTTGTTAGCAACATTAGCCATGTAGCTCCAGTACTAAACCAAAGAAGCAAAAACACAACCAAACATGTCTTAGCTGATCGACTGGGGAATGCTCGTAGTCACGGAGACAGTGCTCATAGTCATGGAGACACAACGCTCATTATCACGGAGACAGTGCTCGTAGTCATGGAGACACAACGCTCATTATCACGGAGACAGTGCTCGTAGTCATGGAGACACAACGCTCATTATCACGGAGACACAACGCTCATTATCACGGAGACAGTGCTCGTAGTCATGGAGACACAATGCTCATTCTCATGGAGACAGTGCTCGTAGTCATGGAGACACAATGCTCATTCTCATGGAGACAGTGCTCGTAGTCATGGAGACACAATGCTCGTAGTCTGGGAGACAGTGCTTGTAGTCATGGAGACCCAGTGCTCGTAGTCATGGAGACACAACGCTCGTAGTCACGGAGACACAACGCTCGTAGTCATGGAGACAAAACGCTCGTAGTCATGGAGACACAAAGATGGTCCCCAGCTTGGATATTATGACAACTCACAGAGGTGTGAATTTAACTTTTACTGCAAACCTAATTAGGGGCTGCCTAGCAACAGCGCTACTCTCTGTCCGAGATAGAGAAGCAGAGAGTAAATGAGATTTATAGAGCTCCCTCGTTCTCTCAGATAACACGTCTGTCCTGGGTGCAGCGAGCGGTGCCGTCACACTAAGCCAGCACATCATAGCTGAGATGTAACTGTAACCGTAACTGACTCAAGATCAGTGTGAGGCTAAGAGGCAGGAATGAAGTCTGACTCTATTAGCTGAACACAAAGCAGAAACAGACTCCAGGTCAGCGGTTGTGAGAGAGTGAGACAGTAATAGAGTGTAACTCGGTTAGACCTGCCTCAGGACAAACAGGCGGCAGAAACCCGCAGATACGGCTCAGCTGAAGGGAACAACGAGGAAAACGACAAACAATATCTCTGGAAACAAAACTGGGCAAACTGACAGCTAAGATAAGAGGCTGAGCTTTTAAACGGTATGTCACTTCACAAAAACAGGACTGACCTACATGACCAACAAAATGCGGAAATACGGAAAACAGCAGCAGCAGCTCTATACCAGAGCGCTCTATAAAAATGAGACAGAAGAACAAAGGAAAAGAAACAGAGCGAAACTCAAAGAAAGACAAATGAAAACCAGAAATACAGACACTGCGGCAAAAAGGTCACACAGGCAATGCAAGACAAACAGACTGAGCAAACACAAGAGTATAAATACAATGAGAACAAACATCAGGGACTAATGAGAGGGCAGAGCAGCAGACAACACACAGGTGGGACAGATAACAAGGAGGCAGGACAGGGAGGAGACAACAAGAACAAAAACAACAACAAAAGCACATGGTGCAGGAAACAGACTAGGCTGGGGCAAGAACAGAAAAGGGCAGACAAACCACAGAAACCATGTCATTAATCTAGAACGGACAAAAATCCACGTGTTGATGTTAGCCCAGTGCTAACAGATTACTAAAATTCCATCGGGTGATTTTTTTTCCTCCTGCTTTGACCAAGATTTAACGTTTAGACCCTGAATTGAAGGCCTTGTGGTTCAGCACTGATAAATACAGATCATATTACTATTACATATAGGTACTTATACGTATATGTGTATATGTATACTGTAGTATACATATCTTTGTAGTTCTACAGTTACAGACTGTAGTCCATCTGTTCTTCTGCATACTTTGTTATCCTGTTCTTCAGTGGTCAGGATCCCCACAGGACCCCCACAGAGCAGGTACTATTTGGGTGGTGGTGTGTTAGAGTGTGTTGTGCTGGTACGAGTGGATCAGACACAGCAGTGCTGCTATGGCTCCATACCTGCTCTGTGGGGGTCCTGTGGGGGTTCTGACCAATGAACAACAGGGTAACAAAGTATGTAGAGAAACAGATGGACTACAGTCTGCAACTGGACATGAAAGGTATATATATGTACTACATATGGGACATATTATTATGGTGTGTGTCAGTGTGTGTCTGTGTGAGTGAGTGTGACTCACAGTCTTGGGTTCGATGCTCTCGGCCGCTTTGGTCATGCCGTCCAGGCATTTCCCCACGATGGGTAGAATCTGTCTGTCCACCTCAGCAAAGGTCTTCATGGATTCCCCCAATCTCTCGATCCTCCTCTCCTCCATGTCCTGGATCTTCTGCTCACGCACACACATTGCATGCATTTCATATACATATATGTACATTTTATGTATATATATATATATATATATATATATATATATATATATATATATATATATTGTTGACACAATATGATTGTGTCAATATACATGACTGAGGGTGGTGTGTGTGTGTACCTGGAAGATGTTGGGGATGAGTGTGTGGTAATGTTCGGTCTGTTCCTGGTTAAATTTCTGCAGGTAGTTGGAATACTCGCTCTTACAGTCAGCCGCCATCTGGTGTCTCAACTGAGCCTGCTGCCTCGCCTGGAGAGAGAGAGAGAGAGAGAGAGAGAGAGAGAGAGAGGGAGAGAGAGAGGAAGAGAGGAAAAGAGAGATTATTCTTCTGAAAGAACCAACTGAAAGAACATTCTGTGAAGTTCTCTGAGACTCATCACCAACTGGCCGTCAGTCTGTCCAGCACACACACACACACACACACACACACACACACACACACTGCCCTGTCCACTTCACTGGAAACACTTCTCTGCATCCACTCACTGTCCACTTCATAAGCTCCACTTACCTCACAGCTCCACTGTACAGTGGACAGTTACAGACCGCAGCTCACCTGTTATGCCATTCATCACTGGTCAGTTTCTGACCTCAGGACTGTTCAGATGTTATTTGGCTGGGGGTCCACTCTCAGCTCAGCAGTTACACAATCATCCAAAAATTTCCAGTGTGGTCAGAAACTGACCCCTGATGATGAGGTGGGGCTACAGGAGAGGGGTTTCTGATAAAGTGGCCAGTGAGTGTTTACACAAGAAGATTGCAGAGTGTGTGACATGTATGATCTACATGAAGAGCCAGTGCTGACACTTACAAGCAGACACATGCTCCACAATCTAGAATGGACTGCGGTTCTAGAACTCTAACAGAACGGACGAAGAGCTCTAGAACCGGTTCTGAGGCGCTGCTGGACTGGATCAGCAAGACAGTAAACTTTCAGCAGAATATGAGAGAGTTTATCCTGATTACTGATACACACATACAAACATCTGTGCACGAGAGAGAGAGAGAGAGAGAGAGAGAGAGAGAGGGAGGGAGACAGAGAGGGAGAGAGAGACAGCAGGAGACAAAGAGAGAGAAACAGTGAGCGCAAAAGAGAAAGAGAGAGAAACAACAAGAGAGGGGAAGAGAGGAGAGAGAGAGAGAGAGCAAGAGAGAAAGAGAGAAAGACAGAAGAGCGAAAGAGCAAGATAAAAAAAGAAAAAGAAAGAATGATAGTCAGAGGGACAGAGGGAAAAAAGTGAAGGTAAAAAAGAGAAAGAGGGAGAGAGAAAAGGAGAGTAAGAAAAAGCAAGAAAGAGGAAGAGAGAGAAGAAAGAAAGAAAGAAAGAAAGAAAGAAAGAAAGAAAGAAAAAAGAGCAAGAGAGAAAAGAAAGAAAGAGGAAGAAAAAAGAAAAAGAGGCAGAGCAATAGTGAGATGAAGAAAGAGTGAAAGACAAAGAAAAGAGGTAGAAGGAGAGGCAAAGAGATGGAAAGAGAAAAGGAGAGACCTAGAGAGAAGAGTGAGAGAGCAAGAGAGAGTGATAGTAAGAGAGAGAAAGAAAGAGAAGGGGAGAAGAAGGAGAGACAGAGAAAGAGAGAGAGAGAGGAAAAGAAAGAAAGAAAGAAAGAAAGAAAGAAAAAAGAAAGAAAGAAAGAAAAGAAAGAAAAGAGGCAGAGCAATAGTGAGGTAAAGAAAGTAAGAGAAAGACAGAGAAGGGGAGAGATGGAGAAAGAAAGAGGGAGAGACAAAAAGACAGAAAAAGAGAGAAAGAAAAGAAACAGAAAACGGTAGAGACAGAAAACGAGAGCGAGAGAGTGACTAAGCGAGAGATAACGAGAGAAAGAGAGAGAGGATTTTCAGCAAGACCTGGTTTTAACCACATCCTGAACAAATTCTAGGAAATCAAACCCAGCCATCTGTTACCATGGACACGCTCATCACTCAAATTCTGGGTTGCCATGGAGACAACTCTGCCTTTGATCTACTGTAGGCTGAGATTAAACAACTGCACTCTCTGATAGCTGTGCTGCTATTAAAGCTTGTTAAGCTGCTGATTAATCTTCATGCCAGACAATGAAGTCGAAGCTCTACAACAACGCCACGTGTGCAGACGTTCACATTCGCAGCCGCGTGATTGGTGGGGCAGACAGACGCTAACGAGGCCGTGACTGCCGAGACCTCCACAGTGGGTGGGCCATGTGGGCGTGTCTATGGGTGCACAGGTAACGACAGACGCACGCAGACCCACACATACACCTGCCCCTGTGCACCTACCTTAAGGTAACATCGCTTCAGCGTTCGATAAAATAAAAATAAACAAATAACAGAGTTAGCTTAGCAGGAATTAAAGACTTTGCGGCTCTTACAAACTAAAATATACATAAATGTGACGCCAACGACACAAAAGACAAACGCATTCAGATCTACACTCAAATGATTCAATGTACATAATGATGCTAATGTAGCTAACAAGTAATTAAGGATTATACCCCGCTAATTAGCACTGTGCTAACTGTGCACATGCTCTCAAAAACAATGTTATCTGTTTTAAGACATTGTGTCAAACTGTTAGTTTCACTGCAGTCAAAAGTATGTGATTGAGTTCAGGTGTTTTAGCCACACCCACTGCTAGTAGGTGTATAAAATCAAGCACATAGCCTTGCAGTCTCCATACGTAAACATTGGCAGTAGAATGAGTCGTACTGAACGGATCAGTGACTTTAAACATGACACTGTTACAGGATGATCCCTTTGCCACAAGTTCTTCGCTGCTAAAGCTGCCCTAGACAACTGTAAGTGCTATTATTGTGAAATGGAAGCTCAAAGCGATAGCAGAGCTGAAGCACATAAGAATCGTCCATGCTCTGCTGCATCACTCACTACAGAGCTCTAAACTGCCTCGGGAAGCAACGTCAGCACAAGAACTGTGAGTCAGGAGCTTCATGAAATGGGCTTCCATGGCTGAGCAGCTGCACACAAGCCTAAAATCACTATACGCAATGCCAAGCGTCGGCTGGAAGGGTGTAAAGCACTGCTGCTGGACTCTGGAGCAGTGGAAACGTGTTCTCTGGAGTGATGAATCACGTTTCACTATCTGGCAGTCTGATGGATGAGCCTGGGTTTGGCGAACACCAAGAGAACGTTACCTACAAGAATGCACAGTGCCAAAGTTTGGTGGAGGAGGGATAATCATCTGGGTCTGTTTTTCAGGGTTAGACAATTACATGTTTCTAACTTTGTGGCAGCAGTTTGGGGAACGAGGCCATGTCCAGCAAGCTCATATAGGTGCGTGGGTCAGGTGTTATTCACTACAATACCCAGCATGCATTAAGCAAATAGAGCACACAGCCATTGGGAATCCCTGTGGTGTCAACCAATCCTGACTGCTAGCCTAGCTACTTGGCTATAGGCTTGTCAACACAACCAAGCTAGCATTAGCACAACTCTTACTTTGGTCATCAAACAAAATTGTAAAGAAAACAGCGTAAGACGTCTAGATGACCAGCTACCTTTAGCTAATTTTAGCTTTTAGCTCTGTAATGTCTTCCGTGCCTCTCAAACGCTAGAGGGCGCTCCCTGAGTCCACAAAGAATGGGTTAATATGGAGCATTTGAGCAAAATCATAGTTTATAAATGCTTAAATATTTTTAATGTAAAAGAATGAATTCATTTCCTGAACACAGAACAGCATAAAACATTTTAACGTTGCTGTTATATTTTAAGAGCTTTTAAACTCGAGTTATAGGAGTTTCATGCACATTCATGACGTCTGTGAGCGTGAACAGCTAATGAGCTGCTCCGCTCGCCAACCAATCAGCACTCAGTAGCAGTAATGTTAGTGTCCTGTTGCGCAAAACCCGTTTGCTGTAGAAAAAAGGAAACATACAGGTCAGTTTTCTTTGTTTTTTTAGTGAAATACATCCTTCTACTTTCTAAATTGAAGGGAAAGTTCTGTGTAAGTGATTAGAGACTATTTTAACTTTTCGTTTTTAGCCGTTGAGCTTCATTTACTCCCATTCATTGAGGACTCGCTCGCGGGCGCCCTCTGCTGTTCAGCAGTCCTGGTTTTGATATAACGGAGGAAATAGGAAGCGGCCAGACTCTTCATAAAGTCTCTAAACTGGCTCCCCGGAAGAAGGGGGTGTTTTTACATTTTTTATGTAAATTTTACATGGTGAAAGTGTCTTATTCTACTAGCAGATAAATGTGCATTGTTTCTCATTGACTAAATTATTTGCCAACAGAATAAGTAAATTTCACTGGATAAAATGACTTAAAACAAGTAAACTTTTGGTAGAAATTTGTCAAACAGTCTTATATTATGCTTACAACAATTTTAAAATGGGAAGTTATAGATATTTAAACACTAAAATATGACAAATTTGCAAATTTAAGAACACAGTTAGCAACATGCTAACTGCACAATTGCACTATTTTGCTAATTGGTGGGGTATAAGATTACATTACCTGTTAGCTACATTAGCCTTGTAGCTCCCGTGCTAAATATACACACTTAAAAAAAAAAGATGCTGCCTCAAGGGTTCCTTAGTAAAGTCAATGAGTTCTATATAGAACTATCTGTATGCTAAAATGGTTCTTTGCGTTGTGAAATGGTTCTTCAGAGTGTAATAAAATACTATGGTGCTATGGGCCCTTTAAGACATGACAGCTGACTCTCACCCTCAGAGAGAGAACCAGGGTGGAGAGGAAGAGTGTGGGTGAAGAAAAGAACAATGACTTTTCTACAAGGACTCGTTAAAGGAAAGTAGGCGCTGTGCTCTGTGTGATCACACACACACACACACACACACACACACTCAGATTTTCCAGCACTGCCACGGCGACAGAGAGCAGACACTGAGGACGGATGACGGAGGAGTGTGAGGAGAGAAGCAGATGCGAGAAATGAAAGAAAGAGAAATGAATTGATCTCTCCAGGCTCCGCCCACAAACGTGGTCTTTCATAACAAGTAAATCTCTTTCAACATGACTCTAAATGTAGGTATTGTGATATAAACTGAGTCTGATCTACAGTTTCTCATTAGGTTGAATGAATAACTGACTCTAAATGTAGGTATTGTGATATAAACTGAGTCTGTTCGACAGTTTCTCATTAGGCTGAATGAATAACTGACTCTAAATGTAGGTATTGTGATATAAACTGAGTCTGTTCTACAGTTTCTCATTAGGCTGAATGAATAACCGACTCTAAATGTAGGTATTGTGATATAAACTGAGTCAGTTCTACAGTTTCTCATTAGGGTGAATGAATAACCGACTCTAAATGGAGGTAATCTGATGTATACTCGTCTGTTTGTCCAGGATGCGTGTGTGTCTGTGTGGTCAGTAAGAACAGATGCAGTGCTGTTCGCTGTTATTTGTGACTTGCAGTCTAATTAGAGATGCCACGACACCAATCTGCCTTCTGTGATGCTGCTAAGCTCCGAGTATCAGCAGATACCTGTCCAATATATCACCGCTGTCCAAAGAAAAGCAAGTATCTCTGAAATAGCAACTTTACAGGAGAAGGCAAAAGGTCTTAACTATTCATGTAAGTCATGATTTTGGAGCATTTCTATTGGTCGATTCATCAAATAAAGAGCAGTGTTCAAATTATGTAAAAACAAAAAAATCATAAAAATAGAGATACCTTTAAAAAAAAAACTGACCTTAGAGATTCTTTAGGAATCCTAAACGATTCTTAAATGATTCTTTAGGAAACTAGTCACTGAATTATGACATCTCCAAATTTCGCAGTTACTCTGTTTGATTCAATTCAATTACACTTCCATTAAATTACAGTTCGACTGATTCAGTACCGATTCTTTAGGAAATGACTCATGAAACTTCAAACTTCACCACAACTGATGATTTGATTTGGTTTGATACATCGTCACTGTCCAAAGAAAAGCAAGTATCTCCAAAATGGCAACCTTACATAGTCTTAACTCTTATCGTAAGTCAATGAGATTTCATTCAAAGTAATTTTGAAGCATTTCTATTGGTCCATTCATCCAATGAAAGAGCAGCTGCCGTGTTCAAATAATTTAAAAGAAATTGACAATAAATAAAAATGTAGACTTTTTTTTTTTACCAAGGGTGTAAATCTCTGACCTCAGAGATTCTATGGGAATCCTAAAAGAATCTTAAATGAGTCTTTTGGAAACGATTCGGTGCATCAAATCTTACATTTCACAATTACTCAGTTTGATCCAATTCAATTACAATTCCGTTAAATTATAGTTCAACTGATTCCGTGACGATTCTTTAGGAAATGACTCATGAAATTTCAAAGTTTACTACAACTGAATTTGATTTGACTCAGTCTGATATATCGTCACGATCCAAAAGAAAAGCAAGCATCTCCAAAATGGCAACTGAAAAGGTGACGGCAAAAGCCGCCTTGACTTTTAATGCAAGTCAGTATAAAGAGCTTTTATTCCACGTGATTATGGAGCATTTCTATTGGTCCATTCACCACAAAATAAAGAGCAGCTGCTGTGTTCAAATTATGTAAAAAACTGAAAATAAATAGAAACGGATGCTTTTTTTGGGCAGCGATGATTTTCTCTTCAAAAACTACTAAGATTAAGCTCTTTATTTAAAATGATGACTAAAGTAGTTTATGATGCTGAAACTCTATCACTCTATTAACCCCACAGTAAGAACCACACAGCTCACATCATACCACGCAGTGAGAGCGAGTGCTGTTAGATCTGGTACACGCAAGCCTGGATGGTGCTTTGTGTTTTTAAACAGCACCTACATGATGTGAGTGATGACGTCATGCAAAATGATTTTTTCACTTAACTGTCTCTCTTTTATTGTGTCATAACACAGTACTGTGTTGAGAATACACACATATAGCTGACACATCAAACGTGCTCACTCTGCTCTCTCTCCTTCCAGACCACTCTGCTCATTATGTAAATGAGCCAAAAGGCAACCAATCAGATTGCTGATATGTGGCAAGAAAATCGATTGTGTCATGCCAACAGTCATACAATGAGATTCAAAACTACAGAGCAGGAGATACAAAAAAAGAAAGTTTTTTAAAAGTTTTATTACATTAGATGATTTTTGAACGTTTAAAAACTACTTTAGACTGTGTGGCAGCGCAGAAACGGCCCACTGCTCTGCACACGCTTGCATTTCTGCACCTCAGCCTGCTTGAGTTTTAGTGACTGTTGATTCGGCTTGCTTTAGCGAAAATACATTGAGTGTATTTATATGCGCTTAATAATCCGATCATAATCAGATTTCTGCAGTTGTCGGATTGTCCAAATGGTCATGTAAACAGCACACTCTGATTTCTTAGATCGGAGTAAGGTCTAGAAATCTGATTAAGAAATCTGATAAAGAGAGCTGGATTTTAGCTCAGTAATCAGATTTCTCAGTGCATGTGAACTCTTACTCTGATTTCTTTCAGATTTCTCAGTCTGCACATGTGTGAAATCAGACTGCGGTACTAGACATAAGTGAGAAGCGTTTAACGCAGAACCCACGAGACGCAGCAAAACACTTTCGGATACTTGACGAAATGAGGGATTTAAGTATTCCTCATCTTCTAGATGATGTATGTTCATATTTTCAGGTAAAGTGGTGCGATGCTTAAAAAAAGTTTTACGTTACGTTTACGTCACGTCTTCTGTGAGTTTATTGGCTGGTTGTAAAGCAGAAATCTGATTACTGTCTGACTCGTGCAGACCCGGAGTTTCCTCATTATCTGATCACTCAAGTGCATGTAAACGTTGATCGGATTACTGACAAAATCTGATCTTCTGCAGTTATCGGATTATTAAGTGCATGTAAACACAATCACCGTCACATACATTCATACACACATGAATTAAAAACACTCCCTTTTAAAACAAGCACAGGGTTTATACTATATTCAAATCATTTTAACATTCAGATCTTTTTATTTATTTATATTTTTTTTAGCAGTAGCAGTCGACCCTGAAATCTAGGGTTGCTGCCACTTTCTGTATGTCCGGTTTTAGGTCTGAATGACATTCATCCTTTTATACTCTCCTACATCATATTCCATTCAGCATTTTCTGCAGATATCAGCGCAATACTGATATGCAGTACAGGATCAGTACCGACTCTACTGATAAACAGGCTTCAGTGTCGTTACATGTATTATGTATATGTGTATGTAGAGGTGGAAGCAGACGAATCCTGTCTGGATCTTATCAGAACAATTCACAGACATACACGCACACACACACACACACACACACACAAATACAAATACACACTCTAACACACTCCTACCTTCTCCACGTCGGCCTTCGTCACATTGATATCAGCGTCCATTTTCTCAAAATACTGCTGCGCTCTGTCCGCCTCCTTACAAGCCCTCTCGAAATTCCGCTTAGACTGTAACACACACACACACACACAAAACACATGTATTAGTGCACACTAATACACACCAAGGATGTAAATCTCTGACCTCACAATGATTAAACTTCCTAAACAATTCTTTACGAAACGATTCAGTGCATCATCAAATCTCAAATTTCACAATTAGTTCGACTGATTCAGTAACGATTCTTGAGGAAATGACTCATGACTCATGAAAGTTCAAATTTCACCACAACCAAATTTGATTTGATTCAACTATGATTCTTTTAGAACATGATTCAGTATAACAGGAACTCTCAAATTTCACCACAGTTTGGTTTAATCATGAGTTTGATGATGATTCTTTAGGAACTGATTCAGTGCATCATGGAATCTCTAACTTCCTCACAATTCATGTTAAGTTCAATTATGATTCTTTAGGAAATGATTCAGTTCATCATAAAATCTCACATTATCACTGTAATATAGTATGATTTGATTCGGCTACAGTTCTTTAGGAAACAATTCAGTGTGTCATAAAATCTCAAATTTCACCATGATTCAATTTGATTTGGTTTGATCTGATTGTGATTCTTTAAGAAAATTATTTAGGACACCAAAAAATCTCAAACCTCACCAAGACTCAGTTTGTAATTTCATTCAGTTATGAGTCTCTAGGAAAAAATTCAGTACATCTCAATTCCACCACAAGTCAATTTGATTAAATTCAGTTACAAATCTTTGGGAAACAATTCATTGTGAAATCACAAATTTCACTCTAATTCAGTTTGATTCGATTCAATCACAAGTCTTCAGGAAATGGTTACTGCATCACGATTCAATTTCATTTGATTCAATTAAGATTCATTAGGAAACCATTCAGTGCATGACACAATTTCAAACTGAAACGAGGTGATTATTTTGGTACATAGCACAATAGTAACTGGAAGAATTATTTGCACATTAATGTAATAAAACCTTTACTTTTTAAAACAGAATAAAACATTTTTGGCCAAAAATGAACACATAATAATTTGTAATATTAATATCCATTATATAATGGATTATAATTGATTCTAACATTCCACAATTTATGTGGTTTAATCTCCACCTTCAGATGGATGTTTACAGTGAATAGATCAGCCCACGCGGTATAACAGGCCCACAGCAGCGTTACACTGACCCTCCCATCCATCTACACTTACAGCACATACACACATAACCCAGCACTTCTGTAGGTCAGTAAATATTGAGAGTCGTCTTTGTGTTTGCGCTCGCCCTCCTTTCCACTCCTTTATTCACTCCTTTATTCCTTCCTTCTTTATTCCATTTCTTCCCTCTACTCATTTATTGGAGAGGACAATCGCCATTTGTTTCAAGAGTCTCTCTGGCCACAACCTCCCTCACACACACACACACACACACACACACAATGAGATCATTCACACACACACTTAAACTCTCACTCTCAAACACACACACACTTGAAATCGCAAACTCACTGTTGCTAAATTGTGGCCATCAAGGGATGCATATGGTCATCAACAATACTCAGATAGGCTGTGGCTTTCAAGCGATGATTGATTGGTACTAACAGGCCCAAAGTGTGCCAAGAAAACAACCCCACACCATTACACCACCTCCACCAGCCTGGACTGTTCAGACAAGGCAGGCCAGATCCATTGATTCATGCTGTAGGTGCCGAATTCTGACCCTACCCTCTGTGAGCCTTGAGATTCATCGGACCCGGCTATGTTTTTCCAGTCATAGACTGTCCAGTTTGTGCCCACTGCAGTCTCAGCTTTCTGTTCTGGGTTGACAGAAGTTGAACGCGACGTGGTCTTCTGCTGTTGTAGCCCATCCACCTCAAGATCTGAGGTGCTGTGTACTCTGAGATGCTTTTCTGCTCACCAGAGTTGTACAGAGTGGTTGAGTTACTGTAGTCTTTCTGTCAGTTTAAAGTAGTCTGGCCATTCTCCGCTGACCTCTCTCATCAACAAGGGGCTTCCCACAGAACTCTTTATTGCACCATTCTAGAGACGCTGTGCATGAAAATCCCAGGAGATCAGCAGTTACAGAAATACTCCAACCAGCTCGTCTGGCACCAACAGTCATTCCACGGTCAAAATCGTTGGGATCACATTTGTCCTCCATTCTGATGGTTGATGTAAACATCACCTGAAGTTGCTGACCTATAGGCATGGTTTTATGGACTGCACCGCTGCTAAACGATTGGCTGAATGGATGATGGCATGAATGAGTGTACAAGCGTTCCCAATAAGGTGCTTGGTAAGTGCATACATACATATTTCTCTGCAGTCTGTAGCTCTATAGCTGCCTGGTCTGGAGATCTACCACCCTGGAGAGTTCTGGTCCAACAGTGTTAGATTAGGGGTGGAGCTAAACTCTGCAGGGTGGTAGAGCTCCAGGACCAGGATTGGGCACCCCTGCACTTCAGTTATTCGGAATAAGGAGTGGAGTGGGCAAGCAGACATTTGATCCACCACTTTTCCATCAATCTGAAGAACTATTTAAGCATGAAATGCTTCTACACCCTTAAAAAAGGTTCTTCAAGTGTTCTTTAGTGAAAACAATGGTTCTGTACAGAACCATGAACACTCAAAGAACAATTTGTAGGCTTATATTGATGGAAAATGTGCTGTATATGGTTCTATATAGAACTTTTTTTTTTAAATGGTTGTATATAGCACCAAAAAGGGTTCTTCTATTGTTACAAGCTTGACATTGCAACAACAGCAGAACCCTTTTTAGTGCTATGTAGAACTCTTTTCAAAAACAACACGTTCTCCATCAATCCGGAGAACCATTTAAGCACACAATGGTTGTGCACTCTTAAAAAAGGTTTTTCAAGGGTTCTTTAGTAAAAACAATGGTTCTAGATAGAACCATGAACACTCAAAGAACCATCTGCAGGCTTATATTGATGGAAAATATGCTGTATATGGTTCTACATGGAACCTTTTTGAAAGTCGAGTGGGCAAGCAGGCCTTTGACCCACCACTTTTCAGAGTATAGGGGTGATACCTCACCAATTTTTTGACTAATTTCAGGACACAAAAAGAACTCCACCTTCCCTGCACTACACTTAAAAAAGACCGTTCTTCAAGTGTTCTTTGGTAAAGAAAATGGTTCTATATTGTATCATGTACACTCAAAGGACCCTTTGCATGATTAAAAGGTTCTTTGTATCATGAAAGGGTTACTCAGATTGATGGAGAATGCGCTGTACATGAAGATCTGAAGGACCCTTTCATGATTCAAAGAACCGTTTAACCATGTGAAGGGCTCTTTGAATGTTCATGGTACAATGAAGAACTATTTTCGTTACAAAAGAACCTTTGAAGAACCATCTTTTCAAGTGCGTAGTTTAAGGAAAGTGAAGTTGTCAGATGTAAGCATCCTGAAATCAGTCAAAAAAGTGGTGGGGCATCGCCCCTATACTCTGAAAAGCGGTGGAACCTGAACTCTCCAGGGTTCTAGATCTCCAGTACCAGGATCGGTCTTTTTTAAAAGTGTACACAAACCACTGACCCAAAAAATAAGTCCGTATAGACATCGAACCACACGGCTCACTCACTCGATAACACTGAATTTATATAGAGTTATCAAGTAGTACTAGTTAGCGTCTTTAGTTTAATAACGTTTAGAGAACTTTAGCCCTGATTCACCTCAGATAACTGCGTGAACGAAGAAAGACCCACACATTATTCACTGCTCATAATTAATTGATAATTGATAACTGATGATTGATAATTCATTAATTGTTTAATAAACTTTCACTAGCAAATGTTGTTGTTGACCTCACTCTACGGACACATGACTTTGGCCTTTGGACATAAAATGAAGTAGAATGTGGACTTTCTTGTCTCTCGCAAAAGCTTGACGTGGAGCCCTGCACTCCGCTCTGGTTTAATCATTTTCTACTCATTGTCCAACACACACACACACACACACTTGTTCCAGACAGAGGGTGGACAGAGGAATGTAGTGTGTATCCTGTCTGCTCCAGCCATGACTCTCAGACTACCTCTCTGCTAGAAGGTTTCAGACCCCCAGGCCACCTCGCTGACCCCTGGGTTTCTCCAGAACACTCCACAAACTCCTTCCCTTCAGCTCTTCACTTCAACTTGTTTTCTTCAGATAAGATCGGCAGTGCTGAATTAGCATTATGCTAAGCTAAGTAGCGTAAAGACAGTGCCAAACACATCGTCATCTCCTGGGCATTGAAGGTTTTCAGAAGGTGTCCACTTTCACTTGGTTTTCGTTTATGTCGCAGCGGATCTTACAGTTTTTTATTTCGTTTTCAGGTTTCAACTAATGTCGCCATGTTTATTTATGTTATGGGTCACGAGTTTCTTTAACAGTATCGGTTCTAGAAAAACTTTTAAGTTTGCAGCAGCTTCTCGTTTAACGTAGGTCATTTTTATCTACGGGTCAGTGTGTCCATTTCATTTATAGCTGCCGTTAACTGAATTAGCAGCGTGAGAAGATGTGCTGGAGCTTCATCTCCCCAGCTTTTTTTTTTCGTAGTGAAAGGAACTGTCTGAATGCTTAAATAGTTCTTTGCATGGTTCTTCAGATTGATGAAGATGCAAAGAACCCTACAAGCATGAAATAGTTTTACACTCTTAAAAAAAGATGGTTCTTGAAGTGTTCTTTAGTAAAAACAATGATTCTGCGTAGAACCATGAACACTCAATCTGCATGCTTAAATGGTTCTTTGCATGGTGAACTGTTTTTTCTGACTGAGGGAGAATGTGCTGTATAAGGTTCTATGTAGAACATCTTTAAAACTGGTTGTGTACAGTACAGAAAAAGATTCTTCCATTGTTGCAAGCTTGACACCATAATAACATCAACAGAACCTTTTTTGGTGCTATACAGAACCATATACAACACATTCTCCATCAATCTGAAGAACCACTTCACCATGCAAAGAACTCTTTAAGCAGGAAATGGTTCTTTGAGTGTTCTATATAGAACCACTGTCTTTTCTAAAGAACTCAATAATAGAACCCCTTTTCCAAAAACAGCACCTGCTCCATCAGTCTGAAGAACCATTTCATAATGCGAAGAACCGTTTAAGCAATGGTTCTACACTCTTAAAAAAGACTTCTTCGAAGGTTATTTAGTAAAAACAATGGCTATGGTTCTGCATAGAACCATGAACACTCAAAAAACCATCTGCATGCTTAAATTGATGGAAAATATGTTGTATATGGTTCTATGTAGAACATTTTCAAAAGTGGTTCTATATAGTGCCCAAAATGGTTCTGCTTTTGTTACAAGCTTGACATCATATCAATAGCAGAACTCTTTTTGGTTCTATATAGAACCATATGCAACATATTTTCCATCAATCTGAAGAACCATTTAACCATGCAAAGAACATTTAAGCATGTAAATGGTTCTTTGAGTGTTTGTGGTTCTATATAGAACCACTGTCTTTACTAAAGAACCCTTAAAGAACCATCTTTTTATCTTTTTTTTAAAGAGTGTATACAGAACTCATGGTTCTAAATAGAACAATACCCTTTACTAAAGAACCCTAGTTTACACTAAAATCCCTCCCCTATAGTCTGAGAGCTGATTTGGAGCATTGTGGGTATAGTCTGAAATGAAGCTCCAGATGGGCTCAGTAATCCCAATCTGGGCGGAGATGATAATGCCAGACTGTGGATTGACTCTGGTCCAGTTTACAGATTATTGATCCTGGAATGTTGATACATTTGTTTTTGATCAACAGCACTGGATTATAGATTATGGACTACTAGGGAGTATATCTCTGAGCCCACCACATTCTGAATTGATTGTCTTTTGGAAATAATTCAATGCCTCAGGAAATTTCATTGATTCATGATTTTTTTCCATTCAGAATATTTTTTAAAAATATGATGAATGTATAAATGTGACTGGAGGAGCCACACAGTAGTGGAATATGATCAATAACAACAGTACGTCAAGCATTTCTTGGATTTTCCTATTTGACAAATAGCCTGATCGTTTTATTTTGTCCAAAATTGAGAGCATAAATTGACCAAAATTATCATAATCACCTGCAATTGATTCTAATATTACAAAATCAATGCAGGCCATCCTGCATTAACTATATATTGGGATTAGTTCTGATTGGAAAGAGGGTTACTAATTACTAAGGAGCCCTGCTTGTGACATCCCATATACATAAAAGAATGTGTGGCCACGCCTTATTAATGTGTGGGAACGAGATCCTAATGTGTGGCCACGACTTAGTAAAGTGTGGGAATTAGATAATTAAGCTGTGGCCACCAATTAGTAAGGCACCGGAACAATATCATGCCTTACTAAGTCGTGGCCACAACTTAATTATCTTGTTCCCATGCCTTATTATGTCATAGCCACAACTTAATTATCTTGTTCCCATGCCTTTCTGAGACATGGCCACTGATCTTTTTCCCATGCCTTACTAAGTCGTGCCCACGACTTAATTATCTTGTTCCCATGTCTTACTTAATCATGGCCTGACTTAATTATCTGGTTCCCATGCCTTACTAAGTCATGGCCAAGACTTAATAATCTTGTTCCCATGCCTTACTAAGTCGTGCCCAAGACAAAATTATCCCATTCCCATGCCTTACTAAGTTGTGGCCACACATTATTTTTGTTTACACAGGATGTCACCAGCAGGGCTCTGTAAATACTGATAACTGATCAGATTACAGACTCTTGACTCACCTGTTCCAGCTGCTTCCAGCTGTTCTCAATGTGCTGCTGAGCTTTGCGTCCATCTTGGAAATGCTGAGAGAGAGAAAGAGAGAAAACGTGGTCATTACTGAACGTCCACTTTCTGTAAACTTGGGCAGATCAGCTTTATTACAGTAAAAAAAACAACAAAACTGCACATTCGAGATCTTCACTCCTCTCAAACTGAACCACTGACAACAAAGCAGCTCTCCTCTCACACTGTAAACATTCAGGCCCGTTTGTCCCTTTAGTCCAGGCATGTCAAACTGGGGACCTTCCAGGCCAAAATGCTGCAGAGATTAGCGTTTACCTTCAAACAACACTCTGAATTCAGTTCATAAAGGCCTTTAAGTTCCAACTTAAATGGTGCATGAGTCACCAGTATGTAACACCTGCACCGTTTAGGGTGGAACGGAAAAATTCAAATGCGAAGCTGACTTTTTAGTGTTTGACAGTTTCTCATTGCAGATTAAACGTATCAGGAAACCAGCTGGAGTGATTATAAACGCAAATAAGAAAACGTCTACAACGGCGACCCGGCGCACCCCTCCCTGCCGGGATGTGTGCGCGTTTAGCTTTAACTATTTTAGTGTTAGCGAGCTGCTTCAGCACCTCCAGCTAACATGGCTAATCTAGCCTTTTGGTTATAGTTATTTTCACCTCCATCGGTTTATCACTCTGTAGACGCTGTTGTGTTCTAATAGCTGTGAAGGAATTTTCCATGAATTATTTATTTCCTTTATTTAGTTTAGACTCTTGTATTGTTGTGTGTTTGGTTCTCCAACAGTTCTAGACACATCCTCGAATTTCAATTTTGGTAACTAAGACAAAGATAAAGTGACACACCTTTCTGTGGGGAGCTGAAGTGATACAAACCCCTGTATTTCTGAGGTTAATAACTGTCCAGAAGGCAGTAGCAGAACTTGTTTTACCAGCGTTTACACACTTCTGTTTCTTGTAAAGAGGCCCATCTGTGAAGACTTTAAAGGTCGTGTAGTGCCTCAGTCAAACGAAGCTAATGTTGCTAACAGTAAATGAACATGAACTCGTTCATTAGCTTCCACATGAGCATGCATGGCCAATCTATTCCCTTAACGATAGAGGTGATGAATCAAAGCGAGCTCGTTTGCGATTGTGTGTGTGTGTGTGTCTGTTTGCTGTCCGAGTTGCTGGGCAGCGTGCTGCGGCGTGCTGGAGTTCTGAGCATGCTCAGTAGACTCTCTGGAGATCCTCTAAAGGCCCCACTTGGCCAGAGCGCTCCGGGGAGAGTGTTTGTTTGCAGCTCCATCCTCAGCCATCCCTACAGCTCACACACACACACACACACACACGCACACACACACACACACACACACACACACACACACCCACACTGAGCACTCCGTGTATCACACCACTTAAAGCTACAGTTCACCGAAAGATCCAAGTTTCCTCAGTTGAAGCCGATCAGCCGAGGCCTGTTTGGAGCCAGAAGTTTGCTTCTTTAGTTTTAGCACTGGAGCTATGAGGCTAATGTAGCTAACAAGTAATGGAAGTTTATGCTCCACCAGTTAGCACCATGCTAACTGCACGACTGAATCATCACACTTCAATGTCTCGAGCTGCTCAGTAACAGAACTGATTATGTGGTTTCTGACTCTGAGTGACACGCTGTTATCATCTGAGGCAGGAGAAGCATAATGTTGTAATACTGATTTTTCTATGAACCATCACTTTAAGATCTGACAAGAAGACAGACAGAGAGAGAGAGAGAGAGAGAGAGAGAGAGAGAGAAGGGCCAGGAAGTATGACAATATATATCGTTACTGTGATAAATTGTCACATTATGCTCTTTTGATCGTACTGCGTGTATCATCAGTACCTGCAGACACTGACCAACTGCACGTTTCATTATGAAGAGAACAAAATAAGTCCTGTTTAACACTAAAATCGTCATGTTCACAGTTTTTAATAGTCTTTTTTAAAATGTAGCTCTACAAAGAGAGAGAGAGAGAGAGAGAGAGAGAGAGAGAGAAAGAATGGAGAGGCAGACAAAATAGATAAAGAAAGAGGAAAAGAAAAAAGAAACAAAAACGAGAAAGAAATAAAAAAGGTGTAAAAAACATGAGAAAGAGAAAGAGAGAGATGGGGACAAAGCAGAGAGAGAGAAAAAGAGAGGAGGTAGAGACAAAAAGAATGAGAAACAGGTAGAGAGAGAAAAAAAGAGAAAAAGAAAGAGAGACAGACCAAAGAGAGATAGAGAAGAGAGAGACAGAGAAGAGAGAAAGGGAGGGAGAGAGAGAAAGCCTGAGAGAGAAGAAAGAAAAGAGAGACAAATGGGAGAGAAAGTGTAAGATAAAGAAAGAAAGAAAGAAAGAAAGCAATAAGGAGGGGAGTGAGAGAAAGCATGAGACAAAGAAAGAAAGAAAGAAAAGAGAGACGAAGAGGAGTGAGAAAAGAGCTGCAGGGAGGGGTGATGTTCGGCTCTGGTGTGTTTAATATTCACTGTACTGATCTGTATAAACTGTGCGAAGCCTTTAGATCCACACGACACACTGAAACACACTGCACACAGCAAGCACACTCTATAGGGGTGGGCCGGGGTGCCAAATAGCGTCTTTCACACACACACACACACACCACACACACACACACACACACACACACACTCAGGCTGTGTCTCGGTCGGTTCTGAAGCAGCGCTGCTTCCTAAGTCAGTTGGTTTCTCACTTCTCTCTAAAACTGGGGCTGAACGTGCTCACAGGGAACTGACCCGCACGCCACACCGCTCCGTCGCCGTGGAGACCACAAGCTGTTTCCTGCCAATCACGGGCTGTCACTCCGCTCTCAAAGAGAAGGCCTGACCTCTGTTGACCTCTATTGAACTCCACTGAACTGCTCTAATGGAGGCCACTGCTGTGGCCAGAACTTTCCCTGTATGAGCAGACTGGCGTAAAGAGAACGTGGGAACTCCAAAGAGGACCAAAGCTCCTCACAGCTCTCGGCGCTCAGATAAAACAATGAGACGATCAGAAGACCGTTTGACCGCTTAAACTCCCCAGAGAGAGAAACCAGCTCGTGTAAAACACGACCGCCTTCAGCTATCACCATCAAAACTGCCTCTGCGGACCACCTGTATCCCCCTCACTCAGAATATACCTGTTTGTGTGTGTTTATGTTTACTGTACTAATAATTAGTTCTTTATTATTATATAAGTGTTTAAGTTACAGAGAGCGAGAGACACAGAGAGACATGGAGAGAGTGAGTGACTGACACTAAAAAAGACTTAGACATGGGGAGAGACAGACATAGAAAGAAAGAGTTAACAGAGCTAATAGAGTTAACGCGGCCAGAAAGAGCAGGAGGAGAGGACGTTCTGATGTTATTACTCTTTATTACATTCCATTTATCCTTTTCTTGGAAGGTAGGAAGAAAAAAGGGAGAGAGAGAGAGAGAGAGAGAGAGAGAGAGAGAGAGAGAGAGAGAAGGTGAACTAGTCTCATCCAAATCATAAAACTCTCCGTTTTCCACTTTTTCGCTCCAGTTTTTCTCGTTATGAAATCAGATTTACAGAAGGTTTGAATCAGCCTCAGCATCACGCTGCAGACGACAGCGTCCAGACTGGAACACTTCGTTATGGATATTACAGTAAAACCGTCTACAAGACCACAAGAGCAGAATGACCGCCGACAGACACACAGCCAGCCAAGCCCAAAGACATCTGACCACTCAGACCACTTACACCTGACCACTTCATTACACCTGAGATGGGTGGATGGAGAGATGGATGGACTGGTAGATAGATGGATTGATGAAGGGATGGATAGATGGAAGAGATGGACAGGTGGGTGCATGGATGGATGGAGGGACAGATGCATGGATGGATAGAGGGACAGATGCATGGATGGATGGACGCATGGAGGGATGGATGGATGCAAGCCTAGATGGATGGACAGGTAGATGGATGGATGGATGGATGGATGGATGGATACATGGATGGATGGATGCATGGAGGGATGGATGGATGCAAGCCTAGATGGATGGACAGGTAGATGGATGGATGGATGGATGGATGGATACATGGATGGATGGATGCATGGAGGGATGGATTGATGGAAGAGATGGACAGGTGGATGCATGGATGGATAGATGGATGGATGCAAGGCTAGTTGGGTGGACAGGTAGATGGATGGACAGATGGATTGATAGATGGCTGGACGAGTGGCTGGAGGGATGGAGGAATGGGCACACAGACAGATGGGTGGACTGATGGGAGAGATGGACAGGCGGATGAGTGGCTGGATGGATAGAGGGATGGATGGATGGCCGCATGGATGGATGGACTGATGGAAGAGATGGACATGTGGACGGATGGGTGAAAGGATGGATGGATGGAGGAATGGACACATGGATAGATGGATGGATTGATGGGAGAGATGGACAGGTGGATGGATGGATGGAGGGAGGGATATATGGATGGATGGATGAATTGGTGAATAGACGGCTGTACGGATAGATAGATAGATGGCTGGATGAGTGGCTGGATGGATGGAGGAATGGACAGATAGATGGATTGGTGAATAAATGGAGGGATGGACAGATAGATAGTTCAATGAGTGGCTGATGGATCGAGGGACGGATGGATGGACAGATGGATGGATGTTAGGAATGACTGGATAGGGTAAATGTTTAGAAGAATAGAAGGATGGTGTCAAAAGGTGGCCAAAGGTGGATGAATAGTTGGATGGATGGATGGATGGAAGGAAGGATTGGATTGGGTAGATGTATAGAAGAATATATAGATAGTGTCAAAAGGCCTGGCCTGCAGAGGATCTTAAACGCTCTCTCTCTGTCTCTCTCTCTGTCTCTCTCTCTGTCTCTGTCTCTGTCTCTGTCTCACAGAAGCAGGTACAGTATTGTTTAATCCAGTGAACATATGGCTCCCTTTAATTCCCTTAGATCCCACTGCTGAAGATCTGTGTGTGTGTGTGTGTGGTGTGTGTGTGTGTGTGTGTGTGTGTGTGCACGCGCATGTGCGCATGTGTCTAAGCTTTAGCACAAAGAAAGGAAGACGGATAGACAGACAGACAGTCTGCATGTGTCAGTGTCTCGGTAACTATTGACAACCACACATCTTCCATCTCATAATCTACCTCATGGAGCCAGACAAACAGAGAGAGAGAGAGAGAGAGAGAGAGAGAGAGAGACGGAGAGATAGAGAGAGAAACCGAGAGAGAGAGAGAGAGAGAGAGAGACAGAGAGAGAGAGAGACAGAAAGAGACAGAGAGATAGAGAGGAAACCGAGAGAGAGAGAGAGGGAGAGAGAGACAGAGAGAGAGAGAGAGAGAGCCAGAGAGAGCCAGAGAGAGACGGAGAGATAGAGACGAAACCGAGAGAGAGAGAGAGAGAGAGAGAGAGAGAGAGAGAGAGAGAGAGAGAGACGGGGGGGTGTGGGATGATGAACGGGGGTTTCCGGTAAGTTGCAGTAACACTGCCTTATTTAGACAGATCTCAGGCGCTGATGGAGAGATCTGGAGAGGGAGCTCACATTCAGCGCTACTGTCTGAGGCTCACTGAGCATCATCAGCAGTAGATCGTCTATTCGTCTGCTCTACATCATCTATTCTAAATCACTGCAGGTCGATCATTACAAAGCAGCTGGTTCGGATTCTGAAATCTACACACATGAGCCCACATCAACAGAATTCTAATGCACCAGGTTATTAAATAATAAAGAACAGGGCGTAGGCGCCAGGGCCCGGGCGATATATCGGTCGGCCAACAATGGGCCCTTTTCACAAACAGTCGCGATTACTTCCGGTTTGAGCGTTAGCAGGGTAAAGGGTAACTTCTGCTCCATATAACTACTGCAGAAGTGATGACAACATGTTACAGTAGTGAACTATAATGCTCAAACACGAAGCTACAACAGACATAGGTTATGGTTACACAGCAGGTAAAAGTGGCCCAAATCCGATCTTTTTCTCTGTATGTGACACAGATGTGTGTCTGTGTGTCAGTGTGAACAGCAAAAAACGCATTGAATCTGACATTTTCAATTCCGGTTTGAGACGCTTTCTTATGTGGTACTGAAATCCGATACGTATCCGATCTGCAGCAATGCGACTCAGTCTAAACAGCCAGATCGGAATTCATGCGACTTTTACGTCAATCCAACTCGACATTCGTCATAATTTCGTGCTGCTGAGACTCAAACATTTAGTCTGATGTTTCTGCACCAAAACATTAGAGGAGACTCATCGCAGCCGCTCCGTGTTCGAAGAGGTTTCAAACGAAACGGCTGAACGCGGCCGGAGGAGCCCGAGGCTGCAGCGTCAGAGAGCAGTTTAAAGAATCCGAGGACACGAGCCAAAGAAGTGGCCGAATAACGCGGCCTTTTTATGGCGAACTTAAACACATTCTGGGTGATGAGTCCAGTTGTCAACCACTGGAACTTCATAATCGCTCCTGTGATGCTGGCGGAGACGAAACTGAAAGCTGCGGGAGCGACTGGCGTTCGTTGGCCGTCATGATTGTTTACCTCTGGACGAGCCGCCACGTGAAGCATTGTTCTGTTGCGCATGCGGGTCGGTTTAGGAGCTGATCTGTTCAGACTGATGTCGCATACAGATCACATTTAAAAGATAACGTGAACAGCCAAACTATAAAATCGGATTCGGTGAGAAAATCAGATTTGGGCGACTTTTACCTGCTGTGTAAACGTAGCCTTAGTTTTCATGGAAGCACTGATTTAACTGTAAACCGAGCTAAAATGCTGCATGTGAGGTGTAGCCCTGTTTACTGCTGCTGCAGCTGCTCACATCAAGCAGTCTCTCTATCTTTGTACAACATGCCAGCGATTTCTGTAATATTTCTGTTTTCTAAAGAAAGAAGATCTTTTATATGTCGCATGAATTTGATAGACATTGTTTTGATGTAGCTAGCTATGCTAGAAGCCATTGCTAACAGTAGCTGTATTCCCAAACAAGTGAGCTAGCTAGCTTTCATTAGCTGCTAGTACCAGCTGGCTAACGCGGAGCAGGTTCTGACACACATTTACACCATGCCAGCGATTTCTCTAATATTATAAACACAAACCAGAACTTTTATATGTTAAGTCTATTCTACAGACCTCACAGACACTTTTAGCTGATGGTAGGCTAGCAGGCTACAGGCGCTAATTAGCTAGCCTGCCATTAGCAGTTTAAGGAACACCAGCTTCATTTGAGCAGCAAACTTTAAAGCTAGCTGGCTAGCTATGTTAGCGATCTGCCAAACAGCGTCATTCTTTTAGTTTGAGTACAGTTAAGCTGCTTTATGTTAGCCGAGTAATCCAGTTCGGGATAATAGCTACTGTTAGCAATAGCTTCTAGCCAGCATAGCTAGCTTAATATAAACAGAGTATATCAAATTCATACTACATATTAAAGTTCTTCTTTCTTTTTTAAACAGAAATAACACAGATATCGCTGGCACGTTGTACGAAGACAGAGAGACGGCTTTTTTTTTAGCATTTTAGCTCTGTTTAAAGTTAAATCAGTGCTTTATCCACTTCTTATTCTCACTGTTTGTCATGACAGTGCAGGAAAACTAAAATATAGCTGTTGTAGCTCAGTGTTTGAGCATTATAGTACATTTTGTCACCACTTCTGCAGTAGATATATGGAGTGGAAGTTAGCTTTACCCTGCTAACGCTTCAACTGGAAGTTATCGCGACGCTTTGTGAAAAGGGCCCATATCAGCCAATATTGACAAAAACGATATTTTGGTCACCACATCACCTTTTAAGAAGTGTGACCACTGAGAACTGGCAGTTGTATGAGTCAGTAAAGCACTGTTAGGATACAACTACTGTAACACAAAAGTAAAATATAAAGCATAACATTATCTCGGCCGATATCATGTTATCCAAATTGTTAACCCATTTAAAATCTTAATATAGCAAAATTTTAACCCGTTGAGCCTGTGGTTCATTGTTTTCTCCATTATTTTCTTTGTTTTTACTGGAATATTACTGCTACTTTTATTTTCTTGTTGCATTTTTATTGCATTTTTTTTATTTACACTTTTATCTCGTGCTTTTCAATTGTATTATGTATTATATCCCCTTTTCTGCAATCTTTTTTCTCTTCTTCCTTTGCTGTTTTAACTTTGCAGCACTTTGTGTTGCATTTTTAATGTATGAAAGATGCTATATAAATAAAAATCATTACTATTATTATTATTTTCTCTTTTCTATTTTAGAGCAGAGCTCTGCAATCACTGACAGCTATTGATCAGTGTCTCCAACAGACACACACACAGCTAGTCATGTGTTTCCTGCCTTATAACAGGATGTCTGTTGCATGTGATGTGTTTCCTGACTACTGAATCCTTAACAGATGCACAAACGGCTGCCGGGGAGACATACGGTATGAAGGCCGGTGCGCTAGAACTGTGGTCAGACTGGGCTCTTTTCTGCGTCTCGGTCTCCTAACTTCTCTCTTGGCACAGAAAAAAGACTTACAACAGGCCCTAGAAGATCTGTTATGTTGCCTAGCAACCATAACATCCTGTTGACAAACACACCGCATGATGGAAGAATTGTTTATTGCAAAAACGTCGTAATAAATTAAATAATTTGTTGAACTTAAGTGTATTTTATCATACTGTATTTTGTCGCAGTGTAACATCCCACAATGGCTTAAAATGGACAGAAAAACAACAGAGGAGTAAAATGAAGTGAATGAGGGAGAGAAGGAAACCATGCAGGAAGGGTCTGTGGGGGATTCTGAGGGACGAGAGGGAGAGCATGTCAACATGTGTACAGCGAAGAGGAGAATGAGGGACAGAGCGAGATGGAGGAACCAAAGAGGAAAATGAGATGAAAAAAATTCTGGGAAAGACGCCAACAGACACCATGGAGCCTCCCTACGCTAAAGAAGGTGTGCGTGAGAGATAGAGAGAGAGGGAGGAAAAAGGAAAAACCCCTCTCTGTTTTTCATCCTTTATTTCCTGCTCATCATAATAATGAGAACCACATTCGGCTCATTTCTAAACACCATCACATTACCACCTTTCTTTGCCTGTCTGTTGATGCACCTGTTAAGACTGAACGATACGGCAAAACACGGCGAACCGTGAAAGAGCCCACCTCTACAATATGATTTCCGCAAGCACCTCTATGGGATTTCCAATAATACGAAGCTTGGCTGTTCTCGATTGAGCACTGACATCTGAGGCTTATAAAACGTGTTCTGTAGGTTTTATCGGAGGCTTGTGACAAACATTAACAGATGCTTCAGCTTGTATGTATCAGTTTTACGGTGACTCAGTAAAGAGTCCTGGCATAGAGCTCCTGCCGCCAATGTTTTCCATTCCTAACAACCACCCGGAACCTGCTTAGACTACAGCTCATATTCACAGTAAGTGACATATCTAGAACCTCCTGACTTTTTTTCCCCTCACGAACGAACTACTTATGTTGGTTACGTGTAAAGCCTTCAGTCCAGTTCCTTAAGTCCTAACCAATGGGAGAGCTTGCTTGCCTGTATCTACCCAGATACCACAGAGATAACAATCCTGACTGGATCATTAAGTTGGCTTGAAAAAGCCAACTTACTGTTCTTTGTAATCTTCTTCTTCTTATTATTCTACGCTCAAAAATTAAATGTTTCTCATCCCACAGTTTTCAAGCTGGAACCACAAAACTTTGCAGGATCACTTAAGGTGGACCTGCGTTTGAGGTAGCACTGAATTTAAGGTGGCACTGCATTTAAGGTAGCACTGAATTCAAGGTGGCAGTGGATTTCAGGCAGCACCTAGCAACACATTACCATCCACCTTGTATACTGTAGCAACCGCCTAGCAACACTTTAGCAACACTTTAACAACCATCAGCAGTCTTCCACCATTTTAACGTTTTAACGCAATTAGCTGGCTTTTTCAAGCCAACTTTAAGTTTGTTCTCTAACTTTTCCTTTCTAGTGTTTCTGTTGGCGTTTCAAGATTTGCACCCCTTTGTTTCCAACCAAAACTCAAAATGAAATGAAATTAAACACGTTATAACTAGCCTACGACCCCAGAAAATCAGCAGCACCAAAAGAAAAAAAAATAGAAAATATTTTTCAACACATATGAAAGAAAAAGAAAAAAAAAACATCTGGAGACCTAGCTAGCAATTTCAACAGGATATGACTACATTGGAAAGAAAAGCGAGTGAAAAAAAAAAAAAACAAAAACAAAAAAAAAATCTGATATAGGTTACCAAACCGTACATATATGAGGCCTATTAACGTAACAATAACATCAAAATAACCTGCTGTTGCATTTTTACCAAAG
>NW_023494800.1:32261530-32459030 GCF_904425465.1 Colossoma macropomum
CATTGTCTTGTCTGACTATTAAAATTCAGACCTAACGTGGCCCAGCTGGCTGACTGTATTCGCTATGTTTACCTAGCTAACGCTGGTGTATCTGCTAAATCAACACTCACACAAACATCTACAGTCACACAGAATGATGTGTAGAGTCAGGCAGAGCCACGCGTTCCTCATGAGAGTGAAATAATAGTAGAAAAAACTCTGCAAGCATGCATGCTAAAAATGTTAGCACTGGCTATTACTCAGCGCTGGCCTTTAAACACGTCAGAGCACTAAATACACCAGGGGTCACAACCCAAAAGAGCCATTTTGTCCTGTCCCAACAAAAATCAAACCACCTTGGGAGCCACAACATTTCATGTCCGTTTTACCATCTTGGCTGTAAACATGTCTCAGTATGTGCTGATGTGCTAGTATAGGATAAAAAATATAACATAAACAAAAACACAGACTCACTTTGCTCTGCTTTAATCTTTAGCTCAGCTATAGTCGCTTTTCTCGCATCTCCAGCAGGAAACTTTTCCACAAAATAGAATAGTTTCTTGTAAAACGTCTCTCAACATTCGACTTTTTATGAGGATGAAGTCGCTTCTCATTCTCCAGCTTCTTGTTGAATTTTCCAGTTCCACCTTAAATGGTGCCTGAGGTGCCAGAATGTAATGGCAGCACCATTTAAGGTGGAATGGGACAATTCTAACTAGAAACTGATTTCGGTTTTGTGATTTTTAGTGTTTGACAGTTTCTCGTTTCAGATTAAACGTATCAGGAAACCAGCTGGAGTGATTATAAACGCAAATAAGTCCATTCATCTCTAAATTATCAATGTTCATCTTAAATCTCTCTCTTTGCTGTTTTGTTAGCTACTAGCTAGGTGAGATTGTTGTCTGTGTTGCTATGGTGACCAGCAGTCTGCGCTGATCTTCAGGGTTAAAGGGTGAATTAGCAGTTCTACATTAACTCCAGAGTTTAAGACCATTTATTGTTAAACTGTGTTGAACGATCAGCAGAGCTTTATTTTACTGTAAAGGAGGATTATTTTATTTTTACCTGCAAATCTGATTCAGCTGTGGAGCCACAACAGGAGCCACATGCAGCTCCGGAGCCTCGTGTTGCCGACCTCTGGTCTAAACCAAATTCATATTCTGTTTGTTGTAGCGTAATAATCTAACGACTGTGGAAAGTGACCACAGTCAGCTTTACTCTCTGGGGTCTTGATTTGTGCGTACATTCTTAAATGTGCCTTTAAAGGCTCTTGCATACGGCATGATACCCACGTTATATATCAAAATGTTCCGAACAATCTCAGCTCTCTCTGTAATGAGGCCTATTTGACCTGGAGCACTGGGTAAAGAGATAATTTAGCCCTAGGGCTCACAAAACGACAGTTTTAGAAATCTCTATATATCTTGTGAAAACCCAGCTTTACTCATGTGGACGAATTGTTTTGGTGCTTAAAATGGGTTTCCCAAAGTCTTAGTCTTAGTAGAGAAATGTGTGAATAAAATCACGGCTGTGCACTTCTTACACACTGTTTCACGTCTGTGCCCAAGGCTACTGAATGAAGAATGAAGGGTTTTTGAGGTCTTAATGATTTCCTGAGTCTCCACTGGTCAGTTTCAGGCAAAATACGGACAGACACATGAATCCACCAATTACAGACGAGAGGCAGATGATGAACACACGAATCCACCAGTTACACACAGCAAGAGGCAGATGGCGGGTGTCTAAACTGGTATTCAATGGCTCATAACTGTATTAGGGAACAATATTGACATAAAATGCTATGTTCAATAAAGCTGCTGGATATCATGATGACGATATAAGAAGCGATAAATCACTATTAAAATAAAGTGTCTATGAATGTAACCCAAGTGCAGGCATTTTTTTTGGGATCTGTAAACAGAAATCTAACTAATCATACTTTAAACAAATAGCAACATACAACATTAAAGAAATTGTCTCCTTTTCTCAGTGAGGTTTATGACAGTTACACATCCTTTCAGACCCATAGCGCTGAGTCGTCTTCTCACAGTGGAAGGATGGACAGAAACACCTGTGGATGTTTTCAGATCTGAAGCAGCTTGATTTTCTCCTCTCTCTCAGAGATGAAAGCTTTAAGTGCTGTTTATCTGATGGGGGCAGCTTTGGTGTCTACCAGGTCTTCCAGGTGGTTGTTAGGAGCCCCATTTTCTCTGTAGCTTTTAATCCGTTTTTGAAGACTTGTTTTTTTTCAACTTTTGACTTTCTCTGTACTTATACAAGTGGATCTTGTATCTAATCCCATCACAAATATCTCCTGAAAAATGAACCTGTACTTAATGTCTTCGGTCTCTGCCGAGCTCCGATCAACAGTTACCATTTCTTGATATCGGTTCTGTTGGCTGGACACATACCTGATTTGCTTTGCATAGTTGAGTTCGATCTCTGACCGCTCTTTGACAAATTTGGTGTAGCGCTCCACAAAGTCGATGCCCCACTGGGTATGCTTCTCCAAGTTCTCGAACTGATCCTGAAAAAAGAAAGAGAGAGAGAAAAAAAGAAAGAGAGAGCTTAGCGAACGGAACATGTCTAGAACACTCGCCGGAACTCTGAACAAGCCGTCTTTCAAAATCACGTGCCCACTCATGACGATCAGCCCTCTGATTGGTGATAAGCTACAACTTAAAAAATATTGTTCTTTAAGGGTTCTTTAGTAACAGAAATAGTTCTGTTTAGAACCATGAGTTCTATATAGAACCAGGTAAAGCTTTAACAGTTCTTTGCCTGGTGAAATCATTCTTGTGTATATGGTTCTACAGAGCACCAAAAAGGGCTCTGCTCTTGGTAAAAGCTTCACTTTATCACACAACAGAACCTTTTTGGTATTGGTTTGAACAACCATTTCACCATGCAAAGAGCCATTTAAGCTCGAAATGGTTCTATACAGAACTTATGGTTCTAAACAGAACCACTGCCTGTACTAAAGAACCCTTGAAGAAGCATCTTTTTTTAAGGGTGTAGTATTATAGCACCCAGTACCAGGTACCAGATTTGCCTAGTGGAAAACCAACGGTGAGTAGAGTTGAGTTGAGCCGACACCATGCAGTGAAAAAGCGGTTCTAGCTACCGTTACTAATGTAAAAAAAAGGTCAAACAAAACTAAAGTGTGATAAACTTTAAGCTGTGAATACTGTGAGAGCACCCCCTGGTGTTTAGCAGAGTGTTGCTGTTCTCCAGTTTCAGTCTCCATTTCCCAAACGCTTTAGCCGAGCGCACTAACGTTATTCCTCACTGTCATCGCACTAGTTATAGTGAACTATGCACGTTAACACAAGTTAACACACCTTTGTGCTTGTCCTAAAGTTATTAGGAGATTTAGTTCAGTTAGGATGTTTCTGTAATGCTGTTTTCTTATCAGGTGTTAATGATAAGATTATGAACTTAAGAACTGTTGTTCTGTAACAGCTAAATTCAGTCCTAACTGAAGTTGTCACGGTAACTAAACAGACTTAAGAAGTTTCTGTAAATGGCCCTGAACTCCAGTCCCTGGCTCTGGTGTGCCTCTCTACATGCCAGTGATGTTAACCATGACAACTCGTAGACTTCATCTCCGAATCCAAAGATTAGTCCGATTTTTGTCAAACTTTCCTCTTTCAGTAACAAAGCTGACCTCACACGTTCAAAACACACACACATGGTGCTGTTTGGTGGACGAGTCCCTCTCTGTGTAAATGTTTAACAGAGCGACAATGAAAGAATGCAGCTCAGATGAGGACGTGTGTAGGTGCGACCTCTTTTCTCCACGAGAAGAACTAGAAAATGTGACTAACTGCGACACACTTAAGAATTCTCCTAATTTAATTCTATTAATGATCCTATAAACTGTTTGAGGACTGAGATCTGACCCTTCACATTTACTTTCATTATTTATTGACTTAACCCTTTGAGTGGTCAGGGCCCAAAGTTATACACACTTCTATAAACTAATAATAGTTCAGCCAGTTTGTACTGAAGTCTCAGGTGCTGAGTATTGAGCCTCAGTATGTAATAAGCCTGGGATTTTAAGAGGTTAATGATTCTTCAGGTTTTATTTGAACTCAAAATGAGCTACTTAAGTTTTCTGCCTCAGGAAAAACTGAAATAAGCAGCTCAAATTCCTTTAAACGTTGTTCATTTGGTGTGCCATGGGGTATTTTCTTCACTTTTAGATGAAGAACTATTTCAGAAATAGCAGGTTCTAACTATGGTTGTTCCATAGGAGGTGGACAATGATGAATATGCTATCTTTAAATCACAGCACTGAATCCCACAGTTTTCCGCTATAAAATGTCCTGCTTTATCATCATCATCATCATCATCACATTTATTTATATAGCGCCTTTTCCATTTATAGAGTCACTTAGCTAGCCTAGGAAGAGTCCTTAGCTGCGGGGGAAATTCTCACATCATGCACCTAACATCTCACATCTCGCACCGTGATCCACAACAGTGCATCACACAAGAGGCCGGCCTGGGAAGCCTTGAAGGCCTAAAACATCCGAAGGGGTAACATTTTCCTGCAGTCAAACACCACCAGTCCAGGTAGCCTCATAGCTGCAATGCAGCGACACCCAGGCAGCCGCCCCAGGCAGCCACATAGCTGCGATGTAGCGTCGCTTAGGCAGCCAGCACAAAAGGCTTTGTAGCTGCAGTGTAGCACTGCTAACGCAGCCAAACACTCCAAGTCCAGGCTGCCCCACATCTGCAGTGCAGTGTCAACCAAGCAGCCGGCCCAGGCTGCAATGTCACGTCTATCAGGTCCTCGATCCAGAGAGTCTCGTAGCAGTAATACAAGCCGTGACTCAAGCGGCCGGTCCAGGATGCATCATAGTTGAGATGTAGCATCACCCAAACAACCAGCCCAAGAAGCCTCCATAAAGCACCAGCCATATTGCGCCAGCGTCCTTACAGCAGAATGCACAGTTAGGGCTGGGTAATATGATAATATATATCTTTATCGTCACAATGCGCTTTTCAAAGCATATCATGGAAATCATCAGTACTTGCAAACACTTCCCAACTTCAGCCCCTCCCACAGCCGAGCCACAAATGTTTTTTCCAAAATGTACGGAGTATCGTCCATCTCTAGTCTGAGTTCAGTTCTACTTTGCTGAATAGTTTGCACATACAGACACAACCAACACTGGTGCAGCACCAAACCAACGCATCTAATTTAACCTGCAGCGTATTTAAAACCCAAAGCACCAAATTCTGCTTCACTCATTTCTCACACACATACACACACAAACCTGCTGCAGGCCTCTTACCCCATACACACTCGCATTCTCACAGACCTACAGCTAGCCCCATTCTGTCAGTGAGAATTACAACACTCCTCAAATCCAGCTCCCCTCATTCACTCTCACACTCACAGGTGTGTCTAAAGGTGCGTGTACAGCCAGGCCCGCACTGCAAGTTTAGAAATCTATTTTTTTCCAATTTTCTTCCCGATTTAGACGTATCCAATTCCACCTACTACTCTGTTAGAAATAAAGGTTCATTTTTCATTCATCAATGTAAATGTTCCCTCAGAGGCACAACAGTGGTTTTAAGGCCCAACTGTGTACCTTAATGAAGTGTTTCTCAGGTGAAAAGTTCATATTTGTACCTTTTCATAACAGAATGTTTTAAAACAGAACAATAAAATAAAAGTCCTGGAGACGAGACGGGGTGTGTGGAGTCAGTACATCTTAGAAAATATCATTTCAGTAGATTATGGTTCAGTTATGTTCCCTGACTAAAGGTACTGAGATGGACCCTTGATGGTTCCACCCCAGTGACAATAATATGCCTAATAAACAGCCATTTGGGATTCATCTGTGTCCACTATTCCAAACTAGACAAACTACATTGTATTACATAGTATTAACATAATCTGGATTTATTTCTATAAAGTTTTATATTAGAGAGGAATATAATCTGGGGTTATTTCTATAGATTTTTATAGTAGGGATTTCTACAACCTGGATTTATTTCTATAACCTTTTATTGTAGAGGTGAATCTACCCTTGAGTTATTTCTATAAAGCTTTACAGTAGGGATTAATATAATCTGGGATTGTTTCTATAAATGTCTGTTAGTAGGGATTACTATAACATGGGTTTATTTCTATAAAGTTTTATATTAGAGATTAATATAATCTGAGGTTATTTCTATAAAGTTCTATGGTAGAGATTAATATAACATGGGATTATTTTTATAAAGTTTTACAGCACAAGATCAATATAATCTTGGATAATTTTGAAAAGTTTTATAGCATGGAATTAATATAATCTGGGATCATTTCTATAAAGTTTTATAGCACAGGATTAATATAATCTGGGGTTATTTTTACAAAGTTTTATCGTATGGATTAATACAACCTGGGCTTGTAAACAGTTTTATAGCAGGTTGAAGCCTCTGAGATCCTTACTGATGTGGAAGCTCACAGTCTATAAAAATGAATGATATGGCAGATTTGACTGGAACTAAAATGACGTTACCCTACATCCCCAAGCAAAAACAAGCAGACAAAAATATGTCTTATGTCTAAAAACAGCATTCTTTTATGCACAGTGCTAACTGGTGGGGTATTAGCCTCCATCACTTGTTAGCTACATTAGGTATCAAACATGTCTCGGCAACTGGCATACAGGAAAACCATAAAAGTCTGCTTCTTTGCCAAATTACCACTTTAATTTCCTGTTCTGCTCTTTTCAGAAGGTAGCTGAAAATGCATAACGAGGCCTGCTCCTTACTAACCAGCGATCCACTGCAGTCTGACCTGAAACGCAGCTATAAGAGCTGGTTTACTGTGTGGAACAGGGGAAAATGAATAATTCATAAAGCTACTGTGTACTTGACAAACAGATACATCACCAGTTATTGACACAGGGAGAGATGAACAGAGATGAAGAGAGATGAAGAGACAGGGGGACGACGGTGTACATGATAGACAAACAAAGACACAGCAGTGGAAAGAGAGAGAGAGAGAGATACAGAAAGAGTCCGAGAGAATAAAAATGTCCTATTCATTCTAATCAGTAGGGATACATCGATATGGAAATTATGGCTGATGTTAATATCGTCGCTGTCCAAAGAAAAACAAGTATCTCCAAAATAGTAACTTTACAGGAGAAGACAAAAACACTCTTACTTTTCAATTTAAGTCAATGTAAAGAGATTTTATTCTAAGTGATTTTGGAGCATTTCTATTAGTCCATTCATCATGAAATTTTCATATAGTGTAAAGGATCACTGGTGTGTTGAAACAATGTAGAAAAATAAAAATCGACAAAAATGGAGACACAGTGGTTTTCTTTGGACAGCGATGACATAATACTTTTTTATGTACATTTCTATCAATATCGATACATGAATATTTATAAAATGTAGAAACTGTTATTAGCACTGAACAGAAATATAACATTTATTTCTATAGATGAATTAGGGGTGGGCAATATTTCAAAAATATGATATTGTGATACTTCAAAATAATTTAGTGCAATATTGGACAAAATTATCATAAAACACATTTTTACTTGGTGAACATGCAAATTAAGTTAAAACATCTTCTACAGAGAACACATTTCTGACCATTTTAATGCATATTAACAGCTTATTTGCTGAATTTAACATATTGTGAAACAAACAGAATATGAAATGTGGCCTGTGTAAAAGTTATGGCATTTTTTTATTTTTTTCTAATATGTTAAGGTCAGCAAATAAATACAACATGTGCGTTAACATGCAGAAAAAAGTCCAATGACGACAAAAAAAAACCCACTACGGATCATTTTGCTTCCCTAACAACCACCCGCTGCAGTTCTACAATAGTGGCCAACTCCCCTTATAACAGGCCCAGAATGACCTCATGCTCTGTCAGCACCATTTCCCAGCCAGTCTGAGGGCCTGACGCGACGGAGCTGATGTAACTGCAGGTAAAAGCCGCATCTAATGCTGTTATAGTGAGGAAACATGGAGTCAGCCACAGATCACATTACCATCACCATCACACCATCAGCCAGCAGAGTTTATTATATAACGGTATAAATGATCTGACCTCAGAGCATTACAGATGAAAAACTATTTTCATAGAACCATATACAGCACATTCTCCATCAATCTGAGGAAGCATTTCACCATGCAAAGAACCATTTAAGCATGAAATGGCCCTATATATGATTCAGGGTCCTCAACAGAACCATTGCTGTTACTAAAGAACCACTGAAGAACCATCTTTTGTAAGTGTGTCTGACTCCAGTGTCAGGGCTTTAGCAACAAAACATTACATCTCATTGGCCTCATGATATCCTCAAAATGCAAGTATGAATATTATGAAATGAAAACATCAGACCATACAGTACACAAACAAGGCCTGCGAACCAAATTCAGTACTTCTTACTAATTTTATAAGCCCCCAACAAAGGAACATCACACATTAAAGCTGCACTATGTAAGATACTTTTCTTAAAATTAAAAGAAACATCATTACCGAGCGAGGAGAATAAAATCAGTCTGAAGCATCTGACCTTAATATCGCTGCTGTCGGAACAAAACCTCGTATCTCCTTTTCCTGTTGTCATTTACATTGTAAGTAAATTTAATGATGAACGGACCAAAAGAAATGGCCCGAAATGATGTGGAAAAATGTGTGGTTCCATTGACTTACATTAAACTTAAAGTATGTTTTTTCTTTCTCCTGTAAAGTTATCATTTTGGAGATATGAGGTTTTCATCCGACAGAAGCGACATCTTTACATATTAACGTCACAAGCATAACCTCAAAAAGAAGGTCTGACTCGATGTTTAGGCCTCAAATGATGTCAAATTCAACACTTTACTCATCAAGAGATAATGACAATCGTAGACAACTCGCTCACATCCTCTGAAGACACGTCCTTCACCGAGTTTTGACCGAGTTCTCTTTGAATTCTCTTTGATTCATCCACTCAGGGAAGAGGGCTGCAGTTACACACTTCCACCAGAGAGGTCTCCAAATTCCCAAATCTTACGAAGTGCAGCTTTACCGTCTGTTTTATTCAAACAGGTGGCTGAAAATTATGCATGTTTCAATTTCTCTCGCTCCACTATCTGCTCTGTCTGTTTGCTGTCCTCTAGCTCTTCACCGGCAGTCAGCTTCTGACCACAGAGCCGCTATTACGTAGATATTTTTGGTTGGTGGTCTACCTGAACTGGTTTAGCGTACACGATGATTCTTTTCAAGCCCTCGTCTTTGAATTTGATACCTGTAATAGCAGGTCATGAAATAACAGGCATGATATATCTGACAATGAGCAATTTGGGACTGAGCCACAACATTTACCTTACATTTTATACATGAAAAACGCACTTATTAATACGCATTAGACATCATACTCAATCTAGCTTAGTTAAAGGGGCCAAATCATGGAAAACTGACTTTGAAGTAATATGTAAACATTGTTAAAGTTTTAAAACATGCACTCTCCAGTCCACACAGTCCACATACAGCAACTTAGCGGTTTTGAATTAATTGTTTTTGTTACAGCACTTTAGCCCCGCCCACTCACACTGATGTTATAAGGAGCTTTTCAGCCCAGGGTGCTTTTCGGATGAGGTGCGATACACGACAGCAAACCAGAACTCCTTTGCATATCTCAGCCTTAAAGGCACAGTAACAAATGCAGTCTGTTTAACTCAAGGATAACAAAAGGCTGGAAAATAGCAGAAATGAATCTGTTTTTGGTACATAAAATCACAGGGGAAGCAATAAAACTCAAGAAAAACATAAGACATAAACACCCCATACTTTAACAACCACACGGCAGTGACACACAAATATGCATACCAACACGAACCAAAGGTGAGACATCCTCACCACAAGAAGCAGTTATAGACGTCTTCATTAAGCTACAAGCCATTCATTAGAACGGACCGTTGAACTAAACAGTGTTATGACAGCGTTACACTAAATGGTACTGTCACAATGACATGCAAAAGTTTGAACATCCTTGTTCAAACTACATTTTTGTTGACTGACATGAAAAACAAAAACATCCTCTACATGCAGCCATTTTTCTGCAAATTTTACTGCGCAATTTCTATTAATTTGCTGAGTTTAACCTGAAGAAAAAACAAAAAAATTGCACAGGCCACTTTTTATGTTTCATTTTAACCTCCAGTATGTCAAATTCATCATATAAACAATCAGTTTGCATTAAAATGTGCTCTCTGTAGAGGATGTGTTAACTTAGAAAGTCAACAACACGTTGAAAACCATATTTCACCGGGGGCGCCAAAACTTTTGCACACGACCGCACATCGTGGCCTAACACACCAAACGCACCGGTACATCAAACAGAAGCATGTACAGACATAAACAAGGCACACTTTAACACTGACGTGACGCATTCTGGAGCGTCAACTAGCTTCAAGCTAGCTAGTGCCCGAAGCCAACACCACAGAACCGCTCCAGCTCACCTTGGTGTAGCTCCAGCATCCACCCATCTTCTCCTCCACCATCTCCAACCACTAACTCAGTCCAACTTCTCACACACACACACTCGCAAACACCTTCCCGACTGCGCCGCACACACTCCGTCTGGCCTGAAGAACACTACACTCACACACTGGCCTGTGTGAAGTCCACCTATCGCACACAGGAAGGAAAGAGCTGTGCGCCTGTGTGTGTGTGTGTGTGTGTGTGTGTAGACACAGGATGTGCATGTGGGTTGCATGCATTTCTCTAGTTTTGCTCGCAAGTCATATTTAGACTCTCCAAACGCAAAAATGGAGACAGAAATACTGCACATCTAATTTAGAACTCTTTCCCTCCGTCTCACTCTCACTTTCATCCCAAAGGTTCGCTGTCAGCATCTGGGGCATTTGTACAGGTTATCTAATGCGATTAGCTCATCTTACTGAAACGACTGTCACTAAAGCAGTAGCTGAGTTTATACCAGCCAACATAGTCATAGTTCATATTCATCAGCACGTATTCAGCATACGGCCACGTTTTGGGTGATTTTTCTACATGAAAAAAAAACACATCAAACAGGGAACAACTTATGGCATATTTCTGCAAATATTAGCAGAAAATTTCTGTTTATTTGCCGAGTTTAAAATACTAGAAACAAAAATCACAAAATATAAAATAACTTTTGCACAGGCCACAGTGTGTGTTTATTACTTTCACTTACAAAATCAATAAAACGTAATTTGACCAAACTTTTGCACACAACTGTACATTTTGTACAACAGACTGCTAATCAGCACGAAAAACACACAATCAAGGCTGGAAAAGACTTTTTAAAAACTTTTTTCATTTTTCTTTAATGTCCTGCTTAAATTCTGTTCAAATTGTCTTTTTTTTTGCTTTGGCCCCTGCTACTGCCAGATTCTGCTTTGGCCCCTGCCATTGTCACATATTTTGCTTTGGCCCCTGTTACTCCCAGATTCCGCTTCGGCCCCTGCTAATGCCAGATTTTGCTTTGGTCCCTGCCATTTTCACATATTGCTTTTGCCCCACCAATGGTGACATATTTTGCTTTGGCACCTGCTATTGCCAGATTTCGCTTTGGTCCCCACACAATTCATGTGAATGCCATATACAGCATTTAAATGCATCAAATCATGCTGACGTGACTCGTTTGCATGTATAATATTTATAAATATTTATAAATATTTTTTGTTGAAATTCAATAAAATATTAAATTTGAACGTTCTTTAAATAAATACTTTGTAAAAACTTTTTTTATTAGTCAGTATTCTTCTTTAATGTCCTGATCAAAGTATGACAAGTGATTAATTTGCTTTTTTTCCATTAACACAGACTTTGCTTTGGCCCCTGCCCTTGCCACAGATTTTGCTCTGGCCTCTGTCACAGTCACATGTTATACTTTGGCCCCTGCCATTGCCACAGACTTTGCTTTGGCCCCTGCCATTGCCACATACTTTGCTTAGGCCCCTGCCATTGTCACAAGCTTTGCTTTGGGCCCTGCCTTTGTCACAAGCTTTGCTTTGGCCCCTGTCATTGCCACAGATTTTGCTCTCTCCCCTGCCATTGCCTGATGTTGCTTTGGCCCCTACACAATTCATGTGAATGCCATATTCAGCATTCAAAACTGCAATTTCTACTGAAGTTTGCGTATATGATATTGATGAACATGATAAATATTGTATTGAAAACTCTGAGTCACACCAAAATAATAAAACCAAACTGCATTGAGCTCAGAGAGTTAAATATGTCTTAAATAAAACATAAAAATGAATAAACAAACAAAGAACAAGAGCTGAAAATCCCTCTCGTGCTCTTTCTAACAGGACCGCTGAGCTTCTACCTGGTAGAACCAGCCCGCTGTCCGGCGGGATGACAGTCCTGACGGCATCAGACACGGCATCGTCACAGTGAGATTCTGATTCCAATAAAACGTGAAGAGTTTCGTCCGAGTGCTACAGCCCCAATCCAGCCATGCCTTTCTTAACAATAAAGAGACAATAAAGCTCCCCTACTGCTCGAGCACACTGCTAATTATCCTCATAAAAGATGAATTTTTACATGCCAGCGGTCAGAGAGTGGTCAGCATCCAAAAGGCAAAAACATCCAGCCTGACCTACAGCCTGCGGTGCTGCTCAGGCTTCACAACCTGCCTCTCGTTGTTTGGCATTAGCAGAGAGATGGACCTCTTTGTTATGATCTGCATTACCCATAAGCCCCCTGTACTCACTCCCCCATCACCGGAGGGGGGTGCATATCTGCTAATACGAGCCCAACCGCGGTGGGGATCAGCTCAAATCCCACCAGTCTGAAACACAGACAGTGAATATCTGGCATTAGTGTGGAAAAACAAAGCAACTGTGCAGTTAAATTTGCAAATAATGCAAAGTAAAAGACCCTTTAATTACAAGGGTGCAAAACTGTGACCTCGATTTGACCACAAAATGATTCAGTGCATGAATGAAATCTTAAATTCCGTCACAATTCACTTTGTTTTGAAAAATTTTAACACAATTCAGATGGATTTAAATAAAACTATGAAGATTTAAATGCAAATGGAAGAATTATTTGCACTATAGTTGCACAGGCAATAAAAACAAAACACAAATGGCCTAAGAATATTATTTTGGGCAATAAATAGGCACATGCTTTAATGAATACTACTATTTTTATTTTAATTCAAACAAAAATTAATGCGGTTAATTAAATCGCCACCTTCAGATTGACAGATAACGATAAACGCCCCCGTTATTTTGCTATATGCTGCTGTTATTATTGTTGTTATTTACCCTCTGTTGAGCATGCAGCATGGTAACCAGGACTCCTCAGAGGGGGAGGGGCTTCCCCGACACAGCCTGTCAATCAAACACAGGAACCAGAACCGAGTCTGGACCACAGAGTCCACTGCCACGTTTTCAACCCCTCCTCCAGGTCCGAATCAGCGCAGTCTGATCCACAGATAATAATCCAGCTGTTACGGTAGATTATAATCCAAAGAAGAGCTTCCACTGCTGTGCCGCACAACTGATCCACGAGACCGAAGTCAGATCAGTGGGCCTGACTGGACGCTGTGGGTTCAGCGATCCAGACGCTGCAGGTGAACTGAACGCAGCTCAGACACAAGCGGCACAAGCTGAGAGCACAGGTTAAAAAGAGACCTCCAGCTCGACCTGCAGCGCCCGCACAGACCGCACGGCTCGAAAACGACATCCAGCACGGGAAAGGTCAAAGGTTAACGAAGGGGTCGGTCAGTGACCCAAAACAGTGGAGGATACACCCTGCTCTCTGTCTCTGTCTGCTCCACACCGATCTACTGATCTACTGGACAGGAATTAGCGATCAGACAGAGAGCGAGAGAGAGAGAGAGAGAGAGAGAGAGAGAGAGAGAGAAAGAGGGAGGGGCGTACAAACACACACGCTGGACTGCACAAGAGAGAGAGATAACCAAAGTTCCAATCAAGCGTGCTGCAGAACCAGCGGAGTGGAATAAGAGCACTGAGTCAGAGAGAGAGAGAGAGAGAGAGAGAGGGGGAGAGAGAGAGAGAGAGAGAGAGAGAGAGGGGGAGAGAGAGAGAGAGAGAGAGAGAGAGAGAGAGAGAGAGAGAGAGAGAGACATGCACATGCAAAAATACATGACTCTCAGGCAAATGATGTCACCGTGTGTTGAGGCTACCATGTAGAAAGAGGTCACAGTTGGAGAAAGAGAGTGAGAAAGAGAGAGAGAGAGAGAGATGGAGAGACAGACACAGAGAGAGGAAGAAAGGGAAAAGAGAGAGGGAGAGGGAGAGAGAGAGTGAAAAGAAAGCAAGAGAGGGAGACAGTGGAAAGAAAGAGAGGGAGAAAGGGGAAGAGAGAGAGAGAGAGAGGAAAAGAGGGGAAAGAGAGACAGAGACAGAAAGAGAGAGAGAGGGGAAGAGGGGGGAAGACAGAGAGAGAGGGACAGGTGAAAGAGAGAGAGAGAAAGAGAGAGAGAGAGAGAGAGAGAGAGAAACAATATAGGTAAAGAGGGAAGGAAAGGGAAAGACAGAGGGCAGAGAGAGAGGAAAAGAGAGAAGGGTGAGAGAGGAGAGAGAAACACAGAGAGAGGGAGCGGGGGGAGAGAAAGGGAAGAGAAAGAAAGAAGGATGAGAGAGAAAGAGAGTAAGAGAGAGAGGGGAAATAGAGAGACAGGGTGGAGGGGGAGATAGAGTAAAGAGAGGAAAAGGAAGGGAGACATGGCAGAGAGTGAGAGAGAGAGAGAGAGAGAGAGGAGAGAGAGATTTAAATAAAGCCTAAAACACCCCGTCTGTGTCTCGGTCCTCACAACGCTGTGGTGAACAGTGTGTTTAGAACACTAACGGTGCTGCTGATTGTGTACTAATCTATTGTTTTTGCTATTTAACGTGGGACATGCTGAGACACCACCATCTCACAATAACCCCACAGTTATTCATGACACGAATGACCTTTGACCCACCTCAACACATTCTGCGAGTGTGAATAGTGTATATAGCTGTGTCTGCTATTAGCTGCCCTGCTAATAAACAAAACTGTGCAGTATTTATAGTAAAAGACGCTGATAAAACAGAATGAGAGGAAACGCTAAATATACCATCAATGGAGCAATAACTCAATAACGCACACCCCTGACCCCTCTGACCCCCCCCCGAGCCAAAACTGTACATCAAACAGCTCCATCTAATCCACACAACTGGGTTACGATGGGAATCCAGGAAACATCTGCAGCCGCACACCCTCTCACACACGCACACTTGTATTGGTGTCTTTATGGGGACTTCCTATTGAAATACACGAGTTTAGCTAAATACTGATATGCCTAAAAACCTAATCTTAATCTCCATAACCAAAATGCTAATCCTTCAGCTCTTTCAGTTTATCAAAAACTGCAGCACTGTTTTATTTCACCAACGACAGACAGTATGAACAGTTCGAGTCGTACTCATAATCCTAACATAAACAGTGAATTAAAATCGGTTCTGGTTGCGTGAGATTAGGCAGGCAGGTGGGAGAGGGCGGGATTATAACCTGATCATCGCTCTGCCTTTTTGTCGTTCATGCACCTCAGGTTATTATGTGAAGTATTTAAACCAGTTTACTCCAGTGAGAGTGTGTTTTAAAGGGCCCATATCCCACTTTTATCACACATTTTGTTTATTTACCTGGACACTTATGACACCTGCCTGACTAGCAGCACTCAGGAAGAACGAAATTCACTGTTAATGCTGAATTATTAGCTTTATTAATGCTAACTTATCAGACAACAGAGTTTAATCTAGTACGTAAACACTGTTCAAAGTTTCGAAACATACCGTTCACTCCATGCAGTCCACTCGCGGACACTAAACCCAGTTAATTCAACCCATTCACACATTCCGCCTTCTCGTCCTGTGGCAGTTTAGCCCCGCCCACTCACACAGACGTTATAAGGAGAGTAAGACAAAGTCAACACAGTGAAAACAAGCAGCCGCAACTGAACATGCATTATAATACTGAGCATTACAAAACAAATGACTTTCAAAATGTTTAAATGTAGAAAACAATGCTTAAAAAACTCATTATTATTAATATTAATTAATATTCATTAGTATTAATAACTACAGAAGTTATTATAAATATATATATATATATATATTTTTTATTCTTTATGTAAATTACTACAATTATTAGTAGAAATAATACTTTAAAAATCATTATTAATATTAACATTAATTATTATTAATAACTAGAAAAGTTATTATAAATATATATTTATATAAAAAATTGTTATTGATTATATTAATATTACTACAATAATTAGTCATTTACATCCTTTACAATTATTTTATTTATTTATGCATTTGTTTACTTTAGAATAATTATATAATAAATAATTATTACCACCAACAATTATCATTATATTTTATAATGATAATAATAAGAAAAATAATTAACATATTATGCATTAACATATTGACGTTGCAATAATAAATAAAACGTAATAATAATAATAATAATAATAATAATAATAATAATAATGTTATTAGCTTTTAGAATTAATAATACTTAGCATTATTGGTAATTATTATTAATAAGAATAATAACAAGAACAACAATAATCATAATTTATTTATAGTTCTATTTAGTTATTTATTATAATTATGTTATTATATTATTGTTATATTATATAATTGTAATAATGATTAGTATTATTGTTATTATTAACAACAAAACAAATATGAATAATAATCATAAGAAAAAGTAATAATAATTGTTGTTAATATATTATTATTATTATTATTATTATTATCATTAATATTATTATTGTTGTTGTTGTTGTTACTATTATTATTATTATACAGTAAACCTGCTCCATGCTTTGCGTTATTGAGCAGCTCCTACTTCTGCTTTTTAAATATTGCAGTGCAGTTTCTTTCTCTCCAGTCGTAGCTTCATCACAACTTTTTCTGTACTGCCAATAAACACTTATTTTGAAGTTATGAAGTGAAGGTGGACGGTCCAGTCAGTCCAGTCTCTCTCTGTAGAAGAGGACAGGGCCATGAGGTCATCTAAAGTGGCTCTGGACTGAAATAAGTGAATGGGGAGCAGCTCACTTCCGACCACACGCTTAGGAGGTCAAAGCTGAGAGCCTCAGAAACACAAGGCCAACCTCACACACTTCACAAGGTGAGGGAGCCGGCCTGCACACAGCCTGCAGCTACACTCAGTCACCTCAGGGGGCAGCAGAGGCTCAGAGAGCGCCGCGACTGGCACCTCACCATGATGTCATCACTGAGTCATCATGCAACGGCTGCGAACAGCGATGCAAATGAGCATGTGCCTGAGAACACACACACACACACACACACACACACACACCGGCAGTGTGAGTGTTCATCAAGTGGGCTACAAAAGAGGCTGAAATCCCCCCAGACACGTCTGAAATGACTGACTAAGGGGACTTTCTGTTTACGGATGAGGAAGAAATGCGCCTCAGAGTCTCCACACGTGGCCTCTCCTCGCACTCGCGCACTCACGCAACGGCTGGCTCTAAATTTTCCTCTGAGTAAAATATCGCAGTGACCTTGACAGCGTCCAGCCCTCACGCCTTGCGCCTCCTCCGAGGAAGATTTCTAGGTCGCCCCCCCCCCATCACAAAGTCGCTGCTTGTGATGATTTAACACTCTACACTCTTGAAAAGGATGATTCTTCAAGGGTTCTTTAGTACAGACATTGGTTCTAGATAGAACCATGAACACTCAAAGAACCATTTGCAGGCTTAAATGGTTCTTACATGGTGAAAACATTCTTCAAGTTGATCGCTGCTTATGATGATGCAATACTACAGTCTTAGAAAACATGGTTCTTCAAGGGTTCTTTTGTAGTAGTAATGGTTCTAGATAAAACCTTGAACACTCAAAAAAACTATTTGCAGGCTCAAAAGCATGGAGAAATGGTTCTTTAAGTTGATCACTGCTTCTGATAATTTAATACTTCGGTCTTAAAAAGGGTTCTTTAATGGTTATTTAGTACAGACAATAGTTCTAGATAGAAGCTTGAACACTCAAAGAACCATTTGCATACTTACATGGTTCTTACATGGTGAAATTGTTCTTATGTGCTTGATGGAGGATGTCTTGTATGATTCTATATAGCATCAAAAAGGGTTCTAAGGTTACAAGCTTGACATCATAACAATAGCAGAACCCTTTCTGCTGCTATCTAGAACCATTCAACACATCCTCCATCAACCATGTAAGAACCATTTCACCATGTAAGAACCATTTAAGCATGCATATGGTTAAACACAGGACTCGTGGTTCTAAATAGAACCTTTGGCTTTACTAAAGAACCGGTGTAGAACCATCCGTTTTAAGAGTGTAGTGGTGTGTCCGACCAACGATGCAGTTATACTTTACATCCCTGAATGTTCTACAATATAACGAAAACTGCAGCGCTGGCGATTTGATAGCTGCAGTGCTGAGTTAATGTCATTCAAACATGCACATCAACTGAACAGCAATAACACGAGCGTTGCCGTAGAAACGTTCAACCAACATTCAGCAGAATTCTGCTGATCTAAAAATACAGATCACACAGGAAGTGAGCGCGAGAGGCCGCAAACAGCACAGTGTGTGTGTGTGTAATTAGTGCTGGTCTCTAATTATCACTGCCAACACGCATTAATGAACACACACACACACACACACACACACACACTGGACGCCTCAGAATGCGTACTCCTCCATCCAAGTGTCTCTCACTCTCTCTCTCTCTCTCTTTCTCTCTCTCCCTCTCTCTGCATCTCACTGTCTCTCTTTTTCTCCGTCTCTCTCTTTCTCAGTCTGTATCTGTCTCTCTGCATTTCTCTCTGTATCTCTCTTTCTCCCTCTCACTCTGTTTGTATCTCTGTCTCTCTCTTTTTCTCCCTCTCTGTATGTCTCTCAGTCTTTTTCCTTCTCTCTCTATCTCTTTTTCTCCCTCCCTGTTTCTCTCTTTCTGTCTGAATCTCTCTCTCCCCTTTTTCTCCCTCCCTGTATTTGTTTGTGTCTCTCTTTCCTTTCTCTCTGTTTGTATCTGTCTTCCTCTTTCTCCCTCTCTCTCTGTTTGTATCTTTCTCTTTTTCTCCCTCTCTCTCTGTTTGTATCTTTCTCTCTTTCTTTCCTCTTCCCCCTTTTCTCCCTCTCTCCTTATCTCTCTATCTCTCCCAGCTGTATTTGCATCTCTCTCTCTCAATGTATCTCTCTCTCTGCCTCTGTATTTTTCTCCGTTTCCTCCTTCTCTCTCTGTATCTGCCTGTCCCTGTATTTGTATCTCTCTCTTTCTCTATGTGTTCTTTCTCTCTCTGTCTCTCTCTCTCTCTGTCTCTCTCTCTCTCTCTCTCTCTCTCTCTCAGTGACCTCTGTTCTAAGAGATTTGTAGGCAGTTTTGTATTCGGGGAGAAATATTTGTGTGAAATGCTCAGCAGTGTGTGTGTGTGTGTGTGTATGTGTGTGTGTGTGTGTATGTGTGTGTGTGTGTGTGTGTGTGTGTGTGTGTGTGAGAGTGAGTAACACAGGGTCTTTGTGTTGTGGAATGAGGCAGAACAATGCTACTGTAACCTCTTAGTCAGGGAACAGGGTGCTACACACACAGACAGGCTGGGGTGGGGTGTGTGGGGGGGTCTGGGTGGTCCCACAACAAACATTGGTCTTTGTGACATGAAAGTCCAGCGTGAACTGCAGTAGCCTTTCTGACAGCACGCAGGACCGTCCAGAAAACACAGCGTGAAATGTCAGTCGGAACCCACAGACCCGACTGTCCGCGTGAGTTCTGGGCGTCGTGTCGGGCTCAGGCCTCCCACTCCAGACGGTACCGCTGAGTTTCCCCTGCTTCACTTTTCTCCTCACTTTATTCCTCCTCTCTGCTTTCATCACCTCAGAACACTCTTTAATCTGGCAGGCTGGAGTCTCCCACTCGAGCTGCTGACAGAATCTAGCACCGGGGCCCACGCTCGCGAGACACGCGGCAAACAAAGTACAGCTCAGTTCAGCCAAAAGGACTTTTAATTCTGTTTGTCTGAAGTATTGCAGCGTCTACCGCTAATGAAGGAGACACGGCTTATTCATAATTTGCTGTGCTTTATTAGCAGCTGTACTCGGCCACAGTTCGGCAGTTTAAGCTCTGGACTCACTTCCACACTCTTGAGCTCTGGACTGATTGGGTTCTTCCTGTTGTAACCATAGATATACATACCTAGGTGCCACACTGCCTGTTGTTCTCTATGTGAGGCGATACGTCTGCACGTCCGCCATGTTGGAGAGGTCAAGATTCGCTTATGAAGAAATTCACTTGTATTGAGAGACGATGAGTCTCAGGATTAAATCAGCCTGAACTTCCTCATTACTCAACCGATTTTCACCAAATCTGTTTGGTTATAATCCTCAGACACAGATTAATCCAGGCTGCATTAACGGCTCTCGGTAGCTTTTATTTCTTTAATAAATGATCAAGCTAATTAGCCGTCCAGACCAGCAGGAAAGTATTCAGTCTGAACCTGACATTAAAAAACGAGTTTAGCGCAAGAAGCACAATCAGACACACATCAGCAAATCCATCAATGTGGGAATCACTTCTAATCTTAATACACATAAAAATAAACCCCAAGAACCACAAAGCTGAAGTTGGCTTCCTATTCGCCAGCTTCTTGTTAGCCTCACTTTCTGGTGCTTGAAACTGCACCATTTAAGGTGGAACAAGAAAATTCAAACAAGAAGCTGGCGAATAAGAAGCTGATCTCAGGTTCGTGTAAGAAGGTGTTAACATTAATCTATTATGAGTATCTACATGGATTAAGGAATTAGGTTATAATTTACCACTACAAAGCATTAACTATCTTTGTAAATAAATAAAAAAAGATCACCGCTCACATTTCAGCACAACTGGCCAATAGCCAATATCAATCAACGCACATTGCCAAGGCAAACCAATTTCTTTTTAGATCTTCATGGCCAAAAAACCCTTCACAAACATTGTATGAAAAAATGCCATGATATAATGTAAGAGCAGAAAACAACACAGGAAGTACACGGTTCATGAGGAGTCTGGCCTCTTCCTATTTCCTCCATTATATCAAAAACAGGACTGAAGTGAATGTATTTCTATATTAAAAATGTTTAAGCATTTATAAACTATGATTTTGCTCAAATGCTCCATCTTAACCTATTCATTTTGGACTCGCTCAGGAGCGCCCTCTAGTGTTTGAGACACCTTGAAAACATTACAGAGTGGGAATATATGGTCTCCTCTCTACAAGTTCTCTAGTAATGTAACTAATGTTAGCTAGCTAGGTTGTGGGTGTGCAAGCGGTCTAACCACATTAGCAAATGGGACAAAACAATACTGACCTGATTTTGTGAAACAGCAAAAATAAGATACTGTTGTTAACCATCTGTCGAGCAGAACTACTCTTCTCTTTTAACTCTTCTAACTCTTTCGCCAGCTTCTTGTGCAAATTTTCCCGTTCCACCTTAAATGGTGCCGCAGTTACATTCTGGCACCTCAGGCGAAATATGGCTCATGTTTTACATCACTGATCATCTCTCAGGATCGACTAAGGTAGATTATATGGGCTAAAAATGTATTTAAAATACCAACACACAGCCACTCAATCTGTTTATCTCAGACAGAGTCATGTAAAAACTACCAACACTGGTCGAGAAGCTCCACACCGATAGCACAAAGTGCAGCTATAGCACGTAGCTCATTTCCAGCTAAAAGGTATATAGTGAAACACTGAAATGTGGCTAGGCTCATAACGTCAGCTGAGGAGACTGAAAAAACATCTAAAAAAACCTTATACTGACATCTTTTTGCTAAGTGGTGCTTTTACTGAGCATTATTTTTCGAACAGAACATTAAAGTGAATATCAGAGTGGACTGAACTGCCCATCCCAGCACAGACACGCACACACCTGACTGAAGAATGCTTTAGGTAAACAGATTTGAGCTCATGTTTGGGGTAAATATGAATACATTTATACAAAACATCAGCCGACTCACACTGAGACCAGCTGTGCTCAGCACAGAGAGACAGAGACAGAGAGAGACAGAGAGAGAGAGAGAGAGAGAGAGAGAGAGAGAGAGAGAGAGACAGAGAGAGAGTGTGAGAGAGATAGAGAGAGAGACACAGAGAGAGAGAGAGAGAGAGAGAGAGAGAGAGAGAGAGAGAGAGAGACAGAGAGAGCGATAGAGAGAGAAACAGAGAGAGAGAGAGAGAGAGAGAGAGAGAGACAGAGAGAGTGAGTGAGAGAGAGAGAGAGAGAGACAGAGAGAGACAGAGAGAGAGAGAGATAGCATCTAATTTGGCTAATTAGCTACCTCGCTAACTAGCTTATGTCACCTCAGCAAACTCTTTACAAAGTACTAATTCTAAAACTAGTAATTGACCCATCAGCACATAAACAGAGCACGTTGCGAGGTATAAAGATATCTAGACAGGCCTAATGAGTGAATTCAGGAATTCAGAACACCAGTTACTTCAACTGCACACAATTCCCCATAGAAAAGCACTGACCAATGGAATGGGAGCAGCTGCACATGGGCCTAAGGTCACAATGTCCTATGCCAAGCGTGGGCTAGAGGGGTATAAAGCCCCCAGCATTGTGCTGTGGAGCAGTGGAACTGTGTTCTCTGGAGTGATGGAGCTCCATCCAGTTCCTTTGCGATGATTTGTATTGATTCAGAACTGACCATCCAACATCAGCACCTGACCTCACTAATGTTCAATCAAATCCTCACAGCAATGTTCCATGATCTAGTGTAAAGCCTTCCTAGAAGAGTAGAGGCTGTTACTGCAGCAAAGAGGGACAAACTCACTATTAACACCCTTCATTTCAGAAGAAACGCTGGAGGAGCAGGTTTTGGACAAACAGTGTGTTTTGTATGAACTTCATCTTTCCAGTGAGTGACTATGATTTCAAACCCCACCCCTCTTCACACACACACACACACACACACACACGCACACGCACACGCACAGTTGGCCTGTAAAACACATATTTATAGAAGCACACGCTGCCAGGAATGCAAGTGTGACATTTCAGCATGTGTGCTATCTCTAAGTGCATGTGAGAGAGCACGACAGAGGCCCTGAGAGAGGAGGGTGGGAGAAGGAAGTTACTACACATCGTGTTTAGTAAGGCCTCTTGCTGCTCTTCGTTTCATTGTTCTACACTTTTTTGGTACCGTTTTCACAGGTTGTAGTTTCGAGCTTGAACCGTATGGCTATGTACAGCCAAAACCACCTGGGATACCGTAGGAACGGCCTAGCAACACCTTAGCAATCACCTGGGATAACAGCAACAACCTAGCAACAACTTAATAACCACCTGGGATAACATAGCAACAGCCTAGTAACACCCCAGCAACTATGTAGCATAACATAAAGCCCTGCAACAGTTTAGCTACCACCTGCAATAACACAGAAACAGCCTAGGAACAACTTAGCAGCCACCTGGGATGCCATAGCAACAGCCTGGCAACATCTTAGCAGCCACCTAGGATAACCCTACAACTGCCCAGCAACACCTTAAAACCAAATGGCATAACACAGCGACGGCCTAGCAACACCTTAGCAACAACCTGGGATAACACAGCAATGGCCTAACAACATCTTGACTCTTTGGATAACATGGCAACTGCCCAGCAACAGCTTAGCAACCACCTGCAATTTGGTGGTAATGGCAAGCAACACTTTAGCTGCCACCTTGGTTAACATAGCAACAGCCTAGCAACACCTTAGCAACCACCTTGTATAACATAGCAATGGACTGGCAAAACCTTAGCAACCATCTGGGAGTACATAACAGCAGCTTAGCAACACCTTAATAACCATCTGGGGTATCATAGCAACAGCCAAGCAACACCTTAGCAGCCACCTGGGACACCATAGCAATGGCCTAGCAACACCTTAGCAACCATCTGGGATATCATAGCAACAGCCTAGCAACATCTTAGCAACCACCTGGGATTTCATAGCAACGTCTTTGTCAAGCTAATAAAACGTCTGTTCACTAATTATTTATTTATTGTCTTTTCTATTATATTAATAATTATATTAATTAATATTAGAATATTAAAAATATATTTAGTTGCTGAGGCTTCTGTGTAACCCCTAAAATGGCCAGAGACCCCCGTCAGGCCCAATGTTTTATTACACTTCTATAACCTATGAATAGCTCAATCCGTTTGCATTGGAGTCCCTGTAGTTACTGAGTAATAGGCCGTAGTGTGTATTAAGGATTTTAAAGGGTTGTTTTGGTGACTTTTGCACCATATAATATTTGAATACTATAAAGCTGATAAACTGAGATCAGTGATTGGGGGCGGAGCTACGCGTGCCAGTAAACCGAGTCACACTAACTGACACTGTGCCATACTTACACACAGACACTTACTCAATTTCCTGCTCTTCACTCATTCAAACATATTTAAAAGCGCATGCAAAGCGTTTCTGCTTGAGTCACTCGCAAATCGGTCACACCCAGCAGTAACGCCAGCCTCGCCGCCTGCCCAGAAACCACAGCTGTGCCCTGATCAGGACCGAGCGTCCTTCACTGAGGACTCGCTCTCGGCCCTTCGGTCACACTTCACTATTCTCACGCTTCACTATAGCTTATCTACAAACCAGCCGTCATACACTGCCAATAACAGCAGTACACTTTACTACACACTTAGAACTACGACGGTTCTTCAAGGGTTCTTTAGTAAATCACTGGTTTTGTTTATAACCACTGGTTCTACATAGATCAATTGAGGATTAAATGTCTCTTTGCATGGTGAAATGGTTCATGGAGTATGTGTTTAGTGCTATATAGAACCATTTTCAAAAACTAGAACTATACACAACATCAATCTGAAGAACCATTTCAGCATGCAAAAAAAAACATGGTTCTATGTGGTTCTATTAGGTTTTATATAAAACTCACGGTTTTAAATAAAACCACTGCTTTTTTTTGTAATAGTGTTGCAACAATGGAAGAACCCTTTTTGGTGCTATAGAGAACCATGTACAACACATTCCCCATCAATCTGAAGAACAATTTCACCATGCAAAGAACCATTTAAGCATTAAGTTCTATATAGAACTCATGGTCCTAAATAGAACCATTGCATTTACTTTTACCTTTTAAAAGAGGGCTGTGACAATAGAAGAACACTTTTTGGTGTTATATAGAACCATTTTCAAAAAGGTTCTACGTAGTAACCATACACAACACATTCCCCATTAATCTGACGAAGCATTTGGTTCTATGTGGTTCCACATGGTTCTTTATAGAACTCATGTTTCTGAATAAAACCACTGCCTTTACTTTGATCTTTTTAAGAGTGTCTTAACAATAGAAGAACCTTTTTTGGTTCTTCCCATCAGTCTAATAAACCATTTCACAATGCAAAGAACCATTTAAGCATGAAAAGGTTCTATGTGGAACAAATAGTTCTAAACAGAACCACTGCCTTCACTGCAATCTTTTTAAGAGTTTTGTAACAATAGAAGAACCCCTTTTGGTGCTATATAGAACCATATTCAACACATTCTCCATCAATCTGAAGAATAATTTCACCAAGCAAAGAACCATTGAAAATGCCTCTATATAGAACTCATGGTCCTAAATAGAACCATTGCCTTTACTTTAATCTTTTATGAGAGTGTTGTAACAACAGAAGAACCCCTTTTGGTGCTATGTAGAACCATATACAACACTACTGTCAAGCTAAAGAACCATTCAAGCATGAAATGGTTCTATATAGAACTCATGGTCCTAAATAGAACCACTGCCTTTAATCTTTTGTAAGAATGTTGCAACAACAGAAGAACGCTTTCTGGTACTATGTAGAACCACGTACAACACTACTATCAATCCACACAACCATTTAAGCATGCAAAGAGTTCTTTGTGTGCTCATGGTTCCATTTAGAACCACTATTTTTACTAAAGAACCCTTGAAGAACCATCCTTTTTAAGCATAGTAGTATAGTATAGACAGAGTAAGACGCTGAGAGGTGTCTCTAAAAGAGCTTCTAAAGACTCTAAAAGCACTTTTAAATCACAGAACTATTTCAAATCCGTTCTGTAGCTAAACGCCTAACAGGCTCCTCATCGCCACAGGCAGCACCACCAACTAGCCGCTGTATCTCCAAGGTAACCAGGCGACGGATGGCCGTAACTCACGTCGCTGGCCGCCTTCATCTGCAGGAGGGTCTGCAGGTGCTCCCGCGGCAGCGTGAGGGGCGCGGGGGACGGCCGGCTGCAGTCCTCCACCAGCCAGCGCAGAGAGGACACGGACCTGCGCCTGTCCAGGAACTCAAACAGCTCCCCGCGCATCATCGTCATGACGACCGGAGAAGGAATAACTAGCAATCCATTTCAAAAAGACTGCTGAGGTTTAATCCGGCCCCGAGGAGCCCAACCGGCAGCGATATCCGTGCACAGGGACCGAGAAGAGGGATCAATCGGAAACAGGAAAGACGAGTAACAGAGGGAGACACCAGCTCCGACTGCCGCTGAGGATGGAAACGATTACCCATCATGCCTTGTGGGGGATCAGGTGATACAGGGGAACACTACTGGACGCTGTTTGGGATATTAAGCTGATTAGAAACTCCTGTAAACACACGCAGAGTTGCTGACGAGATTAGTTACTGCAACAGTTCTCAGACACAGTGCTCATTGTTCGGTTCTATTCTCTTACATAAGAGCTGAACTCGGTTCTATTAAAACTGTATTTATATTAATGTGCAGATCTGGATTAGCGCTGCTGTGAATTTGAGTTTACTACAGACAGAAACATTCACTGCTGTTAATCTGGAAGCCATCTGTAATAGTAACACACTAATCTGGGTCATTATCAAAGGACACGTTCACAGATTTTTCAGAATTCCTGCATAATTAAATCATTAACCAATTAAAATCTCAGGCTTATTACATAACTAAGGCTTATAATCCATTAACTACATGGACTACAGTGCAAACTGGCTGAGCTATTATTAGGTTATAGAACTGTGTAATAAAGCTTTGCACCTGCTGGTGGTCCCTGGTCACTTAAAGGGTTAGGTTCTAGATAAGAACCAGGTATGTGTGAAGTCCAAACTCCACAGTGTTGTGAAATTAATTTGGGTAAAATAACAATAAAGACATTAAGACTAAATGGCACTGAAATGACTATGTTCTAGATATTAAACTGATCAAGGACATCATAATTATTTGGAGTGATAGCATGCACTCTGAAGAAAGATAGTTATTCAAGGGTTCCTTAGTAAAGGAAATGGTTCTGTATAAAACCATGAACACTCAAAGAACCAATTGCAAGAGTTCTTTGCATCATGAAATGGTTCTTAAGAATGTGCTGTAATGGTTCCATACAGTACCTTTTTATAAAGTGTTCTATATAGCACCAAAAAGGATTCTTCTATTGTTACAATGTCAAGCTTGTGACACAAGGGAGAAGAACCTTTTTGGTGCTATATAGAACCCATTTCAAAATAAAACCGTTGCCTTTAAGTTAGTCTTTTGTGAGAGTGTTGTAACAATCGAAGAACCCTTTTGGTGCTGAATAAAACCATGTAGAACACACCATAGAACCATGTACAGAACAATTTCACCATGCAAAAAAAAACATTTGCTTCTATGTGGTTCTATATAGTTCTACGTAGAACTCACGGTTCTAAATAGATACATGTTTGTAAGAGTGCTGTAACAAACCAAGAACCCTTTTTGCTATATAGAACCATGTACAACACATTCCCCATCAATCAGAAGAACAATTTCACCATGCAAAGAACCTTCTAAGCATTCAAGGGTTCTATAAAGAACTTATGGTTCTAAATAGAACCATTGCCTTTACGTTAATCTTTTTTAAGAGTGTTGTTACAATAGAAGAACGCTTTTCGGTGCTATGTGTTGTACATGGTTCTATATTCTCCATCAATCTGAAGAACCCTTTCATGATGAAAAGAAGCCTTTAATCATGCAAAAAGTTCTTTGAGTGTTTTTTTTTCTCATTCTACATAGAACCATTTTCTTTACCAAAGAACCGTAGAAGAACCTTCTTTTGTGATAAAAGTACAAACAAACAGTAAATTTCAATGTTATAAAAAATTAAATCAGAAACTCGCAATACGGTGTAAAATAACAGCACAAAATACAAAGATAATTTTGTGTAGTAAACGATAAGAACCCTGTAGAACCGCAGTAAGAATCGCTGTTTTCCTTTACAGCCCAGATTCAGTTTGGTTTATAGATGCTAAACAGCGACATGCTAAATAAGAGACTGTATTATTTTTATATATTATAACCGCAGCTTCTTAATTACAATATAATTACACAACACTGTGGAATTTGTACTACGTGCAATATCTAGAACCTTTTTGGGCATTTCAGTGTAATTTAGCTTGACTGCTTTGGGACTTACCATCATGTTACCCAAAATAATTACCCAGTGCTTTGGAGTTTTGTGCCTCACACTTACACGATTAATACCTAGAACCTAAGGGACTGTGAAAGAAAGTGTTACCAAGAATCAGGGGTAAGTTTATCTAGAGCGCAGCACTCTGAATGAATGTGTTTACATCTCAACCGTTAAATTCTGTGTAAAATTTGAAAAATCAGTGGACTTCCCCTTTAATCACAGTGTACAGCTTTATAAATGGCTGTCTGGCATAGACACACAATCACAGCAGCAGCTGCTGGTAGCATGCAGTGTGTGTGTGTGTGTGTGTGTGTGTGTGTGTGTGTGTGTGTGTTGAGGAAGCTACTGGTCATGATGATGCAGGAGGTAAATATACAGGGCATGTGTGGTATGTGTGTCATTTAATCAGACAACACACACACACACACACACACACCAGCTTTGCCTACTACACTGGGGGGTGTACATAACAGCAGTGAGGGGTCTATTAAAATGCCCAGTGTGGTGGAGGACTGACCACACACAGCTCTCACTGTTTACTCAGCTATAATCACACAAATAAACAAACAAACAAACAAATTATTTACAAGATTCTTTTCAGATTTTCATTGAAGATCTGTTCGCCCCCCTTCCTCTTTCTCTCTCTTTCTCCCCTTCCTCTCTTTCTCCCATTCCTCTCTTTCTCTCTCTCTCCTCTCTCTGTCCCCCTCTCTTTGTCTCTTTCCCTTCTCTCTCTCTCTCTCTCTCTTTCTCTCTGGCGTAAGTGAAGGTCAGAGGTTTTCTATTTTAGCGTCTCACTCTCACTGGACCCTCTAGGCACCCATCTGACCTTTGACCTGATTACATTTCACCCTCCCTCCCCTTGGCCCAGAAATATTTACACAAATCTGCAGTGTGTGTGTGACTGTGTGTGTGTGTGTGTGTGTGTGCGGGGGGGGTCTTAAATCTGAGTATCTCGCTCTACCACTTAACTATTTATAGAGAGAGAAAATGAGAGAGGAAGAGGAGAGAGTGTGTGAGAGAGAGAGAGAGAGAGAGGGAGAGAGAGAGAGAGAGAGAGAGAGAGAGGGAAAGAGGAAGAGGAGAGAGAGAGAGAGAGAGGAAGGAGAGAGAGAGGAGAAAGAGAGACAGAGAGACAGAGAGAGAGGGTGAGAGAGAGAAAAGAAAGAGACAAAGAGAGAGCGAGTGAATGAGAGAGAAAAGAGAGACAGAGAGAGAGAGAAAGAGAGAGAGGGTGAAGCAGGGAGAACTGTAAACATACATGCTGTAGAACACACTGTCGGACACACAGACGCTCCTTGAGGAGCAGAGAGGACAAACAAGAGCTCCGAATCCCTTCAGTCCTATACCTCACACACTCATACACACACACACACACACACACACACACACACACTCACACACACAGAGCAGGCGGGCGGCTCAGTGGGCTGTCTGGCAGGAGTGGTGGTCATGTTGGAGTGGGCGATCTTCAGCTGAGCTCTGAACAGCAGCCCTGCAGGAGCATCCGCTCTGACACTGTGAGTGTGGGAGGAGCATCAGCTTCACTCCGACTACCCTGCCTGACAGCCTTACTAACCATTCAGCATTATTATTATTAATAAAAATATGAATAATAATAATAAAGTGAGCAATGATCAACATCTTCAAGACCATAAAAAATAGATTCAGTATTTATGATAAATAATAAGAACTATTTACTAAGATAAAGACAGTGAGATGATAATTTGTGTCATTTTATTATTGTTACTGTTATTATTATTATCACCGGATAATTTATTCATCTGGTTTGGCTGATAAGTGCACAGCGACCTGCTGGGTTTACACAGGAAATCAATCAAATGAAGGAAAGAAAAACTTTAACACTTCTGATTGCACAGTGTGTGTGTGTGTGTATTGGCACTTTATGGGGACAAAATGACCCCACAACAGGGACACGGGAAGAGGGGGCGCTGAGGGTTTAGTAGCACCCACAGATTTCAGAGTTGGTTAACTGTGAAAAATTAAAAAAAAATGAAAAAATGATCTGAACATGAAACTAATTTGAACGTGGTAAAGACCCGTATCTGCCTGTTTCAGAGTGGAGTTTGCATTTGCATGTTTTATTCATACATATTAAAAATCAGCAGTAGCTGTGCACCATTTACATAAATGTATTTTCTTGAAAGCGAGCTGAATCGCTTTTATTTTAATACATTTATTTATTGGCTGAGTTTAACATATTGGAAGAAAAACATAAAATATAAAATGTGCCAAAACTTTTAGGCCACATTTTATGTTTTATGTTTCTCAATATGTTAAATTCAGTTAATAAACAGTAAATATGCATTAAAATGTGAATTGTGTTCTCTGCAGAGGGTGTGTTCACTTATTTACATTTAGAAAATCAACCATTTGACCAAGGGGGCTCAAACTTTTGCACACAACATTTTTAGCGACAACATTGAGAAAGTTTCTAAAACTGAGTCGTCCCGAGAAGCGCTGACCAAACTGATTCTAATTTCAGCATTATTATTATTATTAATAATTCAGTAATAATCAGTCAGTAATAATCACCACCTTCAAGACCATAAAAAATAGATTCAATATTTATGATAAATAATAAGAATTATTTACTAAGACTTAAGATAAAGACAGTGATATGATAAATCTGTGTCATTTTATTATTGTTACTGTTATTATTATTATCACCACAATGGTAATTATTATATTATATTATATTGTATTGCATTATTATATTATAATATATTATATTATAATTAACATAAATAACATTATTCTGATTCTCCAGCTCCAGACTCCTTTTTTCCTTTTCACTGCATGTGACCTGAGCTGACCCTGATCAGCTCCTCCAGGCCTGAGGGGGCGCTGTTCACACAGAACAACAGCACATCATATCCACCTCAAACTGCTGTCAGACAGACGTGAATGACTGTGAAAGCGTGACGGTAACAACGACTGAAGACGACAATCAGACAGAGAAACTATACCTGCAACACAGACAGAGAGAGAGAGACAGGAACAACTACAGAACAGACAGGGGAGGAGAAAACGGGAACTAATGAGAGAAGAAAGAAAGAAAGAAAGAAAGAAAGAACAGAGAAAAAGGAAACAAAAGAAATAAGACAAAGAAAGAGTAAGCAAAATGAAAAAAATCAAGAGAGAAAGAACAAACAAAAAGCATGAAAGAAAGAAAAAGGGAAAGAATGAAAAGCGCAGGAGAAAGAGAGGGAAAAGCCGAGGGGTGAGAGAGTTTGTCTGATTGGTGTCTGATGTTCAGTGATTCTGAATCTGTTTTCAATCTTCCTCTCGTTCTTCATTTGAGATAAAAAAAAAAAAATCTCACCTGCGCTGAATAAAAAACCAGACCAACATCTGGCAACCCACTTACAACAGACACATCTGGCAACCCACACACAAACACCTAATACAGAGCAGACACGCACATCTGGCAACCCACAGATCTCAGCCGCAGAGGCCGAGAGTTATAACTGTATGGCGATCACCCACTCTCTCTCTCAGACTGATGTGAAGTCCTGTAGGTGTCTGTGTGTGTCTGTCTGTGGTTTTTGTCTATTGGTCTGGTTTCCAGAACTTTCTCTCTCTCTCACACACACACACACACACACACACAGAGCTATCAGCCATCTCAACTACTTCCTGTTCTCACTTCCTCTTCCTCTTGGAAAAGAACACATACACACACACACACAGCTTTGGATTTAAGGGTCCTTAAAATGTATTTATAACAACAACAACAACAACAACAATAATAATAATAATAATAATAATAATAATAATAATAAAATATTAGCGCATTCACACACACATTTGTACACACACACACACACACACACATTCACACACACACACACACACAGTCTCACAAACACACACACACACAAACCTCACTACCTGTTTCAATATTGTTTAGTCACCCCCCCCCCAACACACCAACACATGACCACTTCCTCTTTGTCTTGTTTTCTCGGATGTTCTGGTTTTAATACAGGGGCTTCACTCTCAGTCCTGGTGACCCCACACTCTGCACAAGGTTCTCCTCAAGTCCTCCTCAATGTCTGGGACCGGTGTGCAGAGCAGGGGATCTCCAGGACCGAGACAAATCTCAGTGACGCCATCGTTACCTGTTAAAGTTCCTCCATATTAGCATGCGTCTCTTTTCGTTACCGTTAGAATGGCGATGACCAAACAGCGTGGTTTGGCTGCCATGGCTATGGGGCCAGCCCGGCAGGATGTGCGTGAATTTGCACCACGGTTTCTATAGCGACCCCCACCCAGCATCACCAACCTTTTGAGTGTAACTAGGTTGGCCAGGTTTCTGTGGAAATGTCTGCGAAGGCTGAGGGACGGTTGTCAAAGCAAAACTCTGAGCTGTGATACGAGAAGGTAACGCACACTGCGAGAGCAGAGAAAGGAAGTTAGAATATGAAAGTGGTCCAAATCCTCTTTTTTCTCCGTTTCTAATGTGAATGCATTGAGGTCCTCACTTTTCCTCGCACTGGGTTGTGTATACTGCCTTCTACGTATGCATAATGGGGACTTTGCCTTTAGAAATGTGTAATACAAATGAGAGCATGTTTTTTCATAACCATTTTTTGTAAGAACTTTCTTTTAGACGTCAGGTTCCTATCACCACCACCGTGAACAACTCTGACTCACGTCACATGAAACCGCTCTAAATGACTTCACGTCTTAATCATTTAAATTACGCAGAAACCACCTTCAGGCCCAAACGGTTTCAGTATGCTTTTAAAGGAAATATACACCATTTTACATGTACCCCAGATGAAGTCCATCATCTAAAACACGGTGAGCAAAGTTTGCTCCTTTATTTTTGAATTATAACTACAAGGCTAACATTGCTAACACTGGAAGTCAATAGTCACCCAAATCTTTTCTGTAAATGCATCCCCAAAACCTCTTTCCAAGTGCTCAAAGCACCTCCAGGTGTTTATTACAGTGGTACAGATTTGTAGACGTAGTTCAGAGCACATTATAGCATACTGTGAGCTATAAACAAGAACAACACTTCACAGGTAACACCAGGTGTTGCATCAAATTTGGACTCCCCCACAGAATCCGACTCCCATTTGTTTGCATGCACCATGTCATAATTTCTGCTTTTTTACTGTTTTTTTCTGTTTGCACCACCTAAATGAAAAGCTAGACGCAGTTTGAGCAAGCTGACAAAAGAGTTAGGGATGTATTTACAGAAAAGATTTGGGTGACTATTGAATTCTAGTGTTAGCAAAGTTAGCCTTAGAATTCCAGCGCTAAAACAAAGAAGACAATTTTGGACACCAAACATGTCTTGGCTGACATAGGCTAAATCTGCTCTTCACACAATGTAAGACACTTTGATAAATAGCTGAGCAGAACTGTACAAATATATAGGATTAGCTGTTTTATGCTAACACAAATCGGTAATAAGCTACAACACTTCATTAAAAAGTAGCGATAAAAAATCAAACATTGTTGGTCACAGGAAAGCAGGAAAGTCCCCAACTTTTTCCCAACAGCATTCACATACTGAGTCAGTTTTAACGTTATAGATACAACTGCTGCAGTTATCACTCGGTACACGCCCTCGCTCTCTCTCTCTCTTTCTTTCTATCTCTCTCTCTCAAACGCTTGTGTTCATCTGGTTTGGCTGATAAGTGCACAGCGACCTGCTGGGTTTACACAGGAAATCAATCAAATGAAGGAAAGAAAAACTTTAACACTTCTGATTGCACAGTGTGTGTGTGTGTGTGTGTGTATTTGGCACTTTATGGGGACAAAATGATCCCACAACAGGGACATGGGAAGAGGAGGCGCTGAGGGTTTAGTAGCACCCACAGATTTCAGGGTTGGTTAACTGTGAAAAATAATAAAAAAAAAATAAAATGAAAAAATGATCTGAACATGAAACTAATTTGAACGTGGTAAAGACCCGTATCTGCCTGTTTCAGAGTGGAGTTTGCATTTGCATGTTTTATTCGTACATATTAAAAATCAGCAGTAGCTGTGCACCATTTACATAAATGTATTTTCTTGAAAGCGAGCTGAATCGCTTTTATTTTAATACATTTATTTATTTTAACATATTGGAAAAAAACATAAAATATAAAATGTGCCAAAACTTTTAGGCCACATTTTATGTTTTATGTTTCTCAATATGTTAAATTCAGTTAATAAACAGTTAATAAAGTAAATATGCATTAAAATGTGAATTGTGTTCTCCATAGAGGTTGTGTTCACTAATTTACATTTAGAAAATCAACATTTGAGCAAGGGCGCCCAAACCTTTGCACACAACATTTTTAGCAACAACATTGAGAAAGTTTCTAAAACTGAGTCGTCCGGAGAAGCGCTGACCAAACTGATTCTAATTTACACCACACAGATGATTCCCACACCTCTAGATGTGATGCAGAAATCTAAATTTAAACATGTTTTTGTTTCTCTTCATACCACGATGCTTTTCTATCAGCAGCTCAGATCCTCCAGCAGTGCCTCGTAGTGGCAGTGTGTGCGTATATTTATATTTTCAATACTGTGTTTAGCCTCGACATTTCAGTTTGTCAGTAATGGTCACTGTTTCACATCAAAACAAAGGGAAAATCTCTGAATGTAATTCATTACGTAACTATGTCAGTTCTGTAATTATAGTTACCAGGCCTGTCAGAGATGACACGATAAAGTAATAACAGCACTGATACACCGTTCATGCAGTCTCCTAGTTGGACCCTTTGACCTGTTCACAGTAGTGCAGGCTGAAAGAGTTTGTGACTGTAGCACTCTCGTTCAAAAATACAGCTTTTAAATGGCTTTTAAAGCAGCATCTTTAGCTGGACAGTGCCTGCGACTTCATGTGAACTGCAGAAGGTAATGAATACATTTTGATGACTCTTATTTTGTCCACTTACATGCATTCTAAAAAATGCTGGGTTGTTTTTTCTACCTAAACGCCAGGTTGAGTCTTTCTGCTGGGTTATTTCTAAAGTGCTGGGTACTTTTTTGGATGTTTTAGCTGCTGGGATGACGTGTTTGTTGGGTAATTCCACAGTACTGGGTAGTTCTGGGTAGTTTTAGCTGCTAGGTTAGTGTCTGGATCACAGTAACTGTCCCAGACAACGGTCATTCTTCCTGCTTACTGCACATGAGAAAGCTGATTAGAATAGACTCAGTCAAACAGAGACTTATCAGGCATGAGCACAGAAATCTGGAAGTTTTTTAAGCATATGTTTAACTTATCCTCAAGTAAATCAAATAAAAATAAAATAAAATCCATAATTTCGACCAGGTTGTCATGAGTGGCGTTAGCTTGCTAATATTAGATATGTTTGTTTCCACTGAGCAGAGGGTTACTGGGATACATATACATACATATATATATATACACACACACACACACACACACATTTATATATGTGTGTGTATATATATATATATATATATAAATATATATACATATATATATATATATATAGTAAGGTGTATAATGTTAGCCTCCCTACCAAGTCACAGAGCGAGCCCATCAGCTAACTGCATTTGCTTATTATTTATATACTTATTTTTGGTGTTGTCTTTACAGAAGGGAGCAAACAATTTTAGTTATTTTTACATTTTCTATCCAGTCTGGGAAGTGTAGTTTTATTTACCCAACAGTTGACTAAAGGGCCTCAACCAGCAACCTGGGTCAAACCAACACAGCTGGGTGTGTCCATATCAGACCCAGTTACCAAACTGCCCCAACTTGGTATTTTAACCCATTTTTATAGCGTAGCTAATACAAAATGTTTTCATTTCAAGTGGAAAATTTATTTATTTTTTATTTATTTATTTTGTTTGTTTATTTATTTTTCCATCGGGGTCAAATTTGAACATTGAACGTGATTATTTTAATTATTTGACAGCACTAATAATCACACTAAAAAACAGACCTTTACACACTGTGAAACATATTGTTATTCCACTAGTTAGCCAAACTAGCTATCGGTCTCGCTACAAAGTAATCCATGAGGTGTAATTGACATATTTACAGAATTTTTATCCTCTTTGAATATTTTGTCCAGTTGTCATTGCTAATGTTTTCTATATCTGTCGTTTATCTGTCTATCTTGCAACATCAGTAATGATAACAGCAGGCTAAAGAAAAATAAAGCCGTTTAAACAGCTGTTAGCATTAGCTGGCTAGTTCAGCGAGCTTTCATTTGTCGGCACAGCTCAAAAACTGACAGAGCAAAAAACAATCAACTTCTCATGAAGTCTATTAGAAAGATCTGATTTTCAAGCCTTCAGTAAACATCTTCGGTTTCATTTGCTTGTCCATCGGATCGGTGAAATGATCACTTGAAATGATGTTCAACATGTTCACATAATGCATTATCATCATTTTGACCCTCCATTTCATGAAACTTGTTCCACAAAACTGAGGCGCTTGCAACTGCTGCGGTTGAGTTATAACTGAGTTGCAGGACATTTTACTTACGCAATCAAAGTCCAATTTAGTTTAATGAAGCTTTCAAGCAACAAAAGTTATGGCAAAGTTTCACCGCACCCTAAGGGTTAATCAGACATAAGGCACTTGCAACTGCAATGGCTGAGTTTCAATTGAGTTGCAGGATGTTTTACATTATGCACCTCAAGTGCAAATTAGTTTCATGAAGGGTTCAAGCTACAAAAGTTGTAGTAAAGTTTCACTGCACCCTAAGGGTTAACTGAACATAAGGCACTTGCAACTGCTGCGGCTGAGTTATAATTGAGCTGCAGGACATTTTACAAAATGCAATCTAAGTGTAATTTAGCTTAATGAAGGTTTCAAGCAACAAAAGTTGCAGTAAAGTTTCACCGCACCCTAAGGGTTAATCAGACATAAGTGAGTTGCAGGACATTTTACAGTATGCAACCCAAGTGCAAGCAAGTGAAGTTTCGCTGCACCCTAAGGCTTAATGGGACACAAACGTACAAACAAACAACGAACCACACACGTGTACACAACGCCACACAAACACTAAAATCTGAAATTATACGTCAGTAAGTACCAGACCCTTTTTTCCGATGCCTCTCGGATGAGATGTTTCTCCATTTTTACCCCTTTGTTTTACTGCACTTGTTTATAAGAACACAAACTAACAAACACTTAGGCTTTAGGATTCTCCCCGGGTTGCCATGCAACAGCTGAGGAACACTTTAGACCAAAAAGTGAAGGCCTCCTGCACACACAGACTTGACAATGACCTCAGAAACGTCCATCGTGCAAAAAAAAACACACACACACACACGCAGAGCGGCCTATGAAACCTCAGCCGTGCTGAATACCAGAGCTATTTATACCAAACAAGTAAACGCATATTTCCTAGGACCTAAACACACAAACCACACACACACACACACGCACCCCTCCGCTCTGCCAACACAAACATCTCAACATCGCACAGAACAGCAGCAGCATTCTAGAACACCGTCCACAGAATGTCATGTATTATTCTGAACTTAGAATTAGGCTGCGTCTCGATTCGCTCACTAGTTCTGTGTGTAGTGAATTAAACTGCAGTCACACTTGACCTCCATTCTGATGCAGTTAGCAAACTAGCTAACTCTCTAACCATAAACAGTAAAAACACAAACATGAACATAATTAATTCAGATAATAGTCATGTTTGGCAGCAGTTGGGTGACCTGTGTGCAGCTGCGGTTAGCTAAGGAGCTAACATTGCCGTGAGCAAGCGGGCTAATTTACTAACCACAAACAGTAAAAACACAAACGTGAACATAATTAGTAGATCTGTAGCAAAAATATATAGATAACAGGCACGACTGGCAGCAGTAGGGTGACCTGGGTGCAGCCGTGGTTAGCTAAGGAGCTAACACTGCAGTTAGCAAGCAGGCAAACTTCCCAACCGTAAACAGTAAAAACACAAATGTGAACATAATAGTGCTGCACACTGAACTGTATTAAAAATATATAGATATCTGCATGGTTGGTGGCAGTGAGGTGACTTGTGTGCAGCTGCAGTTAGCCAAGGAGCTAAAACAGCAGTTAGCAAACTGGCTAACTCACAAACTATAAACTGCGAAACACAAATGTGGGCATAATTATACCAGATAATTACACACTAGCCACGGCATAGTGCTGCACACTGATCTGTAGCAAAAATGTGTAAATAACTGGCATGGTTGGAAGGCTGATTGTGGTTAGTCAATGAGCTAACAGTTAGCAAGCTGGCTAATTCGCCTACCACAAACAGTGAAACAGTGATAATAATAGCGTCTCCAGACTGAGTGTATCATGCACTTTTATACGTTGTTCATTACACAGCAGTTAATTCACACCTTAAGCTTCGTCATTTGATTAACACCACAAGCACTATGCTAATTTCTGCTAGCGCGGCTATGGTTTCCAATGTTGTTAGTGCCAAATAGCATTTCATGGTTGCTAAAACTTGGCCAACTGATGCTTGAACAGACATTCAAGCCCTATGTTTTTATTTTGTGTGTTTTATAGTCAAGATTTTGGTAAAGATTCAAACTATATCTTTTTATTGAAGGCTTTAAGCCTGTTGGCTAATCTGCTGACCAGGGTGGCCTACTCAAATGTCCCGCTTTGGTCATGAAGTCCAAAACTTGTCAAATATTTGTCTCAGACTGCTCTATAACCGTTCAAAAACTAACATTTAAATCAGTAACAAAAATGCAACTGGTTAGCTAAGTAGCTAACAGGCTGCTATCAACATTTAGCAGGAAACAGTGATGATAACAACTAAAGCCTTTACTGTTCACAAACTTTTTATTCGATAGTTCGGGAAATAAACCTTTGTTTGAGGTTGTGAGGCAAGTGAGCCAACATTCGACGTGTCCTCCTTTTCTAGTGACCCTAGAAAATGGCTGACTCCCTGAGCAGTGCCGAAACTACTGAACCGGGGAGTTCATCGAGACGCTCCCCGAGAGTACAGTACTCAGAGAAGTGATCTGTATTGATGGATGTGTTTGTTGGGGACTGTGTAAGAGTGTGTGAGCGCGTGTGTGTTTATTGCGTGCTCTCTGAGGGAGTCAGGCCGGCTGCTCCTGATTTGAGGCTTTAAAACTGCAGTCTGTATTCAGACAGAAATGACTGTAATCTGTTTTACCTGTGATGTAAAACCTGCAAACCACACACACACAAACAGATTTGCGGAGATTAAAGAGGAAGCAGACAGTCGTTAACACCCAGACAGAAGGTCCAGGTCACCGTGTGGCATGTGTGCTGCAGACAGCTGTATTAACTTGTAGGAGAAGCAAGATATTGATGCCCAAAAGTATCCAGACACCCTCTTCCAAGGCGTTTAGCAACGGGACATGAGCCTAATATCATCATGTCCAATGCCAAGCATGGTCTAAAGGGGTACAGAGCCCCCCAGCACTGGGCTGTTATATTGTTTGTATTGTCAACTTTTCAACTTTTAACTTTTAATGTTTGTGTGGTTTTCTGAATCAAAAAGAGCCATAAATCACATGTACATAACATTTTCCAAACAGCCTGTTTTAGCTACTATGCCTTTTAAAAACTGATAAATGTAAATGAGCTCTGTTCTGATTGGCTGTCCTGTATTGAGGCTTGTGAGTGGAGTGTACGTGACGCACATATGAGAAAAATGACTAGAGAAATTCGACAAAGAGGAAGTTGGCTTCTTATTTGAGCTTCTCGTTCCACCTTAAGTGGTGCAGCAGTTACATTCATGCAGCTGCACAGATTCCAAAATGTTCTGCTCCATTTAAGGTGGAATGAAAATTTTCTATAAAAAAGAAAAAGCTGACAAAAAGAAACCAATTTCAGCTTTTTAGAAATTAAGACACGAAACAACATTTAGCATGTTAGAAAGCAATACTGACACAGGTTTATATATAAATATTGTCCAGTTTTGTTCTTACTATTTTGCACAATAACAAGATTTCAGACCTAATTAAAAATTAAAAATGGTTCTTGTTAAAAAGTGAAGGCAGAGAATAAAAAGCCAAAACCTACAAAAATTACTTTAAGCATCTAAAATATATATATTTATATCGCTGTTGTCGAAAGAAAACTTCGTATCTCCAAAATGGTGACTTTATAGGAGAAGGAAAAAACATACTTAACTGTTAACGTAAGACAATGGAACCAGAAATCTTTCCATTTGGACCGTTTTGGGCCATTTCTTTTAGTCCATTCATCATGAAATTTACACATAATTTAAAGGGTAACATGTATTTTCCAATTCCAATTACGTCAAAAACTGAAAAAACGACAAAAATGGAGATTTTTCAACAACAGCGATATATAAAGTGATATATACCAAAACTGCCAGAAATTCTAATTATGCTGTGATATACATTTTTGGCCATAACCACTCATCATCAGTGACCATAACTGGCCCATAAAGGACAGTGTAGAAATTTAACACAGAAGATTCACACTAAATGGACTTAAAGACAATGTTTCAGCCACAATCTAGAAACATGTGCAGCTTTCTCGTATTCCTCAAATCAACTGGACCATAGCTTGATCTAATTAACCCCTTACATGGCCAGGGCCCAAAGCTTTATTACACACTTCTATAACCTTAGAATAGCTCAGCCAGCTTGCACTGAATTCCCTGTAGTTACTGACTAATAAGCCTTAGTGTGTAATAAGCCTGAGATTTTAGGGGTTTAATAAATAAAGGGAAGTGTAGACGCGGAAATTCATGAGAAAGACGCAGATAAAGTGCTGAAGACTGACGATTACACAGTGATTCAGAAATAAAGTGTGAATGAGTGTAATAAGGTGTTACTGCCTGAGGAGGAGAGTCTTCTGACCACAGCGGAAGGAACTGAGTGACGGTGCAGAGTTGAGGGCACTGGCCTCAAATGTGGTACTACTGGTTCCTCCTTGTCATCTGAATTGATAAGAACTTGGCTGAACAGAAGAATAAAGGTGAATCGATTGTAAAAGATCAGAACTGAACCGAACCCGAACTGAAGAGAACTGAGCCAAAACTAAACTGAACTAAACTGATAAGAACAGTGTTACAGAACCGAACTGATTAGAACTGAACGGATTTATAAATGAACTGATCTCCACTCCACTATCAATCACAGTTCAGTGGAGTCCAGAGTGACCACCAATTGATTTTTACTTCCGTCTTTACCAACGAAACGGCTTATCACTTCTCACCTGGTTAGCAGAAGAGCAACTGATCTCTCACCACCGTCCACACACAGTGATCTAAAAGTGTGTGTGTGTGTATATGTGTGTGTGCACAGAGCTCTGATCTTGTTACAGTTCAGGTAAGCACTTCCTCATGAGGACGTCTCACTTCCTCTACAGGGGAAAGCACTGCATTTCGAGAACATGACTGTCTACTTTATTCTGTGAACTCACAACCGGGGTAGACAGATAGGAACTAATGTTGTGGTAAAAATGAAAAATAAATATATATATATATATATATATTTTTTTTTTTTGCTTAAATACATGCATGTATATATATGAAAAACATTGGTAAACATTGATATCAGCCCAAAATTCCCATATCACTGAGTGCATTTGCATGCACTTAATCTGATAACTGCAGAAAATCATATTTTGTCAGTAATCCGATCAACACATTTACATGCACTTGAGTGATCAGATAATGGGGAAACTCCGGGTTTACATGAGTCAGGCAGTAATCAGATTTCTGCTTTACAACTAGCCAATAATTATAATAATAATGTAAAACTCAAACTTCATGCCGCAGCTTTTTTTTTTAAACATCTTCGTAATTATATGTAATAAATGTACATGTTTCAATTAGCACATTAGGATTCATCCATAATGGTATAATGCACTTGCTTTTCAGTATTAGCAATATTTTTTGCAATATATTTGATAATCATTAAGTATTATATCCATTTTTACTTCTGTTTTGTTTGATAATCATTAAGTATTATATCAATTTTTACTTCTATTTTGTTTAATAATTGCTACCATATCTATTTCTACTTCTATTTTGATTGATAATTACTACTATATCTATTTTTACTTCTATTTTGATTGGTAGTTATTGAGTATTATATCCATTTTTACTTCTATTTTCTTTGATAATTACTACTATATCTAGTTTTACTTCTATTTTGATTGATAATTATTAAATATTATATCTATTTTTACCTCTATTTTGTTTGATAATCATTAAGTATTCTATCTATTTTTCCTTCTATTTTGTTTGATAATTACTACTATATCTATTTTTACTTCTATTTTGATTGGCAGTTATTAAGTATTACATCCATTTTAACTTCTATTTTGATTGATAATTATTAAGTATTGTATCTATTTTTACTTCTATTTTGTTTGCTTTTTTACCACTCTGGCCACAGGCTTTGCATTTGTAGTGGTCAAAGTGTTAAATGTTGTGGCCAGGGGCACCGGCCATTAGGCAATGGTGACCTCATGATAAGAACATTTGTCCTGTCCTTCTATCCATCAATCCATCAATCCATCAATTCATCTTAGATGTCCTCATATGTGAGCAAAACCGGACTGCTAACACACACACCCACACACACACACACACACACACACACACATTCTGTCCGTTTTTACTGTCCTTGACCAATCTAACCTCTCGCACAAGGGTTCCCCTACCCATTTCCCCCACCCACACACACACACACACACCTATCAGGAAACAGTGCGGCTCCAGTTACAGCTGTAGGTCAGCCCCTAGCAGCGGCCTGTGTGTGTTTGTCATTCCAGAGGCCGGTGAGCTGGTCTGGCTGCAGTGGTGGGTGCAGTACAGTATGTCCATGTGAGCGTGTTTCAGACCCATTCCATTCTCAGCCAGGTCTATTTGCAGATCCCTCTAAAGCCAGCAGGGAATCTTTTATCCCTTTATCTGTGGAACACAAAACTACAACACACAATATGGTTCAAATTCACCATCTGTGCGATTGTGCACGTAGCGCATCAGAAGACCAGTCTCCTTCTGTTTCATTAAAGGGAAATTCCACCAATTTATTCAAATTTCTACATAATTAAAATAAAAAGGTCACTGTGGTGGGTTTGGTGGGAAATTCTAGAGAAACTTACAGTCAGAGCTGTTCACAGTGGTGGTGATAGGAACCAGACGTCCACCTCTAAAAGCTCCCTCACAGAAAGTAGTTATGAAGATGCTGCCTGATGCCTGAGATGATGCCTGAGTTTTGCTACAGTTTTGAGATAAGGTTACAGATTTAAACCTTTTTTAATCCATTCATGGTGGAGGGATATATGCAGGGTCCCCAAAGAAAACATATTATTTCAGATTTATGACTATTTTCCATCATCAACATTCCATATAAAAGCTCAGAAGACTCGTGTAGGTTCATTGGTGGCTTTGGATAGTAAATAAAATGGCTATATTTGTGTTGTAGTCACGGTGACCTGCAGTAAAATCAGTAGCATTTCCTGACTTACAGTTTCAATACACCCTAAAACCTACTATGTGCACAGTCATAGTGAATAAAGAGAACAACACTGCTGATTGGATTACACAACTTATCACAGCATCCGCAATGTAAGCTGTAAGTGATGTATGACCATCATGAACAGATTAGGACAGATGGTAATTGTGTGGGGTGTAACGATTCACAACATTCATAATTCGATTTGATCCCGTGATATATTTTGAGATACAGCAGAAATAAGTGGCATTATAACAACATTATAAAAGTCAATATTCGAAACAAAAGCTGTGCCCTTTTAGTGTCGTGTGTTTAATGCTCTAGCCACAAGCTAGCACGCTAGTCATGATACAATATGCTGCGATACAATATGATACGTCCATCATATTTTTCGAAACAAACCTCGTATCTCCAAAATGGTAACTTTACAGGAGAAGCAAAAAACATACTTTACTTCTAATGTAAGTCAATGGAACAAGAATTTTTTCCAAGTCATTCTGGGTCGTTTCTTTTGGTCCATTCTTCATGAAATTTACACACAATGTAAAGAGCAACAGGCATTTTCAAATTAGGTCAAAAACTGAAAAAGGATCACAATGGAGATGCAAGGTTTTGTCCCGACAGCAGTGATATAATTAATGTACGTGTTTGTATCGGTGCAGCAGGATCCCGCCAGGTTCATCTATAAATGGTATAGGGTACTTGCTTTTCAGTATTAGCAATATTTTTGAGAGTTAGTAAGCATTATATCCATTTTTTAAATCCTATTTCTTATGTTTTACATACCATGCAGGAGCTGACAGTTCACTACAGTCTATTTGCTGGGTGCTTCAGGCTGTAACTACTAAATTAGCTAAATAAAGGCAAGGCAAAAGACTTCAAGTGACTGAGCTGTGGGTTTTAATGCGTTTTCTGAATCCGAAGGGTTCAACAGATCGACTGAGTGCGAACAGAGGAAGTTAGAGCAGCCACAAAAAGGCCTCCATCACTGATCTAACATCTGCGATAAGGATCCACTTAAAGAGCAGGTCTGTCACCTAGAAGTGCTTATGGAAATGAGCTACGGCTAAATCAGAGACACAAATCACTGATTACGACAGAATAAAGGTTCAATTCTGTTCAAAGTACCAACAACGTGCATGTAGCCTGAAAAGTACGGCTTTAAGCCTGTTAGTGTATCTCGATGGGCCCATATTATGGAAAATTTCCCTCCCTTTTTTTAAAAATAAAAGTTTAATGTAGAATATAAACACTATATAACTGCCAAAACGTCCCCAGTCCACCAGTCCAGTTTGGAATTCACCGTTGTGATGTCACAAAAACACCTATCTGCCCATTCGGCCTGCAGCAGTTTAGCCCTGTCAGCTCACGGTGAAGTTATAAGGAGTGTTTCAGCCCTTTGAACGAGGCACAGTCAGTTAGGACAGAGCTCATTTACATATGCCTTAAAGGCACAGCCGGTTCGGTTATAAATAGGGATAAAGAGAGGTCAGGTAAGAATGAATTACAGCTGTTTCTGGTGCATAAAACTGTTAGACGTGGACTAAAAATGGGGGGAAGACATGAGGAATGTAGGATTTGGGCCCTTAAGTGAGTTTTAAAGTGTACAGAATGTGGTACAATTATATTCTATGATTAAATGTGCTGAAGATGTTCTCAAAAAGGAACCAGTGAAGTGCTGTACATCCTTTTTTCTGAAAGTGAAGCACCTTTTGTCCATAGTAACTGACCGTAGGTTGAAAAACAACTTTAATCACTACCATTTCATTACAACTTCACATCCACAGAATCCAGGTCATCTCCACAGACATCGACACAGACACAACACAGCCAACATCAGCTCTACACACCAAACCAAACGGACTGCCATAACGTTACAGATGTTACCAGATGAGCAGTTACAGCACCCGCAGCCTCACCTTCAGCTGCTGCTCCTTCACCAGCGTCTCCGGCTTCCCCAAATCCATGACTGCTGAACGCTGACCGTTACTCCAGCCGTTTAGCCGTACAGTTTTAGACACGGTCACCCGAGACGCGCGCACCGACAGCTGAGGCCTCTCTCTCTCCCCACCCGGCCAACTGTGCGTATGTGTGAGAGAGAGTATCTGCCTCGCCCAACTCCCACTTCCAGATCCAATTCACCACTTAAGGTTCTCTCGCATGCTCACACGCTCACACGCAGTACTCTCGGAAAGGTTATCTGCTGTTTCATAAAGGCCGTTTGTTGTCCTGTTTCCTGATTCTGAGCAGCGCTAAACAATGCACTTTCATACCACACCGCAGTCATACGTCCGCGCAGCGCAGCAGGTGATTCAGAGGCTCCCACTGCAAGAGCTTTACAAGCTCCAGTTGATCTGTCTTGTAGCATTAGCGTTCGGCCTGTCACCTTCATGGCAATAGCGGATATGTAAATAACTGGGATGAACCGCTTTTTGTTCATTGTATGCAAGACTAAAGTGGCCAAACTGGCTGATTAGCCAAGGTGCTTCCTAGCTGTCGATACTTAGTAGCACCTAATTGAGCTCAAATAAACAAGCATTACTCACTGGTGCCCTCTAAAGGTAAGAAACGTCAAACCCATTAATACGCTTCTTATAATATGTATATATATGTATATATACATATATCGCTGCTGTTGGAAGAAAACCTCTCTAATCTCCGAAATGGTATCTTTACAGAAGAAGGAAAAAACATACTTTACTTTTAATGTAAGTCAATGGAACCAGAATTTTTTCCAAGTCATTTTGGGCCGTTTCTTTTGGTCCATTCATCATGAAATTTACATACAGTGTAAAGGACAACAGGTATTTTCAAATTATGTCAAAAACTGGAAAACGTCAAAAATGGAGATAAATGGAGAAGGTTTTCTTCCGACAACAGCGACATATATATATATAAATACATAAATAATAACATAAATAATGTTCTGATCTATTTAAACCCAAGACATTAATACAGATAGTAATAACCCAAATATATACAAAATCAAAATTTATAGGGTACATACTATTGATAGATGTCTGTCTCAAACTCCAACCCCTAAATTTACGCTTGAGAAAATAATGCCTACATTTTCTTTCATTTTTTTCGTTATATATTTTTTATTTTAATTTTTGTTATTTTTGATTTCTTTTAAATTTATATTTAACGATTTAGATTTATAATGAGTTTAATGTTTAAATAAAAAGTGTTTATTCCAAAAATGCTGTCCCACATTTTCATGTCAGTACCGCAACACAAAGTTTTAATCTGTGGCCTTATTTAAGCCACGCCCCTGCATTTTAGGGCAGGAGGTGAGCCTGCAACCCTGTCCCTCATGTTCACATGGTGAGCAGTTAGATCCCATTGGTTTGAAGTAAATGTGTCCCGAAGTCTGAAAATCAGTGTGAAACATTAAGAATGAAACACATTTTTGCAATTAAGGATTTTTTTTGTGTTTTAATGAGAAACATGCTAATTTTATGTGTATAGCTGTTCAAAGCTGTGTTTGCTGGTCATTTACTGGCTGCGTTTTTAAGTTCTGCTCAAAATGAGCTAAAATTGTCACTACCGAAACACTCACTATTGAACAAAGGCACTATTTGGTTTTAGTAGTGTTATGATTATTTTAGTAGTGACAAAAGGCAATTTTCATTCGTTTTAATGACGTAATCATAATTAAGGTATACAGTCACTCAAAGCAAAAGGATTCTGGTCTAAAGTCAGTTAAAATGTATTTTTTAAGCTCTGACACTGAAGCAGTTCAGTGGAATGATCCACACACAGTGTATGTGCTCTTCTCTATTGAGGTGAAGGTTCTGTAAGCAGCTTTTTCTGGGTATCTTTTTCATTCAGCAAAACTTGGTGTCATTCTCACATGATAAAAGCAACAAAACATCGGCCAGCTGATCTCTCCAGCCCGCAGGGGCTTTTCTTCTCCAAAATGAGTGGATAAACGCATGAAAGAGGGGTGAATAAATGACCAGAATGCCAATTTGAAAGTGCTCCGGGCGCTTGGCCCCGTAGCTAATCACGTCTGACTGGCTTTACTGTTCGAATGCTTAAATACTCAGAACTTATGAAATGAGTCTCTCTCTCTCTCTCTCTCTCTCTCTCTCTCTCTCTCTGAAACAATCACATGTTTCGCCACACTTGCCTTCCTCTCTGAATAGGCACATTTTCAGCTGAGCTTCGGACACACACACACACACACACACACACACTGCTTGTTTTCTTGCTTAACTGCTTTCTTACGCAAATTCGCCAACATTTCCAAGTCAGTCTGGACAAATTAAAGCTCCTATATCCTCATTACAAACTCAATGAACCTGGCACACCTGGCGAATCGGTCATTTAGAAGGGGAAATTTTCTAAATTTCTGAATAATTCAGTGGTTGAGATGTAAACAGAGTGATTCAGAGTGGTTTGGTGTGAAATGGTTCAGATGTCTTTACAGTGGTGGTGATAGGAACCCGGGGTCGCCATGACTACAACACAAATACAGACATTTTATTTACTATCAAAACCACCAGTGAACCTACACGAGTCTTCTGAGCTTATATGGAATGTTGATGATGGAAAATAGTGGAAAATCTGAAATAATGTTTTCTTTGGGGACTATTTTGCCTCACAGCGCCCTGCAAGTTCTCAAAACTATCATAAAACAGTGTCTCAGTCATCAGGCAGTGAATTCATAACCTTATGTAGTAACTTTCTGTGAGGGAGCTTTTAGAGGTGGACGTCTGGTTCCTATCACCACCACTGTGAACAAATCTGACTCGGTAAGTTTCTCTAGAACTGAGCGTTTCACACCAAACCACTCTGAACGACTCTGTTTACATCTGAACCGTTTAATAATGGTGAAGTTCCTTTTAATTGGTATCAGGGCCTTGTATCCCAGGTGGTTGCTAATGTTTTGCTAAGTAGTTGCTATGGTGTCCTACATCTATGCTAGAATGTTGCTAAGTGTTGCTAAGTTTACTAAGTGTTTGCTATGGTGAACCAGGTGGTTGCTAACATTTTGCTAAATGGTGCTATGGTATCCCAGGTGGTTGCTAACGTTTTGCTAAATGGTGCTATGGTGTCCCAGGTAGTTGCTAATGCTTTGCTAAGTGATAGCTATGGCCAGGACATTGCTAGGGAGCTACTATGGTATCCCACATGGATGCTAGGATGTTGCTAGTGTACTTGTCGTAATGTAAATGGAGTGTACAGATTTTCACACACACAATTCCATCAGTCATTCCTACGGAGAGAAAAGTCGTCATTTAACAATCACTGTATTAAAACTGTACGTCTGATAAAAAAGCTGTATGCAAGCACATCATTCCAAATCAGACAGAACATATCGGAGATGGAACGATGTCGATATCCTGAGAACTACAAATAAAAAGAAAAAGAAAAATATACGACAAACTAGAATTTTAGGTGGCTAAAGAGGTGTTGATAACCAGCTATTATAGTATCCAAGTTGGTTGCTGTAGTATCCCAAGTAGTTACTAAGGTGTTGCTAGGCGGTTGCTATGGTATCCTTGATGGCTGCTAGGGTGTTGCTGTGGTTAATAAGGTGTTGCTAATTGACTTGTATGAACATGACACAAGCTGTTAATCACAAATAACAACAGCAACACTTTTTCGTCTGGTAATTCTGAGACGGTCCCTTGGCTTGAAGTATTCAGAAGGAAACAGTGTAAGAAGTGTAATCTCTGTGGATAATAACAGCGGCAATCAGTAAAAGCTGTGATTGCGCTATACCGTCATCTTCAATTTGGCCACAGAACTGTAATGAATAACAGGTTTCTAAACTTGTTACTAAGTGAGATTTAACCATCACTGGAGGCTGTTACCACGGTAAAGCGGTTTACAGTCACTGGGCACAGGCCTGTGCTTCCTGCTCTCCACTACATGTCCAAGTTGAGTCCATATATGCTTGTATTCTCTGACAAGCTCACATATACAGTCATTTACAGGCCTTTTTATAATTGTGGTCACCTGTTAAACCGGAAACCCACTAAAGAGCTACAGACACACCAGCACCCCTCCATTACTGCAAACACTGAATGAGAGAGCAGAACAGAGCACATTCCTTTAGGAGTGATGCCATAAAGAAGTGCTGCCGGATCGCAGGGCTGGTGGATGGTGTCATCAGGAGGCACCTCAGAAGTTGCTCATTTTGGCTGGTGTGGTTGTGACTAAAGAGCAACAACAAAACTGCTATTTAGTTCAAATACTGCATTCTTAACTGCTGACAATCAGCTCAGAACAGCCCACACAAACCTGTAAATCACACACAACCCACCCAGGAGCGCACAGAGGCCAACAAGACGACATAGAACTGGAGCACAGGCATGGAACTGGAACCCGAACCCGAACTTTGTGACCTGACCTGTGGGGGTGTCACGATACACATACCGATATTGGATACATGTTATTAAAAACCAGATTTCAATGCTTAAACAGTCAGTTCTACCAGCATATGTGAGCCAATAAACATGCTTGCTCCAAAACCTAGACTGCTGATTGGCTGATAGCAGCAAACCCTCCACTACTACACAGTCAAAATCTGCTTAAAACCTGTTATATTTTACATGGTGTTTCGCTATTAAACCCCATCTTGCCTTTCCAGCTCCACCCTTTAGTTATCATTATCACCTGTGTTTAGTCTGAAGGGAGAATCATCAGATTCATCCACCTGGGGAAGGGGCACAAAGCACAATCCATGCTACAAAGTGTTTTCCCCACGCCGCATGCAATTACACACTTCCACCAGAGAGGTCTCCAAAACCCCAAAACTTACACAGTGCAGCTTTATATAAAGGTACGTATGCAGACATCCTGCATCAGAACCTCCCGTTGCTACAGCATGGCAAACTCTGGAAAAACAGATTTTTTGTATTCCCTTGAAAAAACATAAATTCCTATAAATTAAAAAGTTGTTGTCATTTTCTTTTTGTAAAAGTGTGTTTTTTATTTTACATAAAGAAATATGTTTTTCACATTTAAAAAAGGTATTGAAAAAATATACCGTTCACATTTCAAAGCCAATCAAAAATTTTGAACAATACCGAGCTCTCAGCAGCACTGCAGTTAAATTTAGGAAAAGGGTAGAGGTCATGTTACAAACAGCCGGTCATTTGGTCATCTCCAGCCATCATGCTTCACAAAGAGCACACTTAAACACTCAGATTCACTCCACAATAAAACAGATCCAGATGTTATTACTGCACGGGTGAAGGCCGGGGTCACAGGGACAAGCCCTTGTACAGTAATACTATAATCCAGCATCAGAGCGCTGTTATTTTATTTCCGGTTTTTTATTAACTTTATTAGTATTATGAATCCCAGAGGGAGCAGGCAGTTACAGCAGTGCTGCGTCCACTGCAAATCACTGAAACAGCTCAGGAGTGGATGAGTGAACAGGAAAAGGGCAGCATTTCGCAAAGGTGGATTTCTCAATGAGCCAGTTAACATCTTAAACTCTGAGGGTCGGTATTTGTTACTCTCATAACAACAGAAGGTATATAATAGTTTTATAGTAGTTACTGAATAATTAATAGTATTTACTTAATAATTCATAGTAGTTACTGAATAACATATTAGACACAATCATTTATAGTACTTGCTGAAAAATGTATAGTAGATACTTAAAAATGTATAGTAGTTAATGAAAAATGTAAGAAATTATAGTAGTTACTGAATAATTTACAGTAGATACTGAATAATTCATAGTAGTTACTAAATAATTCATAGTAGTTATGGAAAATTTATAACAGATACTGAATAATTTACAGTAGATACTAAATAATGCATAGTAGATACTGAATAATTCTTAGTAGATACTTAATAATTTAAAGAAATTACTGAATAATTCATAGCGAATACTAAAATAATTTATATTAGTAACTGAATCAGGACTAAAATCCGATCTAAACTGAGGACTATAATCGTGTAGTCCAACTCGGCTGAACTGAGAAACAGTGAACAGTGCTGAGACACGTTGAGATGGTGTAGCTGAGGAGCAGCAGAGGAGCAACAGGATGAAAGCGGCTGAAAAAGTCAGAAACTGATCTTGACAGTTTCACTACGGAGCTGTGCTAGAGGCGGACGTGATGACGTCATATCCTGTCAATCTACTTCCTTTCCGCAGTGCAGTTTTACGAGAGAGAGAGAGAGAGAGAGAGAGAGAGAGAGAGAGAGAGACTTGAGTCTTAATTTAATGCCTTTTGTGCATATTATTCTCGGGCTGAAAATTCGCGAGTCATAATTCCTGATTTGTGCATCAGTCAACGTATAACTTCAGTTGCCATATCAGCTACAGACACACACACACACAAAGACAGAAAGCAGAGTGATAACTCTGATAACCTCTCACAGATTCCTAGCAGAGCTTTATTTAAGCCTATAATTGTGGTTCGAACCCAAATAGAGCTCTAGAACCTTTTTTTCCAACCAATGCCAAGCTCTGAGTCTGAACCTGACTCGAGTCCGGCAAAACTTTGGCCAAAGCCGACCCGTACAGACTCATCATCAAGTTGAGTCCGAAACTAACCCGAGCTCAAGAACATTCTGCCTGAAATGGACCTGAACTGTTCCATCATCACCCAAAACGCTGAATAACATCGGTGTAGCGCTGCTGAAATTACTGCATAGTAGGAACAGTAGGAGCCATCATTACAGCAGGGACACAAACACACAAACAATATAATATGATAAAATAATAAAGTGTCCAAAATTGATTATAAATTCTGCCTTAACACAGCAGTAACTCTAACCCCCCGTGTGGAGGCTGTACTTTAGCCTGCTCTCACTGTGAGCTGAGTTTCTGCTTCTAAACACTGCTACATTACAGCCCCAATGCTACATGCTAGCCAACCGTTTTAAGATGTTCTACCTCTTTTCTTCATTTTCTGCGTGCAGCACTTCATTCTGTCCTCCGGAGCGAAGGTTTTTCTGTAAAGACAGGCTCTCTATTTGAACCCATATTGAACTTGCATTAAAACTAACCCTCCATGAAAGCTGTAGCTTAGCCTGGGTAGCTCTCACTGTGAGCCGAGTATCTGCTTCTAAACCATGCTACTTCACAGCCACCAAGCTACAGGATGGTCTGCGTCTTCACACACCGCATTTTCTGTGTGCAGCACTTTGTTTTGTCCTTCAAAATAAGTTTTTTTCTGTAAAGTTAGACTCACTATTTGAATCCGTATTGAATTTGTGCTGAAACTAAGCCTCTACTTTAGCCTGGCTAGCTCTCACTGCTAACTCTGCTATACTACAGACACTGACAGGAGATTAAAATAATATTGGAGTGAATTCTCTACAGCTCACTAATCAAAAACAATTTTTGGTATAAAAACAGTCTTCAGGGTGAATCTGGAGAAATATTTGTCCGACTGCAGTCAAAATTCACAGATGCTGTTGCTATGCTAATACAAGATGATGAATAAAAGCTAGGGCTGCATGATATAATATGCAGATATCATGATGACAAGATGATAAACGATACATTATTATTAAAACAGTGTGCTTTTGACCAGATGTGACAGAAGAATGGACTATTTTGGTATGTAAACAGAAATCTAACTAACCTCTTCTTTAAGCAAATAACAAATTACAAAATTACAAGAGGACCATTCAGTAATAAAAAAAAAAGAAATACAGACAGTAGAGGTGGGCGATATGACGATATTTTATCATTGTCATGCTCATTTCTGTTATCGTGATACACGATATGCTTTCATGAGCAAATCGTTAATATCGTCAGTAATTTAAGAGCACGGACCAACTACATATTTCAGCATAATTAGATTTAGTGAAGCAAAGTATGCAAAATGTTGAATAAAAAAACATTGTATTCATACTTTTTAATGGCAGTTTTTACACGTCAAAATATCATGACACATATCTTATATCATGAAAATGTCTTTATCGTGATATACAATTTTTGCATATCGCCCACCCCTCACCAAACGTCATTTATTCCCAGCAAACACAACGCAGGATGTGGTGCTTTGCTGGGCAGCTGCGGCCACCAGACTGAATTCTCTGTCATCTCTGTAAGCTACGAGAATTTGCATGTTGTTCACATGTTTGGCTGCTTTACAACTCTTTAGAATGACTTCATGTATTTTAATTGTCTTACTGTTATCATTTTATATTGTTTATATGATAATATATGATTTAATGCTCATTCTACTTCTTTTAGGCTATTCATTCGTTTGCGAGATTTCTCTTCAGGCGTGCTTTGTCCCGCTCCCGCCTGCAGTGGGCTGGTTTCCTGCTCCTGCACACAGTGCTAAAAATTAGTCCTGCATTGCAAGGTATTCCAGTGGATCCCCTACAGACCTCTACATTTCGCCTTGTGTTAACATAACATAACCAGTCGGCTCCTGTTGGGCTCAGACTGACATTTCAAGCTTCCTGTGCAAACTGACTTCAGTAGACGACACCAGAAACACAAAAGCAGGCCCAAAGCTGACCTCCCTGTAAAAGTACCAGAAATACAGCGACTGTGAGCGTGCCTACTCTGAGCTGTAGGAGGGATAGAATGACGTCAACACTGAAGTATGAGGGCGCTGGAGTTCACCTTTCAACCTGAGCACACACACAGCCCCGCTCTCTCTCTCTCTCTCTCTCTCTCTCTCTCTCTCTCTCTCTCTCTCTCTCTCTCCCTCTCTCTCCCCTGAGTATGAGAATGATTAAGGTCTGATACAGGAGGCTGGAAATCTGGGTGAAAATGCAGAAGAGGTATAACGCATAAGGACACACGCAAGGACAGAGAAAGAGAACGAGAGAGGGAGCGAGAGAGAGAGAGAGAGAACTAGCCTATTTAGCATTATTTCTAATGTAGGGCTTCACTGTAGAGGGCGGTGTATTAACACAATGTGTGCAGCACATATAAAACTGTATTGTTCAAAGCGAGCCTCTCAATTCAATACGCACAGATATCAACAACCACCAACAGACTGGAGCAAATAAAGCACTCGGTTTATTTCTGATTGTACTGCCTGAGGTATAATTAAAAATTAAACACAAAGGCCCACAGTGAGGAGCAGAGCCTCCCTCTTCTTTACCTCAATAAAAGAGCTAAAGGAGAGCTCTCTGTGTACTAAGTACTATACACACTCTTTCGGGTTCTTTAGGATTTCGATTTTCAGCTTTTTTGTGTTAAAATGTTTTGATTCCACTCTCGATTTGAGACCCCCGGTCTAAGACTGTGCTCTACTGTTAGATACATATAATAAAATATCATTAGTCCCAGGGAACACTGGGTAAATTATTAAAAATGTTTGTATGATATCAAAACAGAATGTGATATTAAGCATCCAGCAAAGTCTGAATGAATGAAACAAGATGGAAATATGCTAAACAAAGTTCAAAAACTGCTAATCAAAAACGCCTGAGAAGTGTGGGTGTGGCCTGATATTCTAATGAGCATGCGTGATGGACATCCCTCAGTCCTACACTCCCACTCCTACACACTGAAGCAGAACTGAACACAACAGCCCAGTTTTGCGTCACTTAGTAACTTCTGCTTGGTTGTTAGCTTCCTCTTAGCTGTTATCTTTCATTTGATAAGTTTCAACTCCAGTGAAAAGGTGGGGACCAGTCTTGTTAAAGGTGTGTGGGCATCGAAAGAGGAGATTTCTGGCAAAACCTACTGGCCATTTAGTGGACACTGGGAAGTTATTCACACATTTTGTACAGTACAGATGGTTAAGGCAGCTGAGAAAATTAGAAAAAGTTATTTATCAGTGCAGTACAGATTAATATGCTCAGATATTCTAAATATTAATATTAGAATAAATACCAGTAATATTAATACAATACATTTTACATATGAGTGTGTTCATTTAACCCTTTCCAAAGCCAGTATTAACTGTATCATGCAATACCTGCTTTAGTTAATCAATGTTTCATTATGTAAAACCAGGTGATGCTGATGGAATCTAATAAACGCGACAGCATCCAGCAAATATCTAGAACCAAACTTTGCTCTTCAAACTGGCTCACAAGATACACGTTTTCAATAAAAAAGGTTTATTTTGTTACTTTTTACTGTAAAAAACATTTTGAAACATATTGTGGCCAACAAGAGCAAGATTAACCTACACTCTTAAAAATGGTGTTTCTTTAAGGGTTCTTTAGTAAAGAAAATGGTTCTATATGGAAACATGAACATTCAAAGAACCCTTCAAAAACATTCAAAGAATCTTTTTGAAAAGGGTTCTGTATAGCACCAAGAAGGGCTCTGCTGTGGTTACGATGTCAGGCCTGTAACTGTAGAAGAACCCTTTTTGGTGATATATAGAACCCTTTTTTGAAAAAGGTTCCATACAGAACCATCTACAGCACATTCTCCATCAATCTGAAGAATAATTTCACCATGCAAGGAATGCTTTAATCATGTAAAGGGTTCTTTGAGTGTTCAAGGTCCTATATAGAGCCATATTTATTTAGGTACACTCTTAAAAGATGGTTCTTGAAGGGTTCTTTAGTAAAGAAAATGGTTCTATATGGAACCATAAACACTTAAAGAACCATTTGCATCATGAAAGCGTTCTTCAGATTGGTGAACAATGTGCTGTATATGGTTCCTTATAGCTCCCAAAAGGGTTTCTCTATTGTTACAAGCTTGACAAGCGTAACAATAGAAGAACCCTTTTCAAAAAGGTTCGGTAGAGAACCATCTACAGCACATTCTCCATCAAACTGAAGAACAACACAAAGAACCTTTTAATCATCCAAAGGGTTCTTTGAGTGTTCATGGTTCCATTTAGAGCCATATTTATATATGTAGGTACACTCTTAACAGATGGTTCTTCAGGGTTCTTTAGTAATGAACATGGTTCTGTACAGAACCACGAAGACTCGAAGAACCCTTTGCATCACGAAAGGGTTCTTCAGATTGGTGCTGCATGCTGTGTATGGTTCTGTATAGCTCCCAAAGAGTTCTTCTATTGTTATAAGCTTGACATCGTAACAATAGAAGAACCCTCTACAGTACATCCTCCATCAGTCTAAGGAACCCTTTCACCATGCAAAGAACCCTTTCATCATGCAAAGGGTCCTCTGAGTGATCATGGTTCTATATATATAGAACCTTTGGCTTTACTAAAGAACCCTTGAAGAACCAACATTTTTAAGTGTGTACTTACCAAAAACCAGTTTAGGTTCTCTGAGGCTTTAAATATCATTATTATTAAATCTATATGTTATATATTGTGTTGTATCTTAAGGAAAATTACTGTCAATAAAGCATCACATTATTATAATTTTTTATCCCACTTTTTGCTGAATGTTTGTAAGTTTCTGCAGTGTAACCAACACGAGTTTAGAAGAGAATGTGTGTGTGTGTGTGTGTGTGTGTGTCAGGTCCCGGGCAGTGCAGTGTGCCTTCCTTAAACCACATTTGTTTATGTTAGTGGTCTGAGCAGTGTGGGTCAGTGCGAGCGTATCATTATGGTCAGAAGCAGGAGTTTGGTCAGTGAGCTCACATAGCAGATGATTCAAGCTGGAGAGGCAGTTTAGAGAAGCAGGTGCTCAAGTAAGACTAAATACTAAACACTTGATCCCAAACTTCAACCCCTTAAAATCCCAGGCTTAGTACTTACTGAGGCTTATTATTCAGTAACCACAGGGACTTCAGTACAAACTGGCTGAGCTATTCTTAGGTTATGAAGTGTGTGATAAAGCCAGCAGACCCAGGCCTTTTGAGGGGTTAACAGTTCAAGTTAAAATCAATCAGCAAACCCACCTTAAAATTAACCTGTTAACTGTCGCCCCATTTTTGCCTGCCGAGAGTAAAAGGAGCGCTGTTCCCACATACTTTAGGCTACAGTCGTGATCTTGGTCTCATTTGAAAGGAAACACTAACGTTTTTTTTTCCCAACCAGAAGAATTATTGTAGGAATTACTAACAGACACTAGAATGGAGGAGTTTGTTTCTGCCTGACTCACAGATCTCTAAACTGATATCTGTGTTATACAGATCATGCGTATTGAATGTCTCTGTGGATGGTGACAAGAACCCATAGACTTGCTAGCTTTTGCTAATTTGGTGCTTATGTTGCAAATGAGACAACTGTGACTGCCATGAATGATGGCGCATAAAATGGTTTGGGGGAATCGAACCATGAGATTTCAAGCTTTCTAACGCTATATTGCATCATCATATCGCTAGACGACTTAATGCAGAAAAATGATGTTTAATAATTGGAAGTGAACGCTTTGGCCGAGGTGTGCTGGTACCAGTACAGTGATCAAAGAAAGGCTGACCTGGAATTCCATCAGTTTTTCCAATTTTCTCTACAATGGTTGAGATGTAAACAGAGTGATTCAGAGTGGTTTTTATTAAGAAGAAATCTGGAAAAATCTGGAAAAATCGCTGGAAGTCCCCTTTAATCGTCTCGAAGAAGTATAATAAGCAGTTAATAAAAAACAAACTAATGTAAGCTTGGTGGTGAGTTCTAAACTAGCCTAAAAGGTTGCAGCTATAACACATGTTGACACAGCAACATGAATTCACCACATCCTGTTAGTACAAAATAATGCAGTGTGTTAATATTTTGTTTGGCAGCCTCTCAAAATGTTACACCACTAACATAGTCCACAATAACATGAAGCACCTCCTTATTTCTAGACTCATTTTCCATTTTATCAGCTCTACTGACCATATAGTTTCACTCTGTAGTCCATCTGTTTCTCTAAATACTGTTACCCTGTTCTTCAGTGGTCAGGACCCCCACAGGACCCCCACAGAGCAGGTATTATTTGGGTGGTGGATCATTTTCCGCAGTGACACTGACGTGGTAATGGTAGGTTAGTGTGTGGTGTGCTGGTGCGAGTGGATCAGACACAGCAGTGCTGCTGGAGTTTTTAAACACTGTGTCCACTCACTGTCCACTCTATTAGACACTCCTACCTTGTCAGTCCACCTTGTAGATGTAAAGTCAGAGACGATAGCTCATCTGCTGCGGCACAGTTTGTGTTGGTCATCCTCTAGTCCTTCATCAGTGGTCACAGGACGCTGCCCACAGGACGCTGTTGGTTGGATATTTTTGGTTCTCAGTCCAGCAGCGACACTGAGGTGTTTAAAAACTCTAACGTCTGATCCACTCGCACCAGCACAACACACACTAACACACGTCAGTGTCACTGCTGAGAATGATCCACCACCCAAATAATACCTGCTCTGTGGTGGTCCTGTGGGGGTCCTGACCACTCCGATTTACTCAGTGAGTCGACTTACTGATGACTCATTTAGAGAATCGACTCCTTCTTGCTTTGCTTATGTGTCACTGGGAGAATCTGTTTCTGATTCCTTTCTGATTCACACCTCAGATGCTGAAGAAGTGAATCACTGATTCATTCCTGAGATTGAACGAACATGAGCGACTCAGCAGGGTTTCTTTCTACAGCTGACTCAACGTGGTTGAAGCTCAGCGGGAGTTGTTTACGTTGTAAAGCCGTTCCTGATCTGACATCAACACAGGAGAACAAAGAGATAAAGAACCTGCACTGCTTACATGCAAAAAAGATCAGAGAGAGAAAGAATTAAGAAGTTAAGAATGACTACATGACTGCAACAGCCAAACATCACTAGCGATCAACTGAACCATCTTCTCTGAATCTTGCACTTGAGACATTTGTTTCTTTTGGGAAGGCTTTACACCAGATGTTGGAACACTGCTGTGAGGATTTGATTGAGCATTACTGAGGTTGTGATGTTGGATGATCAGTTCTGAATCACTCCAACTCATCTCAAAGGTATTGGATGGAGCTGCATCACTCCAGTGAACACAGTTCTGCTCCACAGCCCAATGCTGGGGGGCTTTATACCCCTCTAGCCCTCGCTTGGCTCTTCTATGGAGATTATACCAAACTGGGTGCACCTTAAAATCCCTAGAGCTGTTGCTTCTGTTTTATTTTCCACTTTACCAGCGCTGCATGGAGGTAGCATTAAATATTCAAGACACGCTATGATGGGACCTGCCTGAGAATTACACTGAAATACAGAAACAGCATCAATTACTCTCCACCACTATTCAGAGTGACTGACTGAGCCTGAGCAGATCAGAGAGAGAAGATGGAAACAATTAGGAGTGAGAAAAGGTGGAAAGAAATGAAAGGCAGAATGGATGGAAAGAGCAGATGGAAATGAGAGAGAGAAGATGGATAGAATAGAGATGGATATAGAGAGGTGAGTGCAACAGCTGTTCTGGCAGCAGAGCAAATGGAACAGAGTGTGATGAGTCTGTGTGTGTGTGTGTGTGTGTGTGTGTAGATCTCACTCGTAATTTCTGATCACGTCCCTTAAGTATCATCCCATAACACAGTATCCAGGAGCTCAGGGTTTCTGCCGAACACCTCCTCAAAGAGGAGCAAAGAGGAGCACGTTTCAGTCCACACTGTGCAGCTATTACACAAAACAGACTCCCTTCCTGTGTATCGGCAGTCGAGTTGGGTACTGAAACTCAATCCTTCTACAGTACTGACAGAATTACTTCAGTACTGCATGGTGGAAGACCCTTTGCTCATGTACAGGATAGTGCTGCACTGATACCGATACTGTTTCGCCGATACCGGCACTTAAACGCAGTATCAGCATCGGTGATGGGAATACCGACGTACTCTCGGCGTTGTGATAGCCTTTAGACTCAATTTAGCCTTTAGCACAGCAGCCCGCTAGCCAGGCCTGTGCGTCCACTAGCCCCACCTGTGGTGGCCTCCGTCGGTCAGCTATATCACTCAGCAGCGGGGTCTCACAGCCCCTCGCTTCAGCCAAGCCAGGAAAAGTCGCTGATATTGACAGAGTGAACGATGGTGATATTTACTGAACTGACACTCAGAGATGCAGCTCGAGTGAACAAGACGCACGTCTGAGACAAACGACTCGAGAAATCTGGGTATGAAACATTCAGCTCCGTTTTTGAGCCAGAGAAGCTGCTGAGTGCTGATGTGTAAACACCACAGGTTTATCTGTGCTGGATACCACTTGTGGATCTATATAGAACCATTTTCTTTACTAAAAAACCCTAAAGAACCATCTTTTTTAAGAGTGTACCTACATAAATAAATATGGTTCTATATAGAAACATGAACACTCAAAGAACCCTTTACATGATTAAAGGATTCTTTGCATGGTGAAATGGTTCTTCAGACTGATGAAGAATGTGCTGCAGATGGTTCTATGTAGAACCTTTTTGAAAAGGATTCCATATAGCACCCAAAAGGGTGTTAAAATGTCACGCTTGTAACAGTAGAAGAACTATACAGAACCGTCTACCCCTTTAAGATGCAAAGAACCTTTTAATCATGAAAAGTGTTCACGGTTCTATATAGAACCATTTTCTTTGCTAAAGAACCCCCAAAGAACCATCCTTTTTAAGTGTAAATAAATAAATAAATAAACAAATAAAATGCATCGTATCATGATGCAAAAAAACAACAAGCACCATACTGAGAATATTGTTAGACTCCTCTTAATCAACATCACATTTATCGTTATCATTCCGGCTAAAGTATTTATGCACACTGTCCAGTTCGAGGTCCACTCTTTTGGGAATATTCGTTAAAACAACAAAAAAGGCTTGTAGTTTTTAAAAACTAAAGAAGTTAACACGAACATGATACTGTGCCCTTAGAATTGGGATGATGGTTAAAAGCTTCAGGTTAGTGCCAGGATTAGGATTGGGATTAGGATTAGGGATATTTAACAGGAGTATGTGTGTATACGTGCATAAAGTACGGCTGAATGATTCATCATTTTTAAATCGAAATCGCAATTTGAAAGAGTGCAATTTTCAAATCAGCAGAGCTGCGATTTGAATTAAATCCTACATTATTTAATGATGCCTTAACTGAGCTGTAAGTGGAGGTTTAACCTAATAACACAGAGCTCATGAACTGGCAGTGTGGTGCACTACGTTCAAACCTCAAGCCTGAAAAAAGGAAGGTGCCTAAAAGGCCTTTATAGAAAATAATCGCATTTAAATCACAATATTGGTCAGGATAATCGCAATTAGGGATTTTCCCCAAATCGTTCATCCCTAGCATATCAGTGTGTTGAGCTGATGCTGGTGGGCTTCCACAGCATGCAGGACTGCAGCTTATGGTGGTGACGCAACATCTTGGCTTCCTCTGAACAAACAGCCATATGCTTGCGTGTGTGTGTGTGTGTGTGTGTGTGTGTGTGTGTGTGTGTGTGTGTGTGAGAGTGTGTGTCGCGCATCACGTGGTGATCTCTGGTTGCGACTCATGAAGCAGTCAAAGTGCAAAGTGTTTCTCACGTCTGACTTCTGCAAAATGATAAATCTACAAACCTAGAAAGTGTGGCCTTCTGTCACTGCCTCTGCCCCAAATATCATATTTATCATATTCTAATTAAAGCCTGCTGTCGCATATGCCAACTGCAAAATGCACTGCACTTCTTGATAAAATTGAAGATAATGACATTTTCTGAATATTTCACAGACTTCAAAAAGATGGTTCTTCAAGAAAGGCGTGATTCTATTTTCATATTTAATGTCATATTTAAACGGTTCTTTGCACGGTGAGACGTTCTTCAGATTGATGTAGAAAGTGTTGTATATGGTTCTCTATAGCAACAAAAAGGGTTCTGCTATTGTGACGATCTCAAGCTTGTAAAATTTAACAGAACCATTTGGGTGCTATTTAGAACCATTTTAAAAAAGGTTCTATATATATCCATACACAACACATTCTCCATCAATCTGAAGAACTATTTACTGTTTTTTTTTAAAGGTTCATAGTTAAAACACCTTTTTTATCCGACATGATTAAAACTGCATTATTTTGATTTAAATGGAAAATCTGACATTGGCTAGAACGTTCATAGCATACAAAAAAAGATCAGCATGTAAAGGGCTCATTTGCATATTGCAGCCTTCTGCGATACCAACATCGCAAATGTCAACATCACTCTAAATATCAATATACTGCACAGACCTTATATTAATCTAGAACCGACCAAAAAGGTCAACAGAAAAACCCCAAATGCTTCCTCCTTCCACTCAAATAAAGATGGTTTGCTCAGGCCAGCATCGAGCACTGTGTCCACCTTAGAATTTCCAGACCAGCCAATCACTGCAGAGGATCAGTATCAGTGTCCACAGTCACTGAGCAGTTCATCACAAACAGCATCAAATGACCCACATCTGCAGCCTCTCGCACCGGATCAATACAGGCTAGAGCGTCTCAGGCTAGATTTCGATCAGCGATCGATCATCGGTGGTCAATAGCGGCCCTGGACCCAGCCTGACCCGCAGCTGAAGACGGAAACACGGGGCATCTAGAGTTACACTCCTGCACTCAGCACTAAGGCTCACTTACTCAGATTTCGGGGGGAAAGCAGTGTTTTCCAATCCGGCTCCTGGACTGACCCTCCACACTGCTCGATTCAGCCATTCAAATTAGCAGCAACATGCTAACTACACTTGTTAGAGAGATTCAATGATACTAGGCATGGGCAATATGGCAGAAATATAACATCACGATACTTAAAGGCATTTTCACGATACATAACAATATGTACCACGATTTTTTTTTCCAGAGTTTGATAAGTTTGAAGAGAAAAACAAAACAGTAACGATGTGTTCAAAAAAATCACTATAAAAACTCTGATTTAAAAGTTTTTTATTTGACATTTCACTCTCTGCACCACACTAAAACCAGTTATATAGGCCTAATTATGCTCTCTTTGTAATGAAACATGTAGGTGGTCAGTTTTCTTTAAGTATCGAACAATATCCACAATATGCTCAGATGTAATTTATCACGATACCGATAAAATATTGCCATACTGCCCACTTCTAAATGATACACAGGTTTCAGGTTAGATATGATTTCCGAATCTGAGGTCTCAAGGCGATTTCCAATGTTCATGTTAAATAGGTCTGTAACGATACACAAAAGACTTCAATTCGATACGATGCAGTGGTGTCTTGATTCAATAAATTTTTCGATATAGCAAAAATGAAAAGTTTATTAGAGCAACTTTATAAAAGTATAATGTTAGTGCACTAACACTCTAGTCATGCTATTATGTTAGCCCCAAGCTAACACACTAGCCACAAGCTAACATGATAATCATGACAGAACATGACAAAAACATTACAATTCAATATATTATGTTGTATTTAGGGCTGGGAAATATCGTGATATTTATCATTATCGAGATACATTGCTTTACAATAAGTCACAATGTGTTTTTCTGAGTATATTGTAGATATCGGCAGTATAAAAAAGAAAGCATAAAAAAGTAACTGCATTATAGTACTTACGCATAGTTTTTGATAGTATTTTTAACATGGTGCTAACTTTGTCTATTCCAATTCATTAGATGATCAGAAAAAAATTATATTGAGACATATCGTGGATTGTTTACATTTTTTAGAAGTATCGTGATATTCCATTTTTGCCATATCATCCACCTCTAAATTTACTGTAAGATCCCATGTGTTAAAAATGCCTTGATTCTACAGTGCTCTAATTATAAACTACACAGACTGGGTAGGCTCAAAAAATGCAAATTTTATTTAAAACTAAAGCCTGCAAAACAAGCACGGCCTTACAAAACAGTGAAGCTGAGCTACAAGCAATCAAAAGCAGAAGCTTATATAGCATTACAGTCTCCACTATCTACCCCAAAAACTAAAAAAGAAAAATTAAGTTTGACACTATGTATTAATTATAACTGCATTATTGTTTCAGTCTATTCATGAATTTGGTATATAAGACCTGATCCTGAAACTCTGAAAAGCATCCATATTCAATACCATTTTTGATTCCACAGGAAGGGTGGGTGGACCCCCAGGATTCGCCAGTCTAATGAAGAGATGAACCCCTTTTTGCAGCCCCCCAGTGGCTCAAACTGACTCAGATAATTTAAATGAACACAACTGAATGAAATATTGTTTCCTGTGACTTTGTTATCAGATTAACTAGGACATTGTGTGAAATGTTCAGCTGCTAGCGAGCAATAAGGGGTGAGAGAGATGGGCTATAGAGCCCACTGCTGTGAAAAACACTTCACACCTCTCCACAAAGACTGAGATCAAAGGGAAAACTGCAGGTTTCTTCAATTCAGACAACCCTGTACGACTGACAATAAACAAACAGCATTTAAACACAATAGTGACACTTTTATATACGCTGGCTTGCTCGCTCACCTATATAGACCAAAGTGTTGCCATCAGTGTTTTTGAAGAAAAAAAATGAGGCCATTCAAAGCAGGCTAAGACTGCATTTTACTGCTACTGTGAAAAAAAAAAAAATCACTGACCACACCACATACACATTTTCAAAACAGCAGCCAACAACAGATCAAGCAAAAAGCCTTTAAAAGTGACCGAATTAAAGGCCTGTCTAGTTTAGACTTAAAGTACCAGAAGTTTGCCATGACAGAACTTTTTAACATTGTTTCCAATCCAATGACACCCAAATACAGTCAAACATGCAAGATGTGCTATCTTTACAGAGCAATAATTAACTTAACACAGAAATATTTAATTCTCTCTGATATATATGATATGGTTAGTATCGGTACTATGGAAAATTCATATCATCTGAAATGATACGTACTGATATATCGATACATCGAAGACCCCTTGGAAAAGCATGAAAAACGTATCAGCAAAACTTCTCTTCGATCTTTCTGTAACATTACTCCCTTGTTTATATCAGCCCTTTTAATGCTTTCCCTGCTCTGACACACCATGTGAGCCTCATGAAGGGCCTTACTAATCACACTCATTTACTATATTAGCTCTGTGGTTTCCAGCCCTGTGCATCTTACTGGCTTCCCCACAGTTCAACCTCTTGGATCTTGAGCTGAATCACAACTAAAACGTGCAGTGCATGGGGATCCAGCAGGGTTTGCTATGAAGGCCTTCTGCACTCAAGCATTCATAAAAATAAGGAAGCAATCTGCATCACACAAGGCTAAAACTACAAATAAGACCAAAAAAGGTGTGTCCATTTCCGACAGAGGCATAAAACAAGTACAGACAATAAGTCAATGCTCAGGTTTGACCCTTCTCACATCCCCCTGCTTCGAAAAGCTGCTCATGCACTTTATTACACGTAGAGGTGGGCGATATGGAAAAATGTAATATCACGATACTTCAGGAAGTTTTTTTTACGATACATTATGTTTATTTTCTCTAGTTAGGGGCAAAAAAAGTAGTGCCACATTTTAAAAATACAACCAAAAACTACAAAACTAAATGTGTGTGTTGAACTAAATCCAATTAAACAAGACTATTTACTCTCTCTTTAATCAAGCATGTCATTGTGAATGATATCCATGATATGCTCAAAAAAAGCGACATATAGTGATGTAATTTATAATTAAATATCATATTGCCCAGCTCTAATTACACACTGTAATGTACATACCATCCCATAATCCCTCTGTATAAGAGCCTCTCACACTTCCCTGTACATACGCACTGCAACATACATATTATAAATACGTTTGCATTTATTCTTACATTTGCTGCTCATTCTCTCAGCTGTACACACTCTACATGTGCACCACAGTATTTGATGGTATCTGCGCTTATCTCCCACTGCACATCCTCTGTATTACTTGCAGACGGTTTGTGGACTTTCTGTTTATACATATTATATCTTTTTCTATATTTATTTGATTATATATTTATGTTGACACCTGCATTAAGAGAAATTCCTCGTGCACCCAGATACTTGTAGACTGCGGCATAAGCTATCGATTTCGGAGAAGTGTCATCATGCAAGCAAAGACTTTTTAACGGACGGAAGATGCACCACAGCTTTGCATCTGCTGTTGCGTCCACATGCACGACGCAGCAGGCAAGACATTACTGCCCCCGTCATCTGAAGCAGGTCCTGCTCTTCATCATCACCCTCCTCCTCCTCATCCTCCAGCAGTGCTGCAGCTCTAATACGCACGTGTGCACAAGTGCAGCGTGCAACCCAGAAGGAAAACAGTGCCAGCTACACACTTACAAAAGAAGGTTCTTCAAGGGTTCCTTCGTAAAGGCAATGGCTCTGTTTAGAACCATGAGTTCTATATAGCACCATGCGCATGCCAAAATGGTACCCCTTTTCGGGGCAATATAGAACTATTTTCAACAAGATGCTGTCTAGAACAATGCATTACACGTCCTCCATCAATCTAAAGAACCATTTCACCAAGCAAAGAAGCATGTAAGCATGAAAATGGTTCTATGTAGAAGTCATGGTTCTAAATAGAACCGTTGTCTTTACTAAAGAACCGTTGAAGAGCCATGTTTAAGTGCGTAACGTTCACCTTTCTCCCTGTTAGCATCCCGCGAGGCTGAAGTCAGCTTCCTATTCGTCAGCTTGTTGTTCGATTTTCCCGTTCCACCTTAAATGGAGCAGTACATGCTGCACCATTTAAGGTAGAACGGAAACATTCGAACAACAAGCTGGTAAATGAGGTTGTTGCTGCTGCTGCTGCTGCTGCTGCTATTACTCTCTCTCCTCGTGTTAAAGCACTGGGACTCACCCACAGCTCGGTTCCCCAGCTCATGGCTCTCGCGCCGTCTCTCCCCGCTCGTGCACAGCCACGCTTTCAAACGGAGCGTTTTGTGTGTGTACCGCCTGTATGTCGCGCGAGCAAGCTCCCCTCAATCTGCTCCGGCGCGCGACTGTGTCTGCGTGTGGGTGGGTATTCTCTCGAGAGAAAGGAGAAGAGCTCTCTTCACTTCTCCTCTTCTCTGCTCTCCTTCCTGCTGTGAGTGAATCAACCAGAGAAGAAAAAAAAATCGTCTCTCTCTCTCTCTGTCTCTCTCTCTCTCTCTCTCTCTCTCTCTCTCTCTCAAAACGAGAAGAGCTCGCGCGCGCACTGGTGCTCGAGCCGCGAGTGACAGCTGCGCGCTGTTCAGAAGTGGTTCGATTCACGGAGCCGAATCTTTCTGACTGTACCGACTCAGCGAAGCCGGCTGCTTCTCGTCTAATCGGATTGGGTTAAGCGGGTCTGACGTAACGCCGCTGGTGACTCGAAATGTGGAGCCACAGAAAGAGGAAACCATACAGTAAGACTAAGATAATAATAATATATAAGATAATAAAAATAATAAAATATATATGTGTGTGTGTATAAAATTCCACAGCGCATATATATATATATATATATATATACCTGATCACATTGATTTATCAGTCAACTCAGGCTTTAGCAGAGCTCAGTAACACTGAGATTAATAACTGATCACATTGATTTATCAGTCTACTCAGGCTTTAGCAGAGCTCAGTAACACTGAGATTAATAACTGATCACATTGATTTATCAGTCTACTCAGGCTTTAGCAGAGCTCAGTAACACTGAGATTAATAACTGATCACATTGATTTATCAGTCTACTCAGGCTTTAGCAGAGCTCAGTAACGCTGAGATTAATAACTGATCATCACATTGATTTATCAGTCTACTCAGGCTTTAGTGTTTGTAAAGAAGTTGTTAATTATGTTCTTGTTGAATATTGTATGTTTTAATTTAATAGGTAAGTATTCTAAAAGTATTCTACTAAAAATGTAAAAACAGTATTCTGAACTCTTTATTTACTAAATATAATACATATTCTCAGTACTTGTCTTCCGTTGCATCCCAAGCCTGTTTAACTTCAACACGAACAGCGTAGATGCTGTAAAAACAGTTCGATTCAGTTGGACTGGTGAATCGGTTTAAAAGAACGATTCATTCACGAGTCAGTCAGCGTCCTGTCAGAATCTGGGGGAGGGGAGATCGATAAGCGAGGAGCGCGAGCCCATTCAAAAGAACTGTTCCAACGGTCGTTTGTAAACGTATAGCCGAGTTTCAGTCACGGTTCGGTTTAAAAAGCCTTAAATACGTTTTATTTCCACACCTGCAGGATAAATGGTAGCATTTAAAAAGCAATAAAGTCAAGGTAACAGCACGTGCGTGGTCTACAAAGCAGTTCTTGTACGTATTTTTCGTAACGAGAAAGTATTCGGGATCCTGAAAGATGAACCGCGGCGCCACCTGGTGGCCGTGTCTGAGTATTGCGGCACAGGCAGATTTATGGAAACATAGGGCTGTTCGATTCCTGGAAGGTTTAATGACACCGATTCCGATAATTGGCATTATTGTGTAGAATCAATCATTGTCGATTACAAAAATATGGCATCAGGAAGACACACAAATACATAAACATATGTATATATATACATTTATTGTGAAGCACTTTGGGCTGCATTACATGCATTAAAGGTGCCACTTTTAAAAAAAGCTTATTATTACTATATTGTAATTATTGTTAATGTAAACGGTCATTCAGAGTGATTTGGTGTGAAATGGTTCAGATGTCTTTACAGTGGTGGTGATAGAAACCAGGGGTCGCCATGACTACAACACAAATATTGACATTTTATTTACTATCCAAAACCACCAGTGAACCAACACAAGTCTTCCGAGCTTATACGGAATGTTGATGATGGAAAATAGTGGAAAATCTGAAATAATAAGTTTTCTTTGGGGACTATTTTGCCTCACAGCGCCCTGCATGTATCCCTCCACCATAAATGAGTTTTAAAAATATATTTAGACCAGAAGCTTATCTCAAAATTCTAATAACACAGCATCTCAGACGTCAGGCTCTGTATTCATAACCATTTCATGTAGTAACTTTCTGTGAGGGAGCTTTTAGAGGTGGACGTCTGGTTCCTATCAACACCACTGTGAACAATTCTGACTCGGTAAGTTTCTCTAGAACGGAGCGTTTCACACCAAACCACTGGGATGTAAACAGTCATTCAGAATCATTTAATTATGCTGAAAGTTGTAAACATTGGTGGAGTTCCCCTTGTTAAGAAGGGGGGCACAGTGGTGGCTCTATTATCTCCTGCACTGCGAGGCGGCACCACACAGGACACTGAATCAGGATCATTTAAAAAAAAACAGGCTGATCAGCTGCTGTAACTGATTTTAAATCAGAAATCAGACGCTTAGTTGAGCGAAGTGAGAGGTTTATTGGTGTTATACTCACAAGTACTTCATCAACCAACAAACGAACCCAAAACAAACTCCACCTTTCAAATAAACGCTTTATAAAAAAAGTAAATAAAAAATAAAATTGGAAATACACAGATGGGGAGAGAGCTGATCGCCATCTGAAAAACCTGCACACCTCTTCTTTTGAGATGCTGCGCATCGTCGACCGGCTCTTAGACTTCACTGACGTCATTAAATCCAAGACCAGGATCATGTTGTGCCACAAAAGTTGCCCCTGAATGGGACAAATAAGTGAAATTCCAGATTTAGTCATTTTTTTTGAGTATAAGTCTATGTTCCCCTCCCACACACCATCATAATAATTCTTTCGTTGTTTACTCTAAAATGCCTTACCAAGGCATTCATTCCCATCAAACCACTGTTCCCAGATGACACACAGTGACCAAACCCAGCACAGACACAGCCGACCTGATCCCAGACCAAAATAGCTGAAAAGATCAACAGAGCGCCATGAAGCGATAAGTATAAATATATGTAAATCATGTTTTCTCGCTACAGGATGAGGCCGGTCCTGGTCCTGGTCCTGGTCCTGCTCCCTGATCCAGTCAGAAGTCTTGTTCTTCTGGTCACTGAATCAAAACACCCTGTCGAACTCCGGTTGGCTAGTGGTGGCAGGGTTTCTGTTCTGATTGGCTGGCGGCTGGGGCATGTGACCTCGGCGCCTGGGTGGGGCCAGGTACTCGAACATGGAGGTGTTGTGCGTGGAGAGCATGTTCTTGAGGTCGGAGGGCATGGGGTCGGACCAGAAGAAGTCGTGGTTGAGCGCGTCGTCGCTGTCGATCCTCTGCGCGGGGTCCAGAACCAGCAGCTTGTCGATGAGGTCCAGAGCGTAGGGGTCCTTAACGTACGCCTTCAGCCTGTCCTTCACCTTCCGCTTCTGACCCTTCGGCAGCTCCATCTTCTGATACAGCTCGTACTTCTTATCCACACCTGGCCACACCTGGAAAAGAGAAAGAGACACAAATTAGTTAAGCTTTGCTTTGAGTCCAGCTTCGGTTAGTAAATTTGCACCAACAACCAGCAGCACAACTGCTTTGGGTGCGCTGACCTTTGAGGAGGTCAATACTGGCAAGGTAGGAGTGTCTAGTAGAGTGGACAGTGAGTGGACACAGTGTTCAAAAACTCCAGCAGCACTGCTGTGTCTGATCCACTCAGACCGGCACAACACACACCAACACACCACCACCACGTCAGTGTTACTGCAGGTTCTTCCATTGTTACAATGTCAAGCTTGTAACCACAGAAGAACCCTTTTTGGTGCAATACAGAACCCCTTTCAAAAAGGTGCTATATAGAACTATCAACAGCACATTCTCCATCAATCTGAAGAACTCTTTAACCATGCAAATGGAAATATGAGTGTTCATGGTTCTGTACAGCATCATTTTCTTTACTAAAGAACCCCTGCAGAACCATCTTTTTTAGGAGGTTTTAAATCATTACAGCGTAGAACAAGTTTAAACTTTTCAAAAAAAGAGCACACTCTCAAAAAAGATGGTTCTTCAAGGGTTCTTTAGTTTTAACACCAAAGAAAATAAAAACGAAAAAAGAAAATGAACACTCAAAGAACTATAAATACCCAAAGAACCCTGCGCATGATTTAAGGGTTCTTTGCATAGTAAAAGGGTTCTTTAGACTCCTGGAGACTGTGCTGTAGATGATTCTATATAGAACCTTTTTGAAAAGGGTTCTTCTATGCCTGTACATCTTAATGTACAGGCATTTTAAGTTATTATTCCCAAATAGCTACAATTTACGATGGGTGGCATGTCGATATTAGATCTTTTTTGCATTTGTGGTTGGTAAGGTAGCTTCCTGCAGTGTTCGACTGGACCAGGGGCTCTTTTACTGCCCTGTTGTGGCTCCACAGCAGAATCAGATTTGTAGGTAAAAATAAAATAATCCTCCTTTACAGTAAAATAAAGCTCTGCTGATCGTTCAACACAGTTTAACACTAAATGGTCTTAAACTCTGGAGTTAATGTAGAACTGCTAATTCACCCTTTAACCCTGAAGATTAGCACAGACTGCTGGTCACCATAGCAACACAGACAACAATCTCACCTAGCTAGTAGCGAAACGGCAAAGAGAGAGATTTAAGATGAACATCCAACATTCTGAGATGAATGGACTGATTTGTGTTTATAGTCACTCCAGCTGGTTTCCTGATATGTTTAATCTGAAACGAGAAACTGACAAACACTGAAAAGTCGCAAAGCTGAAGCTAAATTGTCCCGTTCCAAGAAAACCAGAACCAGAAAATTCAAACAAGAAGCTGGCGAACGAGAAGCGACTTCAGCCTCGTAAAAAGTCGAACGTTGAGACATTTTACAAAAAACTGTTCTACTTTTGAGGAAAAGTTTCCTGCTGGAGATGCGAGAAAAGTGGCTATAGTTGAACTAAAGCTTAAAGCAGAACAAAGTAAGTCTGTTTTCATTTCTATTATGTTTTTTAGTCTATACTAGAACATTAAAACAGTGAGACACGTTACTGCCAAGATGGTAAAACAGACATAAAATGTTGCGGCTTCAAGGTGGTTTGATTTTTGTTGAAAAGACAAAATGGCTCTTCTTAACATTTGGGTTGCGACCCCTGGACTAGAGATGGTAACGGAATTTCCAAACTGTTTCTATCCGATTAGGATAAAGAAACCCCCACTCAAACTGGGAATTCCTACTCGGAAAGTCCTGCTCCTCATCTGAGTTCAGGGCATGACATCAAATTCACACGGCTGCTCAGTCAACACAAAGTACCTAGGTAAACTATAACACTGACCGCTGTTCTGAAAGAAGTAAATACACCATATATTTTATGAAAAGACGGCGTCCTGAAATGACCTGCATGAGCACATCCTACTCAGTACCGTCGCGTGAATGAATCACGTGCATCATCAGCACAAACTAACGAGCAGAACGAGCTTTAGGGCAAAAATAAATAAATAAATAAATAAAAACAACAACCTTCAACCTGGTAATGTGAACGTAGCCTGGACGAAAACAGCTACAGAGAGATCCAACTCCACAGTCCAAATGAAGACGAATATCCGGTGTTTCCTCTCTACCATCACCACAATATCATTAACCGCAGCTAAACTGACAAGTCGTTCCTAAATATACTGTAATTTAAGGGCTTCTCTGTTTCACAAGGAGGTGTGACCTGCAGATTCCTAGTGACTGCAGCTTTATGGTAAACAAGTAAAGCAGGTATGTACATCAGCAGAGCCTCAGCTGGCTGACGAAGTGAATGAGCAGCTCACCTCTGCAGTGATGGATCCACACAGCTGGCTGATGAGCGTTAACTGATGCTGCTCTGTGTTGCCCTGCATGATGGGGCTCCTGGTCCACATCTCAGCCATGATACAGCCGGCGCCCCACAGGTCAATAGGAGGACCATAATCACGCTCTCCTGTACACACACGTGTATACACACACACACACACACACACACACACACACACACACACACACACACACAGAGTTTTATATTTTACTGCAAAGAAAATGAGCTTTAATCATTCTGCAGTATGAAGCAAATGCGGCTTAAACTCTAAATAAAGTATGTGGGCCTACGCTTCAATCCCTCACTCTAATGAATACAGAACTTATTTACATAGTAGTTACTACATCATTTACAGTAGGTACTGAATCATTGACATCAGCAGTTCAGTTAACTATCAGTGATTACAAAATCTGGGACTAGAAACTGGTCAAAGGCTTTGTTCACACAGCAGGTAAAATCGGCCCAAAATCTGATCTTTTTCTTCATATGTGACACAGACGTGCGTCTGTGTGTCAGTGTGAACAGATAAACACACTGAATCTGACTTTCAGTTCTGATTGGAGGACATATGTGGTACTGAAATCCGATACGTATCCGATCTGCATCAATGCGACTCTGAACAGCCAGATCTGAATTCATGAGACTTTTACATCAATCCAACTCTGCATTCGCCATAATTTTGCGCTGCTGAGACTCATAAACACTTAGGCTGTTATTTCTGTACAAAAATGATAAGAGACTCATCCAAACTCCTCCGTGTTCGAAGAGATTTTGAAAGAAGTGTCCGAACGCGGCCGCAGGAGAACGAGGCTGCAGCGTCAAAGAACAGTAAAAAGTCTGAAAGCAAAAGTTTAAAGAATCCGAGGACGCGAACCAAAGAAGAACACATTCTGGGTGATGAGCCCAGCTGTCAGTCAGTGAAGCTTCATGATGGCTCCTGTGATGCTGGTGAAGATGAAGCTGATCCTCCGGGAGCGACTGGCGTTCATTGGCCGTCGTGATTGTTTACCTCTGGATGAGCCGTGACGCTCTGTTCTCTTGCGTATGTGGGTCAGTTTAGGAGCTGATCTGTTCAGACTGATGTCGCATACAGATCACATTTAAAAGATAATGTGAACAGCCAAACTAATAAATCAGATTTGGGTCACTTTTACCTGCTGTGTGAACGTAGCCTAAAGGTCTGGATTTGAAGACAATCACCATAGGAATCATCAACTGATCACTGTTTTACCAGCAAGCGAAATGAGAGCAACAAAAACAAAGCCAGAACACTCCCAGTACAATTACCAAAGCTGTCTATACCAGCATTGTGTGTGATGCAAGACAGGGGGCCCTGTTTTTATTTTGAGGCACTGTATTGTATTGTGCTCTTTGACCCCCCTCAATAAAACCCTAGAAGGAAAAACTAAAGCAATGGAGCTGCATAACCTTTACTCTAAATTTCATCATAATAATAATAATAATAATAATAATAATGAAAAAAACATTTTTGCTACAAAATAATGGACCAATTAGCTGTGTTATCTAGCCAATAATCTAGCCAGCAAAAATTGGTAATAGGTAGTAAAGTTAGCTAGGTATAAAAGAACCGCTCATCTGCGATATCTGCTATACACGACTGACACTGCACTTAAATTGTTACACTGTGGTAAAATATGTAGATAAAAATATTGTACTTTTAAATTGTAAACTGATTTTTTAAACTGATTTATACTGAAAAAGCTAAAGTAAAATTCCTGCATAATCAAATGGCTTTGATGTAAACAGAGTCATTCAGAGTGGTTTGGAGTGAAACGCTCTGTTCTAGAGAAACTTGCCGAGTCAGAGTTGTTCACAGTGGTGGTGATATGAAACAGACGTCCACCTCTAAAAGCTCCCTCACAGAAAGTTGCTACAGGAAATGGTTATGAATTCACTGCCTGATGACTGAGACACTGTTTTATGATATTATTCACATCACATTATGGGCTAAAACACTTTTTAAATGCAATAATGGAGGAGGAATACATGCGGGGAGTCATAAAGCAAAAAAAAATTGCCCCCAAAGAAAACGTTTTGTTCAGATTTTCCACTATTTTCCATCATCAATATTCAATATATAAACTCAGAAGACTCGTGTAGGTTCACTGGTGGTTTTTGATAGTAAATAAAATGTCTATATTTGTGTTGTAGTCATGGCGACCCCTGGTTCCTATCACCACCACTGTAAAGACATCTGAACCATTTCACACCAAACCACTCTGAATGACTCTGTTTACATCTCACTCACTGAACTATGCAGAAATTCTTAAAATGTAAAAAAGTTAATTAATTTACAACTTAAGTGGCCACCTGGACTGCAGTTTAAACACAGAGCTATTTACTGACAGGTCTGCTGTTTGTTTATGTTGTGACCTGACATTTCCAGAGCAGACATCTTAAAGACGTTGTGAAGCGATACTACATTTTAAAGAGAGAGAGAGAATCAGTCTCCCACCTAGCAGTAGCTCCGGCGGTCGGTACCACAGGGTGACCACGCGGTTGGTGTAGCGGTTCCCCTGGCTGTTCTTAGCCAGACTGAAGGCTCGGGCCAGCCCAAAATCAGCCAGCTTCAGGATGCCGTCCCTCGTGATCAGAACGTTCGCCGCCTTCATGTCTCTGTGCAGAATCTGACAGACGAGGACAAACATTGTTACAAACTACTCAACACCAAACTTCTGATCACCAAGACTCGATCAATCAAAGCACATTCAACTCATCAATTACAGGAAATATGAATTATGAGGCAACATACAGCATCTCTCATCAATTACTGCTGAGAGAGGAGAACATCCCTGCACTCTGACCTTGTTCCTGTGGATGTAGTAGAGGCCATTCAGGAGCATCTGCATGACCTTCTTTATCTCGGACAGCGTGAACTTAACGTTGGCGTTGCTGAGCAACCCGGCCAGATCATGCTCGCAGAAATCAAACACAAGGTAGATGCTGCCCTTGTAGCGGTTAAACTGGGTGGCTGTAGGACAAAAACAAAAACAACAGCTATGTAAACGGTCATTTACAGTTAGTCATTAGGATTCAGGTGTTTTACTACTAGACTCTGGACCACTTTTTTGGACACAGACTGTTCTGGATGAATACAGATTTTAATAATAATAATAATAATAATAATAATAACAACAATAATAACAATAATAATAAATAGTACATTTTTCCAACGCTACATTCAATCTATGTCTCAAAATTCGCTACTGCATGTCCATTTGCCAGTTTCTCCTTTATTCTCCTTCAAACTACTGTTTATGTTGAACTGCAACTACACCAACTACAGTAAAAAGACAGATTCAATATGAAGAAGACTAAGATTAGGATCAGAAAAGACTGCCGACTTTTCCATTGATGGAGACATTGATAGATAACCTCCTGGAACACTATAGTCACAACCTAGCATCTACCTAGTGACCACCAGAGATAATATAGCAAACATAGTCATACCCTAGCAACCACCGGGAACACCATAGCAACCCCCTAGCACTCAACAGAGACAATATAGCAAACACCAAAGCCCCTAGCATCCACCTTCAATACTACAGCAACCACAGCAACACCTTAGCAACCACCTGGAACACTATCAACAAGTACATTATGGCCCAATCCCATTTCACCCCTCGCCCCTACCACTTAGCCCTTAGCCCTCTGTTTTGCGTGTTCATGTCTAGGGGTAGGGTGTCCTGATTGTTGTTGAGATAGAGGGGGGAGGGTGAAGTGTTGGGGCTACATGACCCTCCAAGCGGAGGTTTTTCAGAGACTCCAAACAGAGAGATATGAGAAAAAAGAAAAACCGGCAAGATGGAGAACAAGAGACCAAAGAAACCCACAAATGTGAGAATTTTCTCTGTTAAAAAATTACAATAACCACTGTATTATCTTAGTTTAATGTCGTTTCAGTGTATTTTGGTCGTTTTCTTCAAAACAAGCATAAAAAAAAATCACTAATAGTATGCTAATGTTTCAGTAGCTAGCTAGCTAACTTTCCTGTTCCACCCTAAATAGTCCAGCAGTTCTGATACCTGAAGCGGCAGAATGTAACTGCTGCACCATTTAAGGTGGAATGGGAAAATTTGAACAAGAATCTGGTGAATATCTGACTTCAGCTTCATATCACTGAAGAATTAGGGGTGGGTGATAATAAATAATTGCCCCCTCTTTGAAGATCATATGATTCCCTAAATGTAACTAAAGTCCAGCAGTGAGGAGCTGAACTTTACCCTCCTCTGTTGTCACTGCAGACTGACAGGGTCGCCTACAGAGCAGCGCTAGTAGCTGTTAATGAAGTGATGCTCTTTATTTGAGGGTCTCATTTCGTAGAGGAAGATTTCAACCACTACCCCTCGTAACTCAGTTCCAAGGGGTTAGGGTTACACTCGAAAACAAGGAGTAGGGGTAAAAAGAAGAAATGGGATTGGCTCTATATTCAAAATAATAAGGAGCACAACATGAAACCGTTAAGATGACTACATTTTTGCCATAACACCCACCACACCTCACCTTTGGTTCTGCAGATCTCTATCAGGTTCACGACATTCTCGTGCTTCAACAGCTGGAGGATTTTGATCTCCCTCAGAGCTGTGATGGGGAACTGAAGAGAAGAAGAGAAAAGAAGAAGAAAAAAAAACAAAAAAAAACAAGCATGTTCAACGGAGAGCGACTTCGTGTGTAGATGTGACGTTGCTGTTTATCGCTGCTGTCGGAACAAAACCTCGTATCTCCAAAATGGTAACTTTACAGGAGAAGAAAAAAAACACTTTACTTTTAATGTAGGTCAATGGAACCAGACGTTTTTCCTAATCAGTTTGGGTCGTTTCTTTTGGTCCATTCATCATGACCTTTACACACCATATAAAGCCCAACAGGCATTTTCAAATGATAAAAACCGAAAAGCAACTAATCGAGATACGAGGTTTGGTTCCGACAGAAACAATATGCAAATCTAAAGCTCAGCCTCCGAGACTCACCCCTTCTTTCTCATTTTCCATCAGCACCTTCTTCAGAGCCACCTTCTTACCCGTCTGTCTGTGTTTGGCTTTGAACACCTCCCTGAAAAAGACAGAACGAAGAGACTGCAATTGTAGTGACCTACAACAGAAAACCCATGGGGTTCAGTTAATGAAACTGATCAGTGATCAGCACCGATACACCAAACCGTGCAGGACAGCGAGGCCCCGAGACTGGAGCCGAGAATTACTGGACTACAGTGTTTAGCTCAATCCAGTTGCTTCGAGATTTCCAACTTGCTGGTTTCAACAGTGAAAACTAACAACAGGCAGACAGACAGACACACAGAGAACAGATGGATGGACAAAAGAACAAAGCAGAGATGGGTAGAGTAGCCTAAATCAATACTCAACTGAAAGTATTGATATATGGGTAAAATAATCATCATTAAAAGTACCTTCAAATAAAACAACCTGTGGAAGAGTACCAGATCAAAAAACTACTGAAGTACTGAGGAACTTGCAGAACTGCAGCAGAACCTCTTAGTAAATCCAGCATCTATCAGCACAGGACCTGAAGTGTGTGCAGCTCTATTTTTAAGGTTATTTTGGTCTAAAATAAAATGATAAAGCTTTAAAATCTGACATGCCACCAATCACAAAGCACAACAGATGCTGTCAATAAAAAACAATGACATTAACACAAAAAACAAGCAATTAGTGACTAATTATGAACAGCACAACTGTAACTGAGTAACAAGTCCAATCCTTTACTCACTAATGTGCCTATGAAGTGAAAGTATTACCATTGGTAAATACCTGAGTTGATGTTACTAGTTACTACCCACCTGTAGAACAGACAGACACACACACACAGACAGGCAGACACAGACAGACAGGCAGACACACACACACAGACAGACAGGCACACACGCACACACACACAGACAGACAGACAGACAGGCAGGCAGACAGGCAGGCAGACAGACACACAGACACACACACAGACAGGCAGACGCAGACAGACAGACACACACACAGACAGATAGGCAGACACACACACACAGACAGACAGGCAGACACACACACACAGACAGGCAGACACACAGACACAGACAGGCAGACACACAGACACAGACAGGCAGACACACAGACACAGACAGGCAGACACACAGACACAGACAGGCAGACACACAGACACAGACAGGCAGACAGACAGGCAGGCAGACACACAGACACAGACAGGCAGACACACAGACACAGACAGGCAGACAGACAGGCAGGCAGACACACAGTCACAGACAGACAGGCAGACACACAGTCACAGACAGACAGGCAGACACACAGTCACAGACAGACAGGCAGACACACAGTCACAGACAGACAGGCAGGCAGACACACAGTCACAGACAGGCAGGCAGACACACAGTCACAGACAGGCAGACAGACACACAGTCACAGACAGGCAGACAGACACACAGTCACAGACAGGCAGACAGACACACACACACACAGACAGACAGACAGACACACAGTCACAGACAGGCAGACAGACAGTCACAGACAGGCAGACAGACACACAGTCACAGACAGGCAGACAGACACACAGTCACAGACAGGCAGACAGACAGACACACAGTCACAGGCAGACAGACACACAGTCACAGACAGGCAGACAGACACACAGTCACAGACAGGCAGACAGACACGCACACACAGACAGACAGACACGCAGTCACAGACAGACAGACACACAGTCACAGACAGGCAGGCAGACAAACAGACAGACAGGCACACAGTCACAGACAGGCAGACAGACACACACACACAGACAGACAGACAGACACACAGTCACAGGCAGACAGACACACAGTCACAGACAGGCAGACAGACACACAGTCACAGACAGGCAGACAGACACGCACACACAGACAGGCAGACACAGACAGACAGGCAGACACACACACACAGACAGACAGACAGACAGGCACGCAGACAGACAGACACACAGGCAGACAGACAGACACACAGGCAGACAGACAGACACAGTCACAGACACACAGACACAGTCACAGACACACAGACACAGTCACAGACACACAGAGACAGACAGACACAGTCACAGACACACAGAGACAGACAGACAGACAGACAGACACACAGACAGACACACAGACAGACAGGCAGACACAGTCACAGACACACAGTCACAGACAGGCAGACACAGTCACAGACACACAGTCACAGACAGGCAGACACACAGACACAGACAGACAGACAGACAGTCACAGACAGGCAGACACACAATCACAGACAGGCAGACACACAGACAGACAGACAGACACACACACAGACAGACAGACACACACACACAGACAGACAGACAGACAGACACACACACACACACACAGACAGACAGACACACACACACACACACAGACAGACAGACACACACACACACACAGACAGACAGACACACACACACACACAGACAGACAGACACACACACACACACACAGACAGACAGACACACACACACACACACACACAGACAGACAGACACACACACACACACACAGACAGACAGACACACACACACACACACAGACAGACAGACACACACACACAGACAGACAGACACACACACACACACACACACACAGACAGACACACACAGACAGACAGAATACCTGCCAACCCGTAGTTAGCCTAGCCGCCCAGCTAGGTTAACAGTGTGAGCCAGGCGAACACAACACATCTGAAATCTCATATTTCCTCGCTCCGCCCCTCAGAATCAGACAGACGACAGACAGACAGACAGACAGAGAGAGAGAGAGAGAGAGAGACAGCCGGTGTTTACCCGAAGGTGCCCTGTCCGATCTTGGCGAGCTTCTCGTACTTGGAGAACTCGTCGCAGAACGGAAACTCCACTCCGTCGTAGTACTTGGACATGATGGCGGTCTCCCGGTCCGGCCTACAGAACACAGACCAGACTCACATTAATCCGCCCTGCGGCCACACGGCGCAGTGAGGGCGCTGACCGCTGGTAAGACACTCTAAAGAGGTTCAGAGCAGCAAATATCCGTAAACACAACAAAATCGTGAATAAATTCGTACTTATCGCCGCCGGAGCCGCCGCTTTTGTCTCGCTGCATCCTCGCTCCTCTTCTGCGGCGTGAAGGGTGAACGGAGGAACTATAAACCACAGCGCCACCCAGAGGCCGGCGAGCCTGCGCGCTGCACACTGATACTGATATTCATAACAATCACAACACATCACTGCTGCACTTAACGCGTAATCAGCAAAACAGTCTAAAATAACGCGAAATCACACTTAATCAAACAAATAAACAAGCAAACAAGATAAATAAATAATATTCATTACAAAAAATCATATCATAATTATAACCGGACACTGAGGGATTCAAAATATGTTGCAAAACTCCAGATTTTTGGTGTAGGATGTAAACATTATTAAAGTTTCAAAGTGTACCACTTCTCAGTCCAGTACAGTCCAGATACTAAGCTGCCTGTTATGAGTTCACTGATTTTGTAATGTGACAAAAACCAAAGCTTTTGCATGTATCTGGCTATTCAGCCTACACCGGTTTAGCCCACCCTTTCACACTCCAGTTATAAGTTTCACTCTGGACTCCTTCTTAAGGAGGCCCAATATCACTTACATACACCAGTCTTACAGGCACAGGAAAAAACAGCCTGTTTAATTCGAAGTGATAAAGAGAGGCTGGAGAATAGTCATGCAAATTGATTTATGACTGTTTTTTGATGCATAAAAGCGCAAATACATCATAAGTGGACTTTAGGGACAATAAAATTCAAGAAAAATGCTTCAGGGCACAAGTTCAGCTGCTGAGACAGCAAATGTAGAGAGGGGAGAACTGCCACTCTGCAAAGTCTTGCAGGTTTGTCAGACAGTAGAGGGCGCTCCAGAGCAAGGCCAAAACGAAAGGGTTAATATGGAGCATTTGAGCAAAATCATAGTTTGGAAATGCTTAAAGAATTTTTTTATAGAAGAATGTATTCAGAATGTGTCTGATCATGACATCAGTGAGCGAAAACCACTTCACTAAGCAGCTCTGCTCACCAATCAATCAGCACTCAGTAGCAGTAATGCTAACCAATCATCACTCAGTAGCAGTAATGCCAACCAATCAGCTCTCAGTAGCAGTAATGCTAACCAATCAGCACTCAGTAGCAGTAATGCTAACCAATCAGCACTCAGCAGCAGTAATGCTAACCAATCAGCTCTCAGTAGCAATAATGCTAATCAGCACTCGGTGGACTGCAAATGTGAACTGTTGCGTCACTAATTTTTTTCTGCCATCAAAGTGCATCAATTAAAAACTGGCGCTCTTACAGTTTGCAACTAGCAAACAGTGCAGGCCAAAAATCCACACATAACCTAGTCAAAGTGTCCCTTTGGCTGAAATGGGAAAAAGAATTTCATCACACCATCAGCTGTAAACACACTCGCATTCATTCCACAGCAGTGCTGCAGTGGTCTGTAGAGTGAGATTTTAAAGAGTAGCCCCCTGTTTTCCCCACTGTGTTAGCTCAATTAGTAAAAGGTGTTAGACAGGCGTGGACGATATGGCAAAATATGTATCACAATATTCATCACGATATTTCAGTTTACACATCTCCCTTTTCAAATCCAAAAATAACTTAGGCCACAGTAGTAAACTAGTTTGAAAATAATTGAAAACGACAAGATTTTAAACTGCTCCATCTCTTAAACAGGACTGCTGATAAACATCACTTTACTCTGCTAGCTGGCTAGTTAGCATGCTAAAACCTACACAGCAAGCAACAACAAAAACAAGCGACTAAACCATGTTTATATAACTTTATACCATTCATTCACACCTTTTATGTACTTACAGGTTTTGTATTACAAAAGGCTTGACTGGCCTGAAGCTAACCTAGATGATTGGGTTACATAATCGGCTAGGTTAGCGTCACATATATTACATATTTTGTTTATTATTGAGCCAAACGCTACAAACTACTACTAAGATTTTTGTCCGATTTTACCGGTGATTTCAAATGTGGTTTTAAACGGTAATTTAATTTTCAGTTTCAAGTGTTTTGGTTTCTCCCCTTTCAAACAGAGAGGGGTCTGGTCTTGTAAGGCTGGAAATAACTGCCCTGTGGTGTCACAAAGATGGGTGCCGAACTAACAGACTTTCCTATAAGGACTTTATTTAAGGTTCTTTATAACGTCTCTGGTGTCCATCTGAGTGGTGAGAACCCATAGGAAAAAAATTCTTTCTCAAGATTGTCTCAGAGAAATAAAGCAGATCTCAATATTATATTACTGAAGGGTCACATCTCACACTTTTCTCATGAAGATATTATTCAGCTGAGACCGGGGTCAGACACTAAAGAGTTAAACCACATGTGTGACAAGATTTTGATCAAAGTGAGAAAATCTGAGTTTTATTTGCAGGAGCCAAAGTTCAGAAACAGGAGAAAAAGACTTAAGTCTCACTCTGATTTCAAACTGGACTTAACTGTGTCTAGGAGAAGAACCTGAGATCAAAAGGAGATCTCATTTAGAATATTTCTTTCCTGTGGGAAAGTGGGTGACAGCATGTTAAAGAGTATTGAAACAGGACCTAAAACCCCCCTTCTGGTGATTTATCTGAAAGTTATGAAAAAAAGTACTGAATAAAAAAGTACTTTTAGTAACTGAATGCTACAGAAAGACTGATGACCACTGTTACTGCTAGAAAGCCAAATATCTCATTGCAGCCGTATAACAGTCTTCAAATCATCATTTCAGTGGAGAGAGCAGATCACTCAAATGACAGAAGCGACTCAGCAGATGAGGCCAAGATAACAGCTAACGTACTGCTAGCAAGATTGCCTGGTTAGATGACTTAAGTTTGGCTTCGTTTCAGAGAAAAGATAAAATAAATGTCTCTGGCACTTAGTTTGTGCTAAATAAAGTTAACCCTATTGTTTTCTTCACAATTGTGTTCAGCGGCTGAGGTACGAGCAAAGATATACAGACCGAGATGCCACGCTGAGTCCAGACAGGCACGTCAACGGCGCCGCCATCTTGGGGTGGTCAACATCGCTGCTGGACTACATTCAGTACCATTACAGAGGGGCAGTTTAATAAAGATACTGTCCAAAATTACACTATTTAAGAATACTGCTCTCAGAAAGTGGGATAGGATTATACAACGGAGAGAATGCAGTGATCCACACTCATGTTTGTGTGATGTTTGTGTTTATACAACAGTTAGTTCCGGCCAGGCAAGCTGATTGGTTGAGAGGCGTTCTAACCATAACATCACGGGTTTTTCACAAACACTGTATCACTCCGCTGAGACGCCTTTGCTAAGCAACGACTTTGACAGCTGTAGGAGACGCTCAAGCCATTTGAACGTTTTTACTTCTTACTTTGCCACAAACAGAAAACGGACACTTTTAAGATCACATTTGACCGACAGCCGATTTGGTCCGACTCTAAAGATGAGGCTACACTAAATTCCCAAACGGTCAGTTGGTCTGTGTGGAGCTGGAGAACGAACTGCAAGCTGAGCAGCGAGTGGGCGGAGCTCGTTACTCTGACGTAGCAACGAGCTGCTCGTTAAGGAACTATAATTTGGCGGAAGGAACCGCGAACATTAAAACTTATTAAACGCCGCGTTCACGGCCCAGTTTATTAATTTATTACTTTATTTATTTAACTGTTGTATTAAAGCAATAGAACACTCGAGGAGTGTGTTATCGCCAATAACATCACGGCTGTGATGATCTACGGCGACCAAATCACAGAAGTGATGTTATTTCGCGATAACGCGCTCCCTCTCTGTTCTACTGCTTAAGTAGATATGGCCGTGTGGTTGGTGAGTTGGTTGTATCTGGGTAAGTTATAGCATTCCTTAATCCGTATATATTTATAATAGATTAGCGTTAGCACCTTCTTACACAAGCTGAAGTCAGATTCTTATTTGCCAGCTTCTTGTTCGAATTTTCCCATTTACTTTATGGTGCCTGAAGCTGCACCATTTAAGGTGGAACGGGAAAATTCACACAAGAAACTGGCGAATGGCGGACGCGCAGACGTATCGCCTCAGACAGGGAACAAACAACACGGCATGTAGCTGTGTGTATCTAAGGGTAAGAGTAACACTAATTCTAGATTGCATGTATTATTAGCTTATAGCTCAGTGGCTAGGCTAGCAGTCAGGATTGTTGACACCACAGTGATTCCTTTATATAGACCACTGTAGTCGTGACGTCATTTTGTAGTCCGCTCCATGTTCTTATGCCCATATTAGGAACTCCGGGTCTGAGCTCCGTTTCTCTATGGGCCAGAATGAATAGGGTTCTAGAAAAATCGCCTCTAGCGCCCCCTGTGTTAAATAAACATGTTCAGAATCCAATACGTTCTGTCCTGTGAACATTCTTCTCTCTAGTACCACTGGATCCTCCGAATTACAAGATTGTTAAAGAGTTGAAATATGAATATTGCTACATGTGAGCTAAAGCTACTGCGTGCTGAGTTCACGTCATTAGACTGGCAGCCTCCTTAATCAGGTTATCACCCCCGATAAACTGATTTCGGCTCTCACAATATCATAATTATTACTTTAACGCTGGTAACATTTTTCTGAGGACATTTTCTCAGGACATTCGCCAGCTTTTTGTTTGACTTCTCCCGTTCCACCTTAAGTGGAGCAGCAGTCACGTTCTGAACTGCTGCGCCATTTAAGGTGGAATGGGGAAATTCGAACAAGCAGCTAGAGAAAAAGAAATAGACTTCAGCATCGTGGAGGATTGAAAGGCCTGATATGAGGAGGTTTCTCTATTTCCGCTAAACAACTGGGTGACTAACTTATTCAGCTGTTTCACAGAACTAACAGGTCAGTATTTTGTCTCGTTTGCTGATGTTTGTGATAGCTAGTCACAGCTGCAGCACCATTTAAGGTGGAACGGGAACATTCAAACAAGAAGTGGCGAAAAAAAGAAGCTAAATTCAGCCTCGTAGTTTAACACGGGTGGTATTTTTGATAAGGAGCTTTAGCCTCAAAATATTCTACATAGAGGTTTTATTTACGGATATACCTGTAAATATTCAATACGGTAGAAGATTTTGATAAGGTAGCTCAGCTCGTCAGAGCACCACCACAGCCCGTCTTAGACTAGTGTAGCTTAGCGACATCAAATTGATGCGCAGTAGCTTTAGCTCACATGTAGCAATAATATTATAGCTCTTTAACGACTTCGTAATTCAGACGATCCAGCGGTATTCAGGAGAAAAATGTACACAGGACAAAACGTATCGGGTTCTGAACATTTTTATTTAACACAGGGGGCGCTAGAGGAGATTTTTCGAAAACCCTATTCATTCTGGCCCGTAGAGAAATGGAGCTCAGACCCGGAGTTCCTAATATGGGCATAACGAGGACTACAGAATGACGCACGACTACAGTGCTCTATTGCAGATATGCATCATCTGCATAGCCACGCCTCCAAAGTCTCAGGCACCAGCGCCAGCCAGGAGCAGAACACTAGACTATGTATAATGCATGCTGGGAATTGTAGTGAAGTATTGTTAATTATGTCAAACCGATGAGGCTGAGGGATATAAAACAACTCAGCACATGAGTATTATGTCTTTTAAATGTGATGGGTGAAAAATGAACATAAAACAGCTCAAAGAAAGAATGAAAACAAACACATCAGCATTTCTGATAAATTATTTAATTTAATTAAATCTTTAAAAATCCTTCTCATTGTGTACTGTGGCACTGTAAGACATTTGGGGGTAATTGTTGGAGCTTTTTTTTATTTTTTATTTAACAAAACTGACACTCAGTTTAGTTGTTCACACCTTTACAAGGCCTGCATGTGCGCACACACACACACACACTCACACGGTTACATAATGAATGCAAACAAATGTATTTTTAATGAGGAAAAAAAAAAAGTGTGTGGGAAACAAGGTTCAAAGGTGATCAGTTCATGTAAACCATTTAAGTGATTCCTGTCCGCCTGTGTTTCACCTATAGTACGTATGGAAAACAAACAGGCTAAAAAAAAAGTAAACATGAATGAAAATCATTTTCCTCCCAAACTAGCCAGGAACCCACCATTCTATACTATATTAAGACATTTTGTCATTCATTATATATAGACGTTGGCAGCATTACTGCTGAATTAACCCTCATTAGATTATATTCTTAGATTATATACCTTCTCAACCATTTCATGGTAAAGATAAGTGTGCCATCTAAAAGGAAACTGCACTTTTCTTTCAGAATGTCTGCTTAATTAAATGGTTGAGATGTAAACAGAGTCATTCAGAGTGGTTTGGTGTGAAACGCTCTGTTCTAGAGAAACTTACAGAGTCAGAATTGTTCACAGTGGTGGTGATAGGAACCAGACGTCCACCTCTAAAAGCTCCATCACAGAAAGTTACTACATGAAATGGTTATGAATTCACTGCCTGATGTCTGAGACACTGTTTTATGATAGTTTGGAGAAGATTTTGGCCTAAAATGTACTTTTAAAACCCAATATTTTTCTGATTTAACACTTTTTTCTGATTAACATTATATATAAAACCCAGAAGACACATGTAGGTTCACTGTGAATGACTTGTACACCTCAACCATTACGGATCATGCTGAAATTCTGAAAAATCAGTCGAATTCCCCTTTCAGAACTATTCTTATTCTTACCATTTTAGCACCAGCCAAAGATGCCAACTGAAATATGATAGCATTTCTTTTTGTTCATTTTCTTTAAAGAAGCTCAAATATAAGAAAAACCCACTACAGCTACAGCGTTAATAAAGAAAGACATGAAAAAAGAGAAGTTCAAATGAAGGACAGATGGAAAAACAGGGCAGTGGAGTCCACATTGACAGACTCCAGTTCAAGTAGTGTCTCACATGTATGTGCAGATTTGTATGTTTCAGACTCAGAGCTTCAGGTTTGACTCCAGTTCTAAGGTCTACAGCTAACTTTGCAGTCTTGAATAGGGCTGCACAATATATCGCTTATCAGGCTTTATCGCAATACTGGCAATATCGTTCTATCGCATACACGCACATGAGCTTCTACATGATCACTCATTTTTATGAGCATCCTGACTAATCACAGCCAGTGTACATGAGCTTCCTTGTGTATTTGGGGGTTTTAAAACTGTCACATGATCCAACAAACAAACAACTGTGGTGAAAAATAATGCAGACCGATATTTAACCACATCAAGGGTTCACTGTGTTTTAATACATTGCAAGGCATGCAAGGAATACATCACAATATGGTATTTCGTCCATATCGTGCAGCCCTAGTCTTAAGGACTCTCAGTGGAAAACAGGGGTTGGCAATGTGACCATATTTATCATTATCGTGATAAATTATGCCACAATATGCATTTCTGGGCCATATCATGGACATCAACAGCACTTAAAGGAACTCCAACTGCATGTCTCATCAAAAAGACAGCATTATTAGTCCTGGTTAACTGGATTTAGTGCAGTGCAGTCTGTGAGACGTTACATAAAATTCATTGTGCGCATAGTTTTCATGGCATTTTTTTTTAAATGTGGCACCACTAGTGCATTTTCTCCTTTACCAACATATCAAACTAAATACTGTGTAATGAGAAAATGTGTTGATGTATGGTGAGATATTATATCTGCCTTGTTGCCCAACCCAGTGGAAAAGCGCCTGAAAAGCCAGCCTTCAGGGTCAATAACAGCTTAAGGTCCACAAGTCTGATTCTAGATTTCCCCGACAGATTGGGATTAGTCCTGAACAGTTCGTAGTGTGATTTTATCCTGTACTAAGTTTAATTTGCGTCTACGTCATAGGCTCTGTGAACATTTCCACAGAAGAGCAGCACAGCTGTCTGTCCTGCACGAGAAGGCACAGGTGAAGAACTAAGTGCTTTCGCCTCCTGCTCGTTGCGGCCACTAGGTGGCACTGTGGTAGCAGGTCAATTCAATAAGATTTTTACAGCAGGCTGGTTGTGCAAGGCCAAGTTTATGAGTATCTACAGATTTTGAATTTGGGTTAGTCAGAAGAAGAAACACCTAGGGGTATTTCGCAAAACAAGACTTCGAAGTAAAGCTGGATAACTTAAGCCAAAAGTGAGGATTCTCCAATTAGAACTGACTTAAGTTACCCAGCCGACCGACATGCTGCTCTGTGAAATACCCCTCTGATGAACGCTCACCTAACCACATGCACACATATGCAGCTGTGTTAGGATGCCAAGGAAGGCTCCAGGTGTTTCAGAGCCCCGCCCACCAAATGTAAGCTCCCTGTGATTAGCACGTGGATATTAGAGGCCTCTCGCAGCGGCGCGGCTTTAGCGTTGACGCTAGCTTTCACGGGTATCAGGTGCTTGCTGGGGTCGGACAGGACCGGGTCTTTTCCCTGCGTTATCCACCGGAGGGCGCTCAGGATGCAGGGGAACACCAGTGTCGCGCTACGCTGCTCCGCCACCAGGGGGAGACCATCACCGATCAGAAACTCCGCCTCCGGCTTTTCCTCCTGACCGTTTAGGATGCGCCAGCTCTGCTGGTTGTCTAAGCAACGGGTGAGCATGTTCTCCACGGAGACATTGAAGTTCTGTTGATCTGTGAGAAGAAATATGAATAAAGAAACAGAGACAAAGAAATGTTAAAAGTGGCCACATAATACATTTTTCTTTTATTTTAGTTTTCCCTCTGTGGTCCACTTATAACGTGAGGTTTTATTCCCCAGAAAGAGTCATAATTTGTTTTTACGTGACTATTTTTCCAACCTTTATCCCTTAGAATTAATCTGGTTTCCAGTGCTATTAAGACTGATTTATGTAAATGAGCTCTGTTCTGATTGGCCGCCCTGTATTGTACAACCAATCCAAGCTAAAATGTATGGTGGTTCAGAGTGAAATCTTCAGGTAAAGAAAAAAAGAACTTCAGCCACTCCTTTCACATGTGTGGATCCTTTGGAAGGTTGTAATGATTCATTTGCCTCCTGACAGCCATGAACAGTACAACGTTTAATGTTTTTACATTAATAACTACAGACTGTCTGCAGTAACAACACTCTGCATCACTTCAATGTGAATCCAAGTCCACAGCTGAGTGCCCTAACTCAATAAATATCACGTAGCTGTTATTGGAGTGTCTTCTGACCTGCATTGCATGCAGCGATGGCCTCAGTGATGTTAGGACAGAACACAGCAAAATCAAAATGGCACGGCTGTGGAAAAACACAAACACATCGGTAATGAATAACACCAAACTAATGCTCCTACTAACACTGATCAATTATAAAACAACTTTAAAGATCACTAAAAAGTCAACAGTAAAATGGCAGTTTCAAAAGAAACAAAAAAAAAAAAACAGTATTAAGTATTAAATATCAAAAATGCTCATTTCTACTAGCGTCCCTATGGGAGTTCCAATAGTAGGTTAGCTTGCTCTGGTCCACGTTCTACATTAAATAGACAATTGAAACTTGCACAGGACATTCTATGTGTTTTATTTGTAGTTTATGGTAAACATTAACATATATTTGAGCTTGTATTTATCAGTTTTGTATGCATCAGTGACTCTTTCAGTAAAGAGCCCTGGCGCAGAGCCGCCACCACCACCGCTTTCCATTCCTAACAACTAACCTAAACCTGCTTAGACTACAACTTGTATTTGTAGTCAGTGACGTATCTAGAACCTCCAGAAGGACTAGAGTAACAGTAGTAGTGTGTTTCTCACAAAGTCCCACTGTAAATCAAAACGTGATTCTCTGTCACTTTCTAATTATGCTGGCATCTTATCTAACATGAAGTCTTAACCAATGAGCTTGCTTGGCCATATCTACCTGGATACCATAGAGAAAACAATCCTGGATCATTTTCTGTTTGATGTTTCAAGATTCCAACCTTTTTTTTTAGCAAACAAACCTTACAATAAAATAACTCTCCTTCACTGAGGCTCGCCAGTGCTTTAAGAGCTGAACATGGTGCTAAGAATTTGTCTTACCACAAGCAGTTTGAGCATGGCGGCACAGTCCCTCTCTCCAGTGGCGTTGAACAGCAGCACTCGCACCAGTGAACCCCTGCGCACGCAAAGAATTCAGCGTTAAAGTCCAAGCTATAATCTTTCAATTAGATTTTACAACAATTAAAATACATACTGTAATTTTCTCAATACTTTTTAACTAAGCATCATCTAAAGGAAAAGAATTAGACATAAGATATTAATAATAACGTAGAAACCCACGTGATGTTTGTCTCGTGCTGTGCGGCCGCCTCACTGAACCAGCTCACGCAGGCCTGCATGCTGCGCATGGTGTGAGCTCCGTCCAGAAAGTACGTGATGCTTCCGTGGGTCAGCGTCTGATTCCGGCCAAGCCATTCAGTCGCCGCCAAACCTAGAAAAAACATACGCAAAAGCACATCTGCATAAACATCAGCTACACAGCTGGAAAGAGTAAAACTGTAGGCTGGGCTGCGGCCCAGGTGAGCTGCATTTCTAGACTGCTACATCATCCGAGGCTGTTCTAATCAGAAACTTTTACAATACAGCCGAGAAATGCAGCCTACATTCCGACATTTTTCGAGGAAGCTACTAGTGTGTCTCTGTGCTCTCCAGGCGTCCATAATCCATTGCGCATGTCTTAAAGTGTAAGAGAAATGCTGGCAGATGAAACCAATCACGACACCTTGTTTAAAAAGGACAGTAAAGCATATATTAACATCTCGTTGCTGTCAAAAAAAACAAATATCTTCATTTTTTTAATTTTTATTTTTCTACATCATTTAAACACACCAGCTGTTCTTTACTTTGGCCCAATCCCATTTCACCCCTCGCCCCTACCACTTAGCGCTTATCCCTCCAGTTTGCGTGTTCCGATTCTTGTTGAGAAAGAGGGGGAGGGTGAAGTGTTGGGGCTACATGACCCTCTAAACGGAGGTTTTTCAGAGACTTCAAACAGAGAGATATGAGAAAAAAGAAAAATCGGCAAGAGACCACAGAAACCCACAAATGTGAGAATTTTCTCTGTTAAAAATCACGATAACCATTTTATTATCTTAGTTTAATGTCTTTTCAATGTATTATGGTCCTTTTATTCATAACAAGCACAAAAAATAAGCTAGTAGTTTGCTGACGTCTCGGTAGCTAGCTAGCGAAATTCAAACAAGAAGCTGGCGAATATCTGACTTCAGCTTCATATCACTGAAGAATTAGAGGTGGGCGAGAATAAATAATTGCCCCCCCCTTTGAAAATCATATGATGCCCTAAATGTAACTAAAGCCCAGCAGTGAGGAGCTGAACTTTACCCTCCTCTGCTGTCACTGCAGACTGGCAGGGTCGCCTACAGAGCAGCGCTAGTAGCTGTTAATGAAGTAATGCTCTGTTTATTTGCGGGTCCCATTTCAGAGGGGAAGATTTCAACCACCACCCCTTGTAACTCAGTTCCAAGGGGCAAGGTGACCCTCAAAAACAAGGGGTAGGGGTAAGAATGAGAAAAGGGATCGGGCCTTAGTGTCACGATAAACGGACCAATAGAAATGCTCCAACACTGCTTGGAATAAAACCTCTTTACACTGACTTACATAAAAAGTTACCATTTTGGAATTAATGGAATGCAGATTGTGAAATGAACCGGCTTTCAGTGAGTTCAACAATTTTTAGCTGTGGAACAGCATTTAATTACAAATAGTTTTGTCTGCCACATATTGCATTTACATCCATGCTTTGCGTGCCAGCTGACCATTTACATCAACAGCACTTCTCCTTTCTGCTGACGTGCCAAAGCAGCCTTGGTGTTCTGTTCCATTTTGCATTATGTAATATGTACGAGGAGGACCGTCTTTACAGGAGAGCACTACCGAGGATCCACCTTTCTCAGCTGCAGCCAAGCTTTTTAGAGCGCAGTTTAAGTGTGTTAAGCATGTGAAAAGGCAGAGGTGAGTAAAGTGCTGTTACTGAGGTTCTCACCTTCCAGCATGCGAGGGCTGGGCTCAAACACCGGAGCCGTACAAAAGCCTCCAAAGCCCGCTGCAGACTCCACGGCTGCCTCTGCTGGAGACACAGACAAATTATACAATGCAAATAGACATGCCCTCCCACAAAAACAAACCAGGTGGCTGTTTTAGGTGGCTGCAGCCTCTTTTGTGACATTAATTCCTTAAAGGAGCAGTCCAAGACATCCAGTTAAAACTATTTTTAATTGTATGATACAGTGATGAAATTCCGTATGCTTTCATGGGGCACAGAATGAGAGCAAAATTGCTTCTAGACACGTTGATATCTCACTAAAGCAGCGACACAACATTCACATACAACTGTGTTACAATATCTGTCTCACATTAGGACCTGATATATAACAGAACGTGTTGTCTGCTAATTGGCCTGGGACTAATTTACTGCTCTGAGCTTGTCTGAAAGTGGTGGGTAGCGATTAGGAACGGGAACTGCTGCAAACCCTAAAATACTGGATTCTTTTGCCATATTTAAAGATTTGTGATATGCTAAGTATTATAATACACTGTGATTTGTTACTTTTGATTCCACATTAATCTTCCAGAAGAAAACTGTTTTATTAAATATTTTTTCACTTCAGAATTTTTATTTAAGCAAAACAGAACTGTATTACTGTGATGTCAATACATTTTTTATTAGAATCGCTGTTTCCTAAATTGCTAATTGCATGTTTGAGGAAAAAACCTTTGGCTAGTTGTGTAAACCTGGACCCTGACCACTCGAAGTTAGGATGCTGACGTACACACACACACACACACACACACACACACACACCTGTGCTGCAGCGCCTCTGGAGCCAGCAGTGTGTGAGCTGGAGTGCAAGAGAGGCGTTATATCGCTGGTGTAGCCCAGCCAGACCCAGCTTCACCGGCTCCACACCTGGACTCTGATACTGACCCAACTCAGGACACACAGACAGGGAGCACTGCAGACACACAGAGTGAGGTATTACAAAACAGTTATGCTGTGAGTTATCATACATCTAACATATGGCTACATATACACATCTCCACCACATACTGAAAAATCTGATATTATATTTAGTTGTTGAGGCTCTTGTGTAATTCCCTATTAAATACGTGTTTCTGCATTTTTCCTGAAAACTTAACAGCCGTTTTGACTGTAAATTCGATGAATGAAGGAGGGCCTTTGACTATTGCACAGCACTGTAGGTGTATTCGCCTCCTTCTACCCCATTCGTCACTGGTCAGTTTCTGACCACGGAACTGGTGTTGCCCACATACTGGCTGGCTGGTGGACCATTATCAGCACAGTAGTGACACTGCAGCACTTTGGTCAGACACTGACAACTGATGAAGGGCTAGAGGATGGAGAACACAAACTGTGGCCTGATCCCATTCCTTATTTTTACCCCTACCCCTTGTCACCCTAATCTCTTGGAACTGAGTTATAAGGGGTAGTGGTTGAAATCTTCCCCTACAGCATTAGACCACCCTCCAAAACATAACAAAGGAAAACTTCATTATCAGGATATTAGCGCTGCTCTGTAGGCGACCCTGCCAGTCTGCAGTGACAGCAGAGGAGGGTAAAGTTCAGCTCCTCACTGCTGGGCTTTAGTTACATTTAGGGCATCACATGATCTTCAAAGAGGGGGGCAATTATTTATTATCACCCACCCCTAATTCTTCAGTGATATGAGGCTACTTGACAGCTTCTTGATCTAATTTTCCTGTTCCCCCATTTAAGGTGGAACAGGTAATTTAGCTAACTAGTGACCAAGACATCAGCAAACTACTAGCGATTCTTTATGCTTGTTCTGAAGAAAAGCACCATAATACACTGAAACAACATTAAACTAAGACAATACAGTGGTTACTGTAATTTTTTAACAGAAAATTCTCACATTTGTGGATTTCTTGGTCTCTTGCTCTGCCATCTTGCCAGTTTTTTTTTCTCTGTTTGGAGTGTGACTCTGAAAAACCTCCGTTTGGAGGGGCCGTGTTGCCCCAACACTACGCCCTACCCCTCTATCTCAACAACAATCGGGACACCTTACCACTAGGCATGAACACACAAAACGCAGGGGTAAGGGCCAAGTGGTAGAGGCAAGGGGAGAAATGGGATTGGGCCTGTGCATCAACTCTAACCAGCAGGGTGGAGCTACAAAGGAGGGGTTTCTAATAAAGTGGCCGGGCTGTGTATTGGCTCCAGGGCAACTAACAAACCAGCCCTAAGTCTAACCTTAACATTAATGGGAAAGAGAAATGCTTCACTTGTCTCACCCCGATCTCCTCGGCTCTTTGCTGTAAGACTGTCATTGGTCCCTCTTGTTGCTTCACTGTGAATGCTGGAACCCCAGGCTGCACAGAAACATAGAGATCAGTGGTGCCACCCATCAGCCACCCCCAAAAACATCAATAAACACACTCTACCCCAAACAAAACATACCCACCTTAAATATCCCTCCTTTCTGCCAGGCAATCTTCTCTATCGTGTCCCCCAGGATGCTGGTGTGGTCAATCCCCAGCGAGGAAATACCGCACACCCACGGCCTCCTGCGCACACAAACAATAACTTTACATCACCAACTTTTACAGACAGAGATAAGATCTACAAACTTACACAATAACACCTGAAAACACGCCTGCTGTTACACCAGGAGGGCTGTCTGGACCGTCTCCAGCTGGTGGGTTCAAGGACAGCAGGGCTGTAAACTCTGTGTGTGTTCTTACTTCATAACATTCAGCTCTGTTTCAGCACAATCAGGTCACTTAAAGCATAAAGAGTTTTATACGGCATCATTTTTACGAGAATTTTATGAGCCAAAATATGTGATTAAGTAAATGGAGCACCATGATTGGTTAAAAAGGAGAGCGAGAATGAGCAGTTGATGGATGTGAGGTACTCTCACACGTGAACTCCAGGGACAGAGACAGAGTTAGACATGCTACACTGGAGCTCTGGGAAAGAGGACCGGGAAATTAAAGCAACAAAGCACAGAGAGAGAGAGAGAGAGAGAGAGAGAGAGACAGAGAGAGAGAGAGAGAGAGAGAATTAAGAGAGAATTAAAGCCCTATTGGAACTGTCTTAGTTTAATCTGGCAAAGTGCTGAATTTTATTACCCCATTTCACCCCGAGATGCACTACAGTCCCCAGCACGCACTGCAACATAGTGTGCGTTTTAACCCCCATCCCCCAACAACAATCTGTGGGCCAGCAGTTACACAAAAAGAAAGAGATGCCCAGTGTCGAGTTCAAACAAATAACCAGTTAAAAAATACCTAAAACAATTTATTGAATTAATTAATTAATTTAATTAGTATGGCCCTTTTAGTGGTTGAGTGTGACACCCCTGCTCTAGAATGCTGTCAGACAAGGCTAACAGCTAAAATTGGGCTTGATTTGACCCAACTGCTTTATTCTCAAGTTTAAGACCACTGAAATCCACAATATTTGCGGTGCTGGCCGAATGACGAGGAGAAGGAAAAGGACACTGAAATATCTCAAAAATATCCACATTTTCTGTCTTGTTGGGCATCATTTTCTTAATGTTTACTTTTATGGCACTTCGGCCAGTCACTGAGAGCTAAGATTATGACCATTTTCATTATGGGTGTCCAGTGTTGGGTTTAGGGGTCTATTTTTGGACGCAAATACTGACGTAAACACAGTGCGATGAAGTTTCGATCTGGGCTATTTGGGGTAATGTAAGGAAATGACACAGAACATATGAATCAGCCTCTCAAATCACAGACAGATTACATTACCCTCTGGTGAAACTAATCCAGCTCCAATAGGGCTTAACTCATAACCCTAGGGCAATTCTGCACAACTGTTTTTGTATTCTGGCAAATTACGAAGTATTTACATGTGACAGTCACACATGCTGTGTGTTACTGCCAGGAGACTCTTGGCTGCTCAGACGTCACTATTTGACATGTTAATGCAAAAAGGCAATTTTGATGTTTTCATGAATTTGGCTGTTTTTTTGATGAATAACTTATTTGACACCAACTGAACTGTTTGAATTTGTGCTCATGTAGACTTTCAATTGAACATGAAAGATTTTCTAGTTTATGTATTACTGTCTAGAATTTGTTAATATAATCTGAGGCACTGGCGCTCTGCTGCAGCAGTAACAGGTCAGAGTTCACAGCTCACTGTGTCAGAGTCCATAACCTGATCCTGCCCTCCCTCCTCTGAAACCAAAACAAATACCATGTGCTGACAGCATGCCCTCCGCTCGTGCTTCAGACTTGCCTCAGTTTATTGCCCTCGCTCAACAGTGGTTTTAATTCAAAATCAGACAAAACGTTTTCAGGAACTTTAAGAACATTAACAACAACAACAACAACAACAACAGCAGCAGCAGCAGTGCAAAGAAAGAGTATGTATGCTCTTAGGTGTAAATCCCTTTGTTCTTCTGAACTTTGACGAATCATAGTGCTCTGGTTTACTCTCTGCACTCACTCAAAGACACAGAAACCTCAACAAATAAACTTTCTGCCAGATTTTCAGACTTTGACAGATGTTCAGTCTTAGAAGTTGGCTGCATTTTCTGCTTCTCACTCAATTACAAATTTAATCATTCCATAAAACCTTCCTCCATAATTCACATGTCCAGTTCTAATGTTCTTAGTGCAAATGTTTGTATTTTTGTCCGTCTCCTTTTCTCAGTGAGGTTCTTCTTGACAGCTACACATCCTTTCAGACCCACAGCGCTGAGTCGTCTTCTCACAGTGGAAGGATGGACAGAAACACCTGTGGATGTTTTCAGATCTGAAGCAGCTTGATTTTCTCCTCTCTCTCAGAGATGAAAGCTTTAAGTGCTGTTTATCTGATGGGGGCAGGTTTGGTGTCCACCAGGTCTTCCGGGTGGTTGTTAGGAGTGACATTTTCTCTGTCGCATGTGTCAGGATCCAGTCCTCGCAGGCCAAAACACTGCAGACTTCAATGCACTGCCTCATCAAACACACCTCATTCAGCTCATCGGCTAATTAGCAAGGCCTTCATTAATTGAATTCAAAGCATTAAATGAGGGTAAATTCTAATATCTGCAGCACTTTGGCCAGGAAGGTCCCCAGTTTGACATGCTTGCTTAAAATCATTCTTAGAACTTTTGGAAATGAATGTTTTTTTTTCTCATTTATTGTCCTTTGACTTTCTATTTTCTTATGTAAGTGAACTATCTTGTATCTAATCTCCTCAAAATATCTTTAACTTGTAACCTGATTTGAATGGAAATCAAATAAACGGTGGTCTCTGATACTGTGTGTAATTCTCCTCAGACACTGTAAAAACAGCAGCAGAGATGGAGGGAAATTGCCAAACAGCTTATTAATGCCTTATAGCAATCCTAGAAATCTAACAATTCATAGTGAACAGTGCAAAGGAATGAAACATTACATGTAAATGTTAATGAACATTTGTGAAGCTGTTTAAAATGAAACAATCTAGTTCTCTATCAATTCTCTTTGGCAATATAGATGGTTATTGTCTTGTAAGTGTTGGCGTCAGATTATTTTACCATCATCTGATGTAACTATATCACTCTTATCACCCAGACCTTACCTGATTATATTGGTGCAGTCGTAGGCTCCACCTATCCCCACTTCAATGACGGCAACATCCACCTACAATACACAGACAGAGTAGATAAAGTTAAAGGTTATCTTTCCATGTAGTGGAAGCTAAAGGTCACCTGAGGTCTTTGGGAGCTGTAATCTCCAAGTCAATGACCGGAGTTACAAACCAGGGTTAAAAGTAAAACTGAGCAGAAACTAAAGAACCAAAAAGAGCATCACAATCTAGCTTGTAACAAAAATACAGTTGCGCAATGGATCGTTTGTTAATGGCTATCACGATATTGGCCTTTGCAGGGCTGAAATCACAGAGTCTGGAAAGCACAACCGAGCCCTCTAACACACAAAGGGGGCTACAATGCATTGTGACATTTATTCAGTGCTGAACAGTGACAATGTGCACTGTGGAGATGTGAAAAAGCATCAGTGAGATGGACGTTATATTAATTATGACCCTGAAAGCAAATGCATTGTTTAGCAACAAAACGACTTGAGAAATTCACCAAAGCTGATGCTGAAATTACCGTTCCACCTTAAATGGTGCAGAAGTTACATTCAGGGGCCTAGACAAGTGCTGCTCCAAATTCAGCCGTGTAGAAATCAAAATTTAGCCCCATTTCTGGCAGGTCAGTGTTAGTAAGCAATACTGACATACATTTATACACATGTGGTTTAGCTTAGTTTTTACTATTTTGCACAACAAAAATATTTCACACTTACTTTGGCTGTTAAAATGGTTCTTGGTAAAAAGTGAAGGGACATGCCAATAATAAGCCACTGTTAACCTAATAAGAACCAAAAATAGGTTTACTTAAGCATCTAAGATGTTTTTATCAAACACACACACACACGTGTGCACACACACACAGATATAGCAAAACTGTCAGAAAATTTTATTTCATCATATAATTTCATGTTCATTAGTAAACTGGGCAACAACATGGATGCAGTCATGTTTCTTCAAATTTTGTTCAAAATATCATGAGAACTTTAAAATACTGAATATTGAACTCGTTATCGAGAATCGAATCATGGGCCAAAAGTATCATTACACCTCTTCACAGTGCTTTTACTTTGTAGTGACTTCAAAACCTAAACTCGATGCCAGAATTTTCACCCTTTGCTCTACTACAGTTTCCATTCTTAATTTCAAAGTTCAGTCTTAGAAGTTGGCTGCATTTTCTGCTTCTCACTATTGAATATTGAACTCAGTACCGAGAATCGAATCGTGAGCCGAAAGCACTGTTACACCCCTACCAATCACAGTGCTTTTAGTTTGTAGTGATTAATCACAGCTCCAGATTAGTTTCTGTGGGTGTTGGAATTAATCCAGGAGTTCATGTAATCCAACAGAATTTCTTTTAAATATATTACTACTCATTGCAATGTGTCTTCTAAAATAATCACAGCACTAGTATTTCATCCATATCATGCCGCAGAAATCCATGGCACATATCCCAGATTGGAGGCATTCACAATATATCACTGCTGCCGGAAGAAAATCTCTTGCCTCCATTTTTGTTGTTTTTCAGTTTTTGACATAATTCGAAAATGCCTGTTCCTCTTTACATTGTGTGTAAATTTCATGATGAATGGACCAAAAGAAACGGCACAAAATGACTTAGGAAAAACTCTGGTTCCATTGACTTACTTACATATACTCAATATATACTCAAAATGTCCCCCCCAACGCTAATCAAACACATTTGGCTCAGAATCGCACTCAGAATTGGGAGACACTTGGGATTTAGCACCAGCTGGGACAAAATACTAACTCAGCATCAGACGTGGCTTTTTATACTGGAAACACTGGCACTCGTACACTTGGTACGCAATGGGTTCCTATTACTTGGTAAGAAGCCAGCATCCCTACAAGGCTGTGCTGTGATTATCAGTGAGTGAGTCGGGGGTTGAGTTTCGTCTGGATGGATCAGGGGATCGTGTGTATCGTGCGGACACCAGAGACCCAACCTGGCCCCCGGCCCACTCACACACACACTAAAAGGCCTGCACAGCCACAAGGCATCATGGGAAAGGCACGCCAGGAATGCGGCTCTAAAGTCAGACGTTGCTGCAGGACTCTAATGCCATTCTAAAGGCCAGTCACACTTCGTTTCAAAGGGAATTCACACAGTGAGCTTTTCTGGGTCACATATGTCTGAAACAAATAAAATTCAAGGACAAAATTCAGTTCAACTTTGACATGCAAATTTGATTCCTCAACCAACAGTGCTACTCTTTTGGCTACGTTACACATAAAAGGGCAGAGCTTTAGAGGAAATGCTTCTTTACCAGTGTCTAAACACAAACCTTTAAACATTCCTTCATTACTGACTATAAATAAACAAATGAGAGTGATGATCCACAGTCAGTCAGAACTATTATCTTAGCCAGTCTGATAACTGTGATGTTAGCTCTATGGCTAACTGCAGCTGCACATAAGTCACCCCACTGCCACCAGCTACACGTTCATGCTACAGATCAATGTGCAGCACTGCACTCTTGCAAGTATGGAATTAAGCAGTAGAACACAGAGAGAGTGTGTTATCGTGAAATAACATCCCAGCTGTGATTTGGTCGCCGTAGATCATCACAGCTGTGATGTTATAGTGATAACACACTCCTCGAGTGTTCTACTGCTTTAATACAACAGTTAAATAAATACAGTAATAAATTAATAAACTGGGCCATGAACGCGGCGTTTAATATGTTTTAATGTTCGCAGCTCCTTCACCAAATTATAGTTCCTTAACGAGCAGCTCGTTGCTACGTCAGAGTAACGAGCTCCGCCCACTCGCTGCACAGCCGGCAGTTCGTTCTCCAGCTCCACACAGACCAACTGACCGTTTGGGAATTTAGTGTCGTCTCATCTTCAGAGTCTGACCAAATCGGCTGTCGGTCAAATGTGATCTTAAAAGTGTCCGTTTTCTGTTTGTGGCAAAGTAAGAAGTAAAAACGTTCAAATGGCTCCTACAGCCGTCAAAGTCGTTGCTTAGCAACGGCGTCTCAGCGGAGTGATACAGTGTTTGTGAAAAAAGCCTGTGATGCAAAATAACAGCACGTTTAGAACGCCTCTCAACCAATCAGCTTGCCTGGCCGGAACTAACTGTTGTATAATTAGTTGATATAATTACGTTCACTTCGTACTGTCACTGTTTATGGTTAGCAAGTTAACTAGCTTGCTAACGGCACCAATATAGAGGACTTTTCATTTTGGTGCCAATCTACTGCGATTCTTGCTGTGTCCAGTGGTGGCACTTTACACCGCTCCAGCCGACGCTTGCCATTGCTCATAGCGTTCTTAGGCTTGTGTGCAGCTGCTCAGCCGAGGAAACTCCTTTCATGAAGCTCTCGACACACAGCTCTTGTGCTGATGCTGCTTCCAGAGGCAGTTTGGAGCTCTGTAATGAGGGATGCAGCAGAGGATGGACGATTTGTATGTGTGTGAGTTTGTGTTTTCTACAGCTTTGTGACTGAGCTGGTTTTGCTTCTAAACACTTCCATCTCACAGTAATGGCACTTACAGTTGTCTAGGGCAGATCTAGCAGGGCAGAAATTTCACTGGCTTGTGGCAAAGGTGGCATCTTATGACAGCGCCACATTTAAAGTCACTGAGATTTTCACCGTGACCTGTCCTGCTGCCAACGTTTATCCATGGAGACTGCATGGCTATGTGTTTGATAGCCTGTTAGCAAAGGATGTGGCTGAAACACCTGAACTCAATATTTAGAAGGGGTGTCCACATACCCTTGGTCGTATGGTGTACATGTGAGCATGGCAAAAGTTTGACGTTAATTTATATTTATATTTATTTATATTTAGTAATATGTGAGAAACTGTCTATATGACATGTAAAAATGCCTGCATTCCTAAAATATATTTAAAAAACAACACTTTCCTGTCTCAAATACAAAGCATCAAACAGCACTTTGTTCATGTAATGACCCCAGTGCGCATCTTCACAGAAGAACAAATTAAACCTTTAGAGGTTCAGGACCAGCAACGTCATACCAGCAAGGTGGGGAACAAGAATATCAAACAGGTGACATCATACAGGTGACGTGGACGGTGATGCCACTCACCTTCTCCTGCAGGAAGACGTGGAAGGCGAGGATGGTCAGGAAGCGGAAATATGCTGGCATGGTGCCGCCGTGGGTCTCCTAAAAGTGAAGGGTCAACAAGGGTCACGAGTCTTATGTTCAACGTTAATCTTCATGCATTTATCAACCATGTCTCACCAATTTAGGCAGCTTCTTTACAGGCTCTGTGTGAATGTGTGCGTGAGTGAAAGCACAATGCTCTCTCTCCCTCACATGTCCAGCATGCTTCTGTCATTAAGACACCAGAGGGCTCCTATTTTCTGCTCGATTAAAGCTAACAGTAATCGTGACACAAGCCGCATGCTGAGCACGAGGAGTGGACGCCAGGCAGGGTGAGGGGCTGACCTCACCAAAATAGCTGTGTGTGAGCACATTTCAGCCAACACTACAGAAACATGAGGAATTACTTTAATCATTGACATTGTGTATCTCTTGGTGGCCAGATAAAATGCAGAGCCTGTGGACCGACTGCTTTTTCCCCCTTTTAACAAACTACTACAGCAGTAGAATTTGCACACATTCACAATTATTCACCCTTAATAACAACCACTTTTCACCCTCCTCCGCAAGATTCAGTGCCTGTTCAGACACAGAATGAATAGCATTAAATCAGATTTTGTCAGAACCGTAACATTAATGTTACCACAGCAAGTCTTTCTAGTGTTTCTTCATAACTGGCTGTGATGGCGTAGTTATTAAAGTACAGCTTTACTGTCAGTGGCTTTGTTGACAACAAAGAAAAGAATCAAATCACAACCACTAGAATATTCAAAATTAAGTGGAAGACAGAATTTGCATACAATATATATACAGTCTCACATCTTTAACTGAATAACTGCATTCAAATGTGTCAAAATGTGCATATTTCACTAAGAGCCTCCATTTTCATATAAAATGCCTCTGTATTTCAGGCAGCGAGGGCCAGAACCCACCTTGGTCTCGTCCAGTCGGTTGTAAACCTGCCAAAAGTACTTGGTGAACAGGTCTTTCCCGATCGGACGCCCATTTATACGGATCCTCTCTCTCACCTGAACCAGGTGTGGAGAGCTGAAACAGATCAGAGGGGAAAAAGGTGGAGTCAAAGAACCACAGCTTCAGTACTAGACATGGACATATTCAGCATTATTTGAGACTCAAAAATTCTAATTTATAATAGATAATAATGTAACACAGTCGTGTGCAAAAGTTTGGGCGCCCTGGTTAAATTCCCATTTCCATTCTCTAACTATTCTAACCCTTGACTTCCCCAGCCTTACTATTATCACAGAATATTATCATGTGATTACAGGTGTTATAATGCAGGGGTGCCCAAACATTTTCTCTCTGGTGCCCAAAGTACAATGTTTGTGTTCGCCTGAGGGCTAAAAAGACAAAGCTGTATGTAAATAAAGAGGGCAGGTTTTTAAATAGAGTTTAAAAATTTTAAAAAGAAAGATTTTGTTACTGAAATACTTCAAAAAACACAATTTAAAAATAAAATTAAGAACAAATTAAGTCTCTATAAAAATACGCTCTCATTGGGTGAGGGCAACTTCCTACCGAGACTTACTTTACATCATGTTACACTTTGCGAGCAATGCTGTGCCACTGTAAGGCTAGATTTGAGACAGAATCACATCGGATTCACCTTTATTTCAACTCTGATATCCAAGCCAGCATTTTCTGCTGACACTGACCTGATACAGACACTCATTATCTGGTCAGTGCCGTTCGCAGACACGGCTGTTTCACTTAACGCCAGACGCAATCTCAGCCGCACATTATCTGCAGTTTTACACACAGCCAGTCGAAAACTTTCAAAAAGTTACAAGACATTTAATTCCTACGCCTTATCGGAATACCGCATTAAGTAAACGCATACTAACAGGAGTCTGAATTGCCATATCTTCAAAGAATCACACCCTTGTATAACATATTAACAATAATAGGAAGAATGGAAATAACTAAAGTAATGATTCACAAAATTCAGAACTTAATCTGTTACAGCCATGTCTTGATTCTAAGGATTCATGATGGCATCGGCATCAGCTGATATCTGCTATTTACTATATTTACTAAAAACATATGCATCAATGATCATATTGGGCCAATATGTCAAACTGATATTTGATGTATTTACTGAACTCCAGATGAGCCGAAGGTTTAGCTGACGCACCAAAACATCTGCGTTGTGTAACTCTCTACAAAATCAAATATGACATTTTTAATCCAGCCATTTTCCTACTCCATTGAAAATACTGGTTATTGGCATTGGCCCATAATTGCTGTATGAGTGCCTCTCTACTTTATACATTTTCTGATGTATAAAAACACAGAGTAAAAGAACAGAGTATAAAAGTAAGGAGTGGCTGAAAACTTACGTTTATGTGTTAGCGTTTTGCGTTTCAAATGATTAGAGCTATCAACATTACAAAAGTACCCAAAGCTAACACACTGCAATACAATTCAACGTAATATAATGTGTGGTAACGTTACACAGCTGGTTTTAACACAACAGCCTGAACTAATGGTTATGCAAGATGATTAATCATTTGCGAGGGGCAATACAATATGTGAGAGCCCACCACCTCCATTCTAAATAAAGTGATGGCAAATAAATACTGTGTGTATGTTGGAAAAGCTCACTGGAACATTGTTATTTTCAAGCATTACTGACAACATAGAGGCTAACCCTGCTGAAATGTTTACGTTAGTGATTATCCAGCAGAGCAAAGTCCAGCAAAACACACACACACACACACACACACACACACACCCAGGGTTACATTGCCCTGAACCTCTACAAGCTCAACCATCCAGAATGAATGTCTTTAAAAACGAACTCATCAGAGAGTGAAAAAAGGGCTTATGAAGCTCTGGAAAAAAAAATGGAATCTATAACTATGACAGTGTAAACATATTTGCATTGTCGGCTTAGGCGCTGCTTATAGGTGCCTATAGGGGGCGCCTGAAGCTTTGTCCCTCCCTCTGCAGGACAGGATTAGATTGAAAATAAGGGTATACTGTTTGTCATTCCCACTGGCTACTGGAACCAAAGCGATGACACTGAAGAAGTGAAACGCAAGATTTCATTAACTCATGCAAACTGAAATCCAATGAAAATCTACAGAATGTGGTTTTATGAGCCGATGTAGCCTCGTTTGAGTGAGCCAAGAGTTCACAGAGAAATTCTTCAAGTCTCAAGAGTTTAACGCATTTCACCAAATCTCTCAATGAAGTATTCGACTTTTGGTAATTATACTAATAAAACGTGTAATAGGCGCGGATGTCAAAGTACGATGACACGTCACAGTATGCAAATCAGTCAAACAACTTTACCGCCCCCGATGACGCTCTACTTGTGCCGCGCTCATAAATATGAAAGCATAGGAGCCGAGAGCGAGGAGATAACCAGACTCACGCGCTGAGCTAAACACCCCCAGCACCACCTCACAAGGCTGCGCTCTGCCAGCTGTCTGTACCAAATACTGTAAATAACCCAGTTAATCTGAGCTTAGTTGGTAATAAAGACGTTATGATTAGCACATTTTTGATAATGTTCAACGTATGATTAGGTAACCTTAAAGAGTCTCCATTATGCTGCCGGTGTTGCATCCGATTCATGTTTTTGCGCCGCACTCACTGAACAGAAATCAACAGCGAGCAACGCTGGAACTACAGAAGGTGAAACGGTTCAGGAAAGGTTAACATTAAATTGTTACCGACTGTGCCAACCTTTCGTCTGTACAGCCTTTCTTGAACTTTTTTTCCTGCTTTCCGTGGTTCCAGAGTTGCTTATTGATGATTTCTGTTCAGAGAGTCGCGCCCGAGGGTTTGGTTTATACAGGGGAGCGTAAATTCGAGGGGGGACTCTTCGGCGGTTTGAGTCAGTGGCTCATACTGTTGATACTGCCTGATCAGCAACACCTTCCTTCGTCGAAGAGGAAGATGGAGATGGAGATACAGAAAAATCGTCAACCTTGTAAGACTCACAGTTGCAAAAGTGCCGTTTGATTCTGTGACTCTCCATATTTTCTGGTAGCTAACGTACACTGGCTCTAAAAACACAGCAGCCCAGCCACCCGGTTTCCCTCACATCCCCACCTCCAAACCGTAGATCACTGCAGTGCCCCTCCCAGCGTGCCCCTCCTATTTTTGAGCATTTTTCAAAGTTTCACCACACTCTCCTCTGTCTGGTACCTGTAAAATCCAGTGCGAAAGCCGTAGTTCCTCAGAATCTGCTCGGTGAAGGCACACGTGGAACCCTGGGAAGAAAGTTATTCAAGCAAAGTAACGTCACGACTGATCTGTACTGCATGATAATTATTTGTTCTGTCAAACAACTAAGTAATTCATTTCTCTATCCAGAGAAATTCCCCCCCCCACACACACAGTTTACCTTTCCCTTGGTTCCAGTGACATGTATGATGTTGAGATGATCGAGCTCTTCCACCTGAAGGCAGACAAAAGCATTTAGACCTCATATCGGGTTAAACCAGGAATGTGTGTGTACTGAGTGGGTGTCTGAGAGGAAAAACACAGATGTAGATTTGTATGTGTGCATTTTGGTAAAATGACGCCGCTCGGTCGCTTAACCCAATATTAGCAGTCAGGCTTTTAAACCAGAGGTCTGCACTCCTGTGGATTCCCACAGAACCTGCCACAATATCTGGCGGCGCGGGACTAATTTTCAGTGTTGCACGTGGGAGCGGGCGGGAAATCAGACCCCTACAGGTGGGAGCAGGATGAAGCATGCATTAAGACCCCTAAGACCCCTGAGCCCCACCCCTATCTGCCCGCTTTGTTCTGATAGGCTGTACCCAAATGCCTAATTTTGATCAATGACAGAGGTTTCCACAAAATATGGTACGTGATAGAGCTTCAGAAGAGACAGGAGTGTGTACAGTTGTTTTGAACATTAACTTTTTCAGATTTTTACAGTGCTGTATTTAAATCATTACACGTTTATTTAGTTGGAGAGCTACTTTCAGCTTTGAAACAAAGGAGAGCAAAAAAGGCCACGAATTTGAGGAAATCATCTTGAAACTAGAAGAGATTGTGGCTTCAAAAAGCTACACAGTCTTTGCAATAAGGAACTGGTTTGGTTTTTACTTTCTGCATAGTTCAAAATACTTTTCAGGCTTAACTGAGCATAAAGGAAACACATTATAATTATGGATTAGGGCTGAACGATAAATCAAATTTTTATCGTTGTTGTGATCTGAGTTTCCATGATAAACATGCCATTAAGGGCTGTGATGACAGAACAGATCCAATTAACTCACCTGCATTGCTAACATGACATAATTCGACTGGCAGGAAGGCAGTACTAGAAGCCCAACAGCAAGCCCACATAGAGAGTGTGAAACTTCTCAATTCAGCTAAATGGCCAGTTATAAACTGGCCTGTAATAATTCATTGACTTTATGGTAAACATGTATGACACAGTAATGCTACTGTCACAACAAACGTGCATCACCATAAGGAACTTTTGTAAGGAATTTAGCCTATCCTGAAAATAAAATACACATATTTATTCGTGTTTGTAGCCTGAACTGAACTGGGAATCCTGTTTTTAGACTGAAACTCATGGAACTCACTCCCATTTAGCAGGCTACAAATCTCCACAAGGGGGCGCTATTAGCAGTCACATAGTTTGTGATGCTTCATAAGAGCAGCACTTCACATTGTTGCACCAAAATCTGCTTGCAGTTCTGATGCAAATAGCTGTTAGTATTTCATTACTTTTATTTTGCACAGTGGTGAATCATGCTTCTGTAGATTTGTACTATTTGTAAGTGAGATTATTTAAATTTTTATTGTCATCTTGATACCCAATAACTTTATCGAACATTGCAGTTCATGCCCTGTCAAGGATATCAATACTGAATGATTTAAAATATACTGTGATAGTATTTTTAGAGGTATCAGACAGTCCTGTGTTCCTGTATTGTTGAGTTTATGATCAGTGTTCTGCTGTGATGGTGTTAGTGAGTTGAATACAGGGCTGTGAGACTGATGTAATACCGTGAGGCCTGCGCGCTGCAGGAATCCCCTCATAGCCTGCAGCTGGATCTCTGGGTGTCCGCGCTCTCGGCGCACCTGATCCAGCGCGCTGGCGTTGGTCTGCAGGGTGTTCAGGGTACACACCGCATCCTGCAAGGAAAACACCCAGAAACATTCAGAGCTACAGACAGTCCTCAGAAACCTGCTGCTATCACTGCAATCACAGTAGGGATGGGTGTCATCAGCACTATTACACTTATCGGTACTGCTTATTGATCTGGTATTTTAAGGTTACTCATTCATTAACCAAGAAATTGACATTTCTTGTGGAGTCCCACAAGGTTCAGTCTTAGGGCCTTTGCTTTTCTCTTTCTACATCACCTCTCTTACTGCTTCCTTTTATTATTTAATCTTTCACTACCTTCCAAAGGAAAGGGGGGCACATTGCAAAATCACCGGGAGGAGTGTGGCTGTGTTCAGCCTTTAGCAAAGATTATCTGGGTGTGACATGTTTTGTCATAGTCTAATATAACAGCCCTCCCAAATTGTGGTGTTCCCATAAATTCCCATCTCTAAAACGCGGATAGCAGAACTGCTCATGTTGGGCTTCCACTTTTAACTATTTTTTAAATGAATGGTGTATCAGAGGCTCTATCACATATACACAGGATCAGGAGTGATTACAATCAAGGACTGATTAAAACAATACTGAACACAGTTCAGGTTTGATTCGACTGAATTAAATCCTGATTAAAAGTATGTAAATTTTTCCACCATTTCTGTACAGTTCAATGGTTTGAGAGTGATTCAGAGTGATTTAAAGTCAAATGCTCTATGGACATCTCTAAAGTAACTAACCAACTCTGATTTCTTTACAGTGGTGGTGATAGGAACCAGGAATCCTGATGTCTACAACACAAATATAGCCATCTCATTTACTATCCAAGACCACCAGTGAACCTACAGGTGTCTTCTGAGCTTTCATAAGGAATGTTGATGATGATGTAATAGTGATAATAGTGCACCTGTGATGTAGCTTTTAGAGGTACTAAACTCTCCAGACGTCTGGTTCCTATCACCACCACTGTGAACATTTCTGACTCAGTAAGGACGGAGAATTTCACACCAAACCACTATAAATGACTTCGCTTACATTACAACTACTTAATTATACAGAAATTTTAAAAAAACTGGTTGAATTCCCCTTTAAAAATAAAGGACCAGCTTACCACACACAGATTAAACCTACGTTTTTGGCCCTGCAATTTAGCCCAGTAGTACACTTATTCCGCATCCAGGAAACAGACAGAAAGGCTTTTTTTTATGTGCCAGATAATCACGCTAACAGCAGAGTAAACCATCCACCAGAGAGGACTTTGGCTACGTTCACAACTCCTAATGTAGGTAGGCTCGACCACACTAAGTCAAAACGGCCCGATTCACTTCTCTAGACTTGAACCTGCACCTACAGTCTTGACAAAAGTCCAGATCTACTGAAAGAGTTGATTCTACACTGTAAGGGTTAATTCAGCACTGTGGAGTTTCTCTGAACAGTTACAGAGGTGACCTGGACAGGCAAAACTAGGTGTGCTCGGTCACTGCTGTTACATGTGAATTCTGGGTCAAACACAGCAGTGAGAGCGACATCACCTTAGATCAACATGCTTATTCCCAGCTGCCTGTAAAGGCTTAATTTCAGTAGTTAAACCAGAATGAATAAGCAGATTAGACTAGGTACAAAGTAATTGAACAAATAAGTAATACACAATAGACAGTGACCAGCAGCGTCTACGACGAGCACAGCTATTACTCAGTAATCTTCTTGCCCAGAAAAAGTGACCTCAGTAAATTAGCCTTACATACGGCACTGCTGCTTGCTTATGTGACTTAAAAAAAATTCCATCAACTTTTAAGACGTAAACAGTTGTGAAATGCTCCGTTCGGGAGAAACTGACTGACTCAGTTGTGTTTACAGAGGTGGTGATAGGAACCAGGGGTCACCATGACTACAACACAGATATAGACATTTTATTTACTATCCAGAAACTGCAGTTTTTGTGTGTAATGTAGATAATACTGAAATGGCGACAAAAACTGTATATCGTAATTATGCTGTACAGAATATTTAGCACTGGCCTTTAAACTTAGTCTATCGATCAATACATTTTTGGATAAGAAAAAGATGATTTATCCTAGAACAAATAATAAAAGCTATAAAAATAAATAATTAACATAAATGTCATAAAAAGCATTAAACTGAACTTGCTGATACATGTAGACATTCTGTCTGAGCACTAATTTTGTTTTTGTGTACCTTGAAAATCATCGCTTCTTTTCATGTTTTGCCAGATACCTCACTTTAATATTGAACATGTAGAACACATTCAGGGTGTCTGTCATTATCATGTATAAAGAGACCTGTTCCACATATCAGTTCTGCTATCTGGAATGCAAAATATTCAAAGCTAAATATCTCAAAACTGCTCAGAACCCAGACAGAACCTTTCAATTCCAAGGAGAGGCCATTCATGGTGGAGGGATACATGCAGGGTGCTGTGAGGCAAAATAGCCCTCACGGAAAACTTAGTATTTCAGATTTTCCACTATTTTCCCATCATTATTGTTACATATAAACCCAGAAGACTCGTGTAGGTTCACTGGAGGTTTTGGATAGTAAATAAAATGTCTATATTTGTGTTGTAGTCATGGCGACCCCTGGTTCCTATCACCACCACTGTAAAGAGAGTCTGGACCATTTCACACCAAACCACTCACAGCTCACACACTGAACTATGCTGAAATTGTGGTAAATCGGTGGAGTTCCCCTTTAAAGTGACATAAGCATCAATAACATTATACGACTTAACGTTAATGACCTGAAGCGCGAGTTTAGTCAAAGACAGTACATTTTAAAACTAGCACTGGTGACTCGGTAAAGAATTTACGCAGTTTACGCAAAAACTGGCGCAACCCCAGCACTGTGTGAGATTCTTCATCTAGTACTTTTTTTTTTAACTCGCTCAACTTGTTTCTGTTGTGGGCACTGTTCCTGTTACTTCTACCTGAGTTCCCTTTGCTAAAAGTTTAATTTTTACCTCATTTTTTACCATCACACCTCATTTTTACCTCAGTTGTTGTCAATCTCAGTCTTACGTTAAGCGACTAAGCTAAGAGAACGGAGCTTTGTCAAACGAGCCCGCACGTGGCCACAGTTCGGAACCCCAACACTGGCTTTAGAAAGGGGGGGTGGTCAAAGAGTGAGAGCAGCAGAGCACCTGCTATTCACTCTTTATAAACTATTCAAAAATGTGCACTTTTGTAGTTTGACAGTCTAACAAAAAACTAAAACTACTTTCAGAACATCAAACTGTTTATAAACTCGACCCTGCTGCGGCTCCAGCTCCCCTAAACCCGGTTATTGGTATCTACCATCACTGCAGCTGCTTAAACGAGGCTGAAGTTCGCTCCCTGTTCTAACCGTCCCGTTCCACCTTAAACTGTGCAGAGGTTACGTTCTGGCGCCATAATGAAACGCCGCCGGCGTTGTGTGCGTGATAACCCCGTTCTCAGTACCTGGTACTCCATCCTCCGGTAGTGCGGCGCTGCTTTGGTGCTGGAGAGCCTCAGCAGCGGTGTCTCGGTCACGTCGGTCCACCGTCCAATGCGCGGGAAAGCGGCGAGCGCGGGCACGCGCCTACACGCGCGCACCGCCGCGCCGAGCAGCATAGTGACGCGGGAGCGCGCAGGAAGGAAGGCGAGACCAAATTTGGTGCGTTGTGCGTTGTGTGTGCTTAACGGGTGAGGGCGCCGTTAGTTCCGTTAGTTACTCCGCCACACACCTCCGCCAAACGGAGCCCGCATGACTCCGCGCGCTCCGTTTCTCCCGTGAAATGCAACACTTTGTTGTGTTAACGTCCACGGGCGCGCTCCCGCATGGATTCAGACAACACAGCTCCGTCTGCGGGTCTCGGTTACGTCCAGGAGCGCCGCGGTCTCTGATCAGAGGGGCTCCAGCACGAATATCTGCCCCCCTTTTCGGGTCCGGAGCACTGCACATGCAATACTGCGCGGATATGACGGGACTCGTGTCAGAGCTGTGTCTGATTCAGTGCGCGCCAGGAGCTCACGGGCAAGAACAATGGCGCCCTCTGCTGGTCAGGATCCGCAAATTTGAGGGAAACAGCACTTGATTGTTCTTCTTCTTTCTCTTCTATTGCTAGAACTGAGCTTTTAGTTCTACTCAATTTTTTTCTGTTATTTCGGCGAATGACTTATTTTTACTATAAAAGATTTTAGCTTTATTTTATTCTGTTGTTTCAATTAATTACTTTTTTCCTATGACTTAGACTTGAGCTTTATCGTTGTCTCCTATTTTCTTGAATGACTTTTATTTTGCTAGAACTAAACTGTTAGCTTTCTTTTTTCTGTTGTTTTGCTGACTTTTATTTTGGTAGAACAGAGTTTTTAGTTTTATTTTCTTCTGTTGTTTCATTTAATTACTTTTATTTTGCCAGAACTGAGCTTTTAGCTTTATTTTTTTCTGTTGTTTTATTGAATGACTTTTTGAATTAATGCATTAGTACATATACAAAAAATAAGTGGCAGCAACCATTTAGAGGAAATAACACAAAAATATAGACAATAAATATAAAAAAATTACCTCACAGTCTCATCCTCAGCCACAATCTCAGCCACAGCCACGCCGTACACAAGCAAAGCCAGAGACGTTACAAAGGAGAAGACGGTCCCCAGTTAGCAAAATTTGTCTGGTTCACTTGAGGGCCTCATCCTTGGGTTTGTTCAGCCCGGTGTGTAGCTGGGTCCACTGTGAGTAGAGCTAAAGGAAATGGCCCAAACCTGGTCCCAGTCTGGCCCAACTAAACTGTTGGCCCACAATATTCACACCAGAATTGTCCCACAAATGTAGAAAAAAGGAAAAACTGTATGAAGCTGTCCAGGATCTGGCCCTGTTCTGGCCCGCATGCCGAACATCTACCCCGTAGTCAATCAACACTCACATAGGAAAGCCAGAATCGGCCCAAAACTGTCTCAAATCTGGGTCACTACTTGATATATGAAATAGAAACACTCAACATGGCATCTGTTTACGGAGAAAGTCTTCCTTGCTGCATGGAAAGCATGCATTCTGCCCTGTGATGGACTGCTGACCTGTCCAGGGCCTTCTGCCCAATGAGCACTGGAATAGGCTTCCAGCTCCTCCCACAACTCAGGAGGATAATCAGCTTAGATGTGCAGGTTTATTTTTTAAATAATTACTGAAAAAGAGCTAAAAATGATCTACGTATTAATGAATTATACTTACCATTACTTAACCATGGTACTATACTGCTGATGTCAGAACAAAACCTCGCATCTCCAGCATGGTAACTTTACAGGAGAAGGAAAAAAACATACTTTACTTTTAATGTAAGTCAATGGAACTAGACGTCTTTCCAAGTCATTTTGGGTCATTTTTATTGGTCCATTCATCATGAAATTTACACACAATGTAAAGAGGAACAGGTATTTAATTATGTAAAAAACTGAAAAACAAAGTTGGAGATACGAGGTTTTGTTCAGACAGATAGACAGACTGACAGACAGACAGATAGAAAGATAGACAGATGGATAGATAGATAGATAGATAGATAGATAGATAGATAGATAGATAGATAGATAGATGGATAGATAGACAGACACAGATAGATAGATAGATAGACAGACAGACACGGATAGATAGACAGATAGATAGATAGATAGATAGATAGATAGATAGATAGATAGATAGATAGAGACAGACAGACACGGATAGATAGATAGACAGACAGATAGATAGATAGATAGATAGATAGATAGATAGATAGATAGATAGATAGATAGATAGATAGATTTATCAGTACTGTTATAACACATTTACTCCACTAGGAGGCAGCTGTGACAACTGTAGGCCAACCTGTCTTAAAATCCTACAGCTTCAGCGCCAGACGTGTCCTTCTGGTTCCTCACTCTGTTTTCATCAGTGCTGGGTGGGAGCCTAAAAGTTTCCATGCTTGAGTCCTGCTCTTTAAAACGGGCAGCCTGCCTCTGAGCTAGACTCGTCCACCCAGTTCAGACAGTCTTAATCAGGACATGCACTGTATGCACCTCTCTGCTATGAGTGGATTTTAAAATATGTTTTAGCCCAAAAGCACAACTCAAAATGATCATAAAACGGCGCCTCAGACAACCATTCAATGTAATAACTTTAGCTTTTAGAGGCATTAAAGGGAAAGGCCACCAACTTTCGAAAATTTTGGCACAATTTATTGGGGCACTGCAGAGAAACTTACAGGCTCAGATTTCTTTACAGTGGTGGTAATGATAGGAGCCAGGGGTCACCATGTCTACAACACAAATATAGACATTTTATTTACTATCAAAACCACCAGTGAACCTACACGAGTCTTCTGAGCTTTTATATAAATTATTAATGATGGTAATATCAAGATCCTAATGTGTGGACACGACTTAGTCAGGCATGGGAATGTGATTATGCCTTAATAAGTCGTGGCCATGACTTAATTATCTCATTTACCCGCCTTACTAAGTCATGGCCATGCATTATTTTTATGTATACAGGATGTCACCAGCGGGACTCCGTATAAAATAGTGCTAAGTCTGAAAATAATGGGGGACTTTTTTGCCTCACAACACCCTTCATGTATCCCTCCACCATAATTGTTTGTAAAAATATATTTTAGGCCAAAACTTTAACTCAAAACTATTATAAAGCAATGTCTTAGCCATTATAACTTTCTGTGAGGGAGCTTTTAGAGGTGGACGTCTGGTTCCTATAGCACGCTATAGCAGAGGGCTATAGCGTGCTATTGCTGCTATCACTTACAGGGCAGCGGAGGCTCCGCGTGGCTATTAGTGGTGGCTTAATGCTCCACACACGGCACTGGACGCTCTGCGGTGGGAAAGATCTGCAGACGGGCAGATGATCAAAGCAGCGGCTAAGAGCCGCCGAGCAGTGACGTCCGAGCCTGCGATGACATCTAGTGTATCTGATGTGATGAAGGCTCTTCGGGCCTCATTACACCTTTAAAGCGGCTCGTGTGACCAGATCACTGCTGAGCGGAGTGATGTGAAGAATGAGGACCTTCAGCTCTGGTTATCTTCACCACTCAGGACCCGGTCCAGTCCGGTCATTAAAGCCGGACCGTCTGAACACAAACACAGCGCTTATCTGAGCACGAGGATGAAGCACAGTGACATACCACCTGGCAGAGATTTGGGTTAAAGAGAGAGACAGTAGAGAAGGGGGATACAGAGGGAGAAGGAAAGAGAGAGAAAAGAATAAAATAGAAAGAAGCGGAGAGTGATAGACAGATGAAAGGGGTGAGAGAGAGAGGAAGAGAGAAAAGGGGTGAGAGAGGAAGAGAGAGAAAAGGGGTGAGAGAGAGGAAGAGAGAGAGAGAAAAGGGGTGAGAGTGAGGAAGAGAGAAAGGTGAGAAGAAAAGAGAAAAGGGGTGAGAGAGAGGAAGAGAGAGAAAAGGGGTGAGAATGAGGAAGAGAAAGGTGAGAAGAAAAGAGAAAAGGGGTGAGAGAGAGGAAAAGAGAGAGAGAGAAGGGGTGAGAGAGGAATAGAAAGAGAGAAAAGGGGTGAGAGAGGAAGAGAGAGAAAAGGGGTAAGAGAGGAAGAGAGAGAGAGAAGGGGTGAGAGAGGAAGAGACAGAAAAAGATAAGAGATGAGAGAGAAAAGGGGTGAGAGAGGAATAGAGAGAGAGAAGGGGTGAGAGAGGAAGAGACAGAAAAAGAAAAGATGAGAGAGGAAGAGAAAGAAAAAGAAAAGAGATGAGAGAGGAATAGAGAGAGAAAAGGGGTGAGAGAGGAAGAGAGAGAAAGAAGGGGTGAGAGAGGAAGAGACAGAAAAAAAAGAAAAGATGAGAGAGGAAGAGAAAGAAAAAGAAAAGAGATGAGAGACGAAGAGAAAGAAAAGGGGTGAGAGAGGGAATGGGAAAGAGGAGAGAAGAGAAAGCGAGAAAAGGTAAGATGGAGAGAAACAGAAGAGAGAAAGAGAAGAAAAACGAATAGATTATAAATAGAAGAAGAAAGAGAACAAGCTAGAAAAGAAAAGAAAAGAGAAAAGAAAAGAAGAGAAAGAGGAAAAGAGAATCTACTGGAACAGTAACTCTCACGTTCTCAAAAACAGATCTTTAAAAACTTGTTTTTAAGCTAAAAGCCTCCTGTGAATAAACCGTTAATCATCAGTGCTTATAACTTTAATCCTAAAGAACACAAACACCACCTGCCTCCGTCTGCCTCTGTCTGCCTCAGACCGCCTCCACACTGAACTCCTCCATCCTGCGTCCTGTTTAACAGTCACTGACGTCTGTACATCAGTTCAGAATCCAGTCTGCACTCGCGTTTCAGTCTTGCCTCTGGTTTTGCTTGACATATGAAAGATGTATCATTTACTCTCTGAGTAGCTGCATAATTTGGCCCAAAGTTTCAAACATCTTTCAAAATTCCCCAAATGAGGCCTCCAGTAAACAACCCTGTGAGTCCAGCACATCACAAAAAACAGCGCTCGACTGTTTCCTCCATCTGAGAAAGTGGAGTCCCACCCTTCTGAGAGGAGAAGAGAGAGAAAGCTCCTCACTGTCTTTGGCCACTATGGAAGAGTCTGAATGTAACAGCCTTTTCTTCAGCACTGTGATGTATTTGTGAGTGAACTACAGTATCAGGGAGCTCGCTGAGCGTTTGCTCTCCATGATAAGTGGAGGCGGTGGGAGAATTTAGTCTTTTAAATGATATGATTTGACGAGTCATGCTTAATATGACCATAAACATAAACTAAAAAGGTCAATTTTGATTTGTTGAACTGATTTTCCGTGAAATTTCTCCATAATGAAATGATTAACATGTAAACAGTGTCGTTCAGAGTGGTTTGGTGTGAAATGCTCTGTTCTAGAGAAACTTACCGTCAGAATTGTTCACAGTGGTGATGATAGGAACCAGACGTCCACCTCTAAAAGCTCCCTCACACAAATATGAAATCATTATAAATATGCTTTTGGGAAGATTTTGGCCTTAAAATCCATTCATGGTGGAGGGATACATGCAGGGCGTTCCCAAAGAAAACGTATTATTTTTCACATTTATCACTATTTTACCATCATCAACATCATATAAAACCCAGACTCCTGTAGGTTCACTGGTGATATTGAATAGTAAATAAAATGTTTATATCTGTGTTGTAGTCATGGTGACCCCTGGTTCCTATCACCACCACTGTAAAGACATCTGGACCATTTCACACCAAACCACTCTGAATCACTCTGTTTACATCTCACACACTGAATCATGCAGACAATTCCACTTTAAGCTTTAAAGCCATGGTTAATAGTGTAGACAGGCCACATGTGAAACCTACGAAGTTATTACATTTGTTCTGACACACTGAGACACTGTTTTACGAGAGTTTTGAGAATGTTTCGGTCTAAAATGCATTTTTAAAATCCATTTATGGTGGAGGGGTATATGCAGGTTATTGTTGGGAAAAAATAGTCCCCAAAGAAAATGTATTTTTCAAATTTACAATGACCTATTTCACATCAAACCACTCTGAATGACTTTGTTTATATCTCCACCTCTGAATTATGCAGAAGTTTGACTGGGGTGGAATTCCCCTTTACATGTTACGTGGTTTTGCCATGTGATAGTGAACTGAGTGCTAACAGCAGGCAAAGCTCTGATCTTCTGGGTTAAACTATCACCTGCTACTCCACATATCTGATCTATTTCACCACCATCAGTCGTTACTCAGCTGACAGAGGCCTTGGAGGTTTCCCAATAGGGTCTGCTGTGCTGGAGTGTTTTCTGGTTTATTTTGGTCTGTTTATATGTGGGACACTTTGTGTTTTGTCGTATTCATGTTAATTTCTGAGCACATTATGTGACACACATCAAACGTTACTGGTGGATAAGCGTTTTCGGTGTAGTGTAGTGGGCAATTCCACTGCCAGAACAGGGTTCAATTCCCTGCCCGGGTAAGCACACCATGCTATACTAGTCAAGTAAGAGTCCTTGGGGAGAACTGCTAACTTTACATTCATTTACACCTGAAACATGATTATCTCTGGATAAGAGCCAAGTATGAAAGTAAATTTAGAGTACTTGAAGTGGCAGTCGACATGTAACTACTATGTAGTCTCAATGCTGCATAGGTTCCACATCTGGCCTGCCTACATTATTAACTATGACTTGAAAGGGGAATTTTCTGTATATTACAACGGTTGAGAAGTAAACAGCCACTCAGCGTGGTTTGGTTTTACAGTGGTGGTGATAGGAACCAGGGGTCGCCAAGACTACAACACAAATATAGACATTTTATTTACTATCCAAAAACCTACATGAGTCTTCTGAGTGTTTTATGTAATGTTGATGATGGTAAAATAGTGGAAAATCTGAAATAATATGTTTTCTTTGGGGACTATTTTGCCCTGCATGTCAAAGTATTATGGCAAATGTGATCTTGAACCTGTTCCTAATTCACTCCTCCGTATGGTTTTTGTGTTCACAATGATATTTTAACTATTGTAAATTGTCCTCTGTCAGCAGGTGGTTTTCCAGACGCTTTTAAAACTGCCTTGGTGAAGCCTCTGCTAAAAAACAGTAGCATGGATCCTTCTGTAGTAAATCATTTTAGACCAATTTCAAACCTACCTTTTTAAAGTAAAGTCTTAGAAAAAGTTGCTTTCAAACAATTAAATGCGTATCTAATATCAAACAAGTTATATAAGAAGTTTCAGTCAGGTTTTCGTTCTAACTATAGTACAGTGACAGCATTGATTCGCGTTATGAATGACCTCAAGCTCAGCGCTGATGCACAAAATCATTCTATTCTTGTTTTATTATTTCTTAGTGCAGCTTTCGATGCTGGGTCGGCCTCTCAGGCACAGTTGTAGAATGGTTTAAATCATATTTAGGTAATAGATAATTCATGGTTTCACTTGGAAATCATTCATCAAAAAGATTTGCCATTTCTTGTGGAGTCCCTCAAGGTTCAGTTTTAGGGCCTTCGTTTTTCTCTTTGTACATGCTACTTCTAGGTAGGAAACCTGGGTGTGATCTTAGACTCTGAGCTCTGTTTTATCTGCATGTAAACACAGTCACTAAAGTAGCTTTTATCATCTGAAAAATATCACTAAAGTTCAGCCTTTTCTCTCTCAGAGCGACGCAGAGAAACTTGTTCATGCATTTATTACAGTAGAGTTGATCACTGTAATGGTCTTCTTACTGGACTTCCTAAGAAAACAATACATCCTTTACAACTCATACAAAATATATCAGCATCCTAACAAAAACAAAACAGAGAGATCAGATCAGTCCTGTTTTAAAAGAGCTGCACTGGCTGCCTGAATCATTCAGGATAGAGTTTAAAGTTCTGCTACTAGTTTTTGAGGATCTAAATGACCTTAAAGCACCGCTTACATCACTGAGTGTCTGTCTGTTTATGTTCCAGCATGTGATATTAGTTCTGCAGACACTGACCTTCTGCAAAAACTGTAAAATACAGAACATGGAGAGACTCTTAGACTATTAGACAGTCAAGCTCAGTGCTCACTTTTAATAATATGTCTCGTGGTATTTATCTTTCAATCTGATCTGTCATTTTCTTATGATTCTACATTAATACTTATAATTTCTTGTATTACTATTAAGCTTTATCTCCTGTCTGTAAAGCACTTTGAGCTGCCACCAGCATGAAAAAAGTGCTATATAAATAAAAAATGTTTTATTCTTCTTCTTATTATTATTATGAAGACTATTATAAAATAATCTCTCAGACATAAATAAAAGTAATGCATGGCCTTGACTTATTGATGCGTAGGAGCAGTGGTGGACAGTTTCTAAGTAAATGTAATGAGTTACTGTACTTAAGTAGTTTTTCATGTATCTGTACTTTACTGAAGTTTTTCCATTTTGGGCAACTTTTTCCTTTCACTCCACTACATTTCAAAGTCAAATATCTCACTTTTTACTCCACTACATTATGAGAAATCTGTCGTTCCTTTTGTTTTATGTGTGTATAAAAACGTAACATGTCAAAATGAAAGAAGCGCAAAGTAAGAAAACCAATCAGGGCACAGGGGTCACTTTGTTTTGAGCTTGTTTTGACCTGTTGGTCATACCGACCCAGTGCAGCACACGGTTCAACATCAGTGCAGCAGCGTAAAATTTTGGGAGAGTCTATTCAACATAAATGATGAACTAACCTAAATTGTGTAAACAGACCACAATATAGAAATATGTACTCATATGCAGTTGTGACTGACGTGTCTTTTTTCTGAATTTATACAAACACATTTCATTTTATAGTAAATTAGTTTAGGCTAGTTTATGTTTATGAACAGAGACCTACAGATGCAGTTTAGTAAAGGAAACTCATTTGTGAATCTGAGTTTAAAGTTTTTATTAAACTTAAATTTGTAACTAAGTTGCAAATAAATCTTAAACTGAAACTTTGCTTGTTTGTAAAAAGTCATTTCAGATTTCAGTCAATTCCCCTTTTAAAATGGCTGGATTCTGTCCCAGCAGGTAGCGTATTCAGCTAAAGAAATGATGCTGCATGCAGTAACATGTAAGACTGAAGCATATGAGTCAGCCTCATGACTAATTCAACAATGCCATATGTCTTCCTGTGTAAATAAAGGCTTTAGTAGAAGGTGCAGCAACTCCCGCAGTTACACTATCCAGAAAAGCATTCTAACACACCTGCCTTTGATACTCAGTAGCTCCTGAAAGACTTGATTAGCCTGATCAAATGCGTTGAGGATTAAGATTAGGGTTGGAGCTAATCTCTGAAGTCTGGTGCATTTCATAGAACAGGGTTGGGCTACGGTCAACTAGAGGGATAAGCTGTAGGAGGGTTTTAAGCCTAACAGTAGTAATCACCTACTAATTCAGCATTTCTTCTAAATTCAAGGGTGTTAAAGGGGAATTCCACCAAATGAGATGTAAACAGAGAGATTCAGAGTGGTTTGGTGTGAAATGGTTCAAATGTCTTTACAGTGGTGGTGATAGGAACCAGGGGTCACCATGACTACAACACAGATATAGACATTTTATTTACTATCCACAACCACCAGTGAACCTACACAAGTCTTCTGAGTCTTATACGGCATGTTGATGATGGTGAAATGGTGATAAATCTAAAAAAACAGTCGACTTTGGGGACTACTTTGCCTCACAGCGCTCTGCACGTACGTCTCCACTCTCAACATACTTCAGGCCGAAACCTTCATAAAATGATCGTAAAATAATTTCACAGAGTGTATTCATTACCTTTACCTGTAATAATGGTAATGTCTGGTTCCTAACACCACCTCTGTGAGCAACTGGGACTCTAGAACGGGAGCACATCAAACCCCTCCGAATGACTGTCCACATTTACACCAGGAGTCGCAACCCAAATGTTTAGAAGAGCCATTTTGTCCTTTCAACAAAAATCAAATCACAGCATTTCATGTCTATTTTATTGAAGTAATGTTTCACCATCTTGGCTGACAGTATGGCTTAATATGTGCTGATGTTCTAGTATAAACTTAAAACCATAATATAAACGAAAACACAGACTTACTTTGCTCTGGTTTAAGCATTAGCTCAGCTGTAGCTGCTTTTCTCGCATCTCCAGCAGGAAAATTTTCCTTTCGTTTTTTGTAAAATGTCTCTCAATGTTCGATTTTTTTGCAAGGCTGAAGTTGTTTCTCATTCGCCAGCTTCTTGTTCAAATTCTCCTGTTCCACCTTAAATGGCACCTGAGGCGGCAGAATGTAACCGCTGCGCCATTTAAGGTGGAACGGAAACAAGAAGCTGAATTCAGCCTTGCAAGTTTTTAGTGTTTCAGTTTCTCGTTGCAGATTAAACGTATCAGGAAACCAGCTGGAGTGATTATAAACACAAATAAGTTCATTCGTCTCCAGATTTTCGATGTTCATCTTAAATCTTTCTCTTTGCCGTTTCGCTACTAGCCAGGCCAGATTGTTGTCGTTGCTATGGTGACCAGCAGTCTGCGCTGATCTTCAGGGTTAAAGGGTGAATTAGCAGTTCTACATTAACTCCAGAGTTTAAGACCATTTAGTGTTAAACTGTGTTGAACGATCAGCAGAGCTTTATTTTACTGTAAAGGAGGATTATTTTATTTTTACCTACAAATCTGATTCTGCTGTGGAGCCACAACAGGCCAGTAAAAGAGCCGCATGTGGCTCCAGAGCATGTTGCCGACCCCTGACGCAGATCATTTAATTGGAAAAACATGGGTGTTGGATCTATTTGCAGGGAACACATTTCCACTGCTCTATTGGTCAATGCATCTTATAGTGCGCATTAAAGTAGCTGAATTCAATATTTAGGAGTGTCTGGATAATTTTGGATTCAGAGCATCTAAGACCTGGTGAACTGCATAAACCCAAGGGGAAGACTGCACAAAACGTCTCTCATCTCTCCTTCTATAGGGTTTGACTGTTATCTGGATGTATAACCAAAATATTACCTGGAATATTTTATGAAGAAAACAAAATCCCCCAAAACCAACAGTCTTCAAAGTCTTTATTTTCCACTTTCATTTCAAGAAAAATATATATATCTGTAGTGTCGGCTTAGTCACAAAGCCAATAACAACTGATTGGAGGGAAAAAGAACAACATACACAAATCATATGAGAACTGATTGCAAAATCTGTCTAGGATTACAGACATCATAATACCGTCCTCTGATCATAAGTGAGTTAATGGATATTTTATAATACGAGCTCTGCGGCATTCTCGGGCAATCAAGTTCATTTGAATAGTGCGTTTCCTTCATTGTCAGAGAATATCAGACTGCTGTGAGAAATGCCACGTCAGGAACAGAAGAACAGATTCAATAAATACTTTCATAAGAACGTTTTAAAAGAGGCTCATCGCAAAAATAAAACACGTTAGTCAGAGAAGCCGAAAGGACAGCGAAAGAGAGAAGTGCTTAACGTTCAGTTACATTTTCCAAAAATATACAGATGAACCTGCATCTCAGCAGTGCAAGAGCTTTGCTCTGAGACTGTCCACTGCAGCAGCACATCTGCTGTGAAAACATTCACCCGCATGCAGTCCTTTTCTCCGCTGCTTCAAGTCCGTCACGGCAGCCGAAGAGTCGTCCAGCTACTGAAATGTGAGGGTTTGGTTCTGAACGTTCTCGCTGTGCCTTTGGGTGCAAAGTTGAGGCACCCAAAACCTCGTCTTAATCATTTCCAGCTTGTCCTTCGGCCAGTGCCATACAGTCCACCCACAAGAACTGAGCCAAAACGGGTGCTACCAAGATGTCTCAAGATGAGAGAGCCCCTCTATACCGACTCCTGCGCCTTGTCCTGGTTTCCAAATTCCACTTTCGGTGAACAATCACATGCTGGCACACAGCTCGTCCAGACAGAAGAAATACAGTTAAACAGTACAGTTTGTCTGACTACAAGAAATGTCTAGGCGTGTTACGGGAAGACAATCTGAGATGATTTGTTATCTCTGATCACAGGAAGACTGCATCTGATAATATTTCTTTTTGAAAAAAATAATCAAGGAAAATCTAAAACCTGTTGAATCACAGTATTAGTTTAAATCGCATATAGCGCTTCAGAATAATGGCAGTTTTTAAGTTCAAATTTTACACATAAGGACTTACAATTGTTCTTTGATGGTGTGGCTACATATTCCACACTGTCATCTCGTTCAAAAGTCATCGGTTTCCGTCAGTATAAAAGACTAAGCAGCCTAGCTAAATCATCTCTTTGTTAAAAAATGAAGTACAGTAAAAATATATTCACACACAGTAATAAAATTACCCATAAACTGCTGAAAAGTACATACGCGTAATAAAATCACATTTTAATCTCTTCAAGAAAGCCTCCCCACTGATTTTGATTGTCGTTTGCATAGTTATGGAAGAGCAGCGGGAAGGTCGTTATTACTGATGATAACAAGAAGACAGAATGTTTCATAGAGACATCCTACATTGTGCCCACTCTTACAATGACACCGACGCTTCGTCGATCGTAGTGCCTGGCACCTATAACGTCCTAAGAGGTAGAGCTACGAGTCAAGGTTAATATTCACACCGAAGATTTCCCCTCTACAGGAAGAAAACAGCTGGAACTCAGCCGGCAGCTGTTAAGTGCAGGAAGGATTTTAGTAAATTTTATATACAAAGGATTTTGCTATATGCTTAAAAAGAATGACTGTGGAAAGATTTAAAAAACAGCCTTTTTTACAGTTCTGTTTGATCTGATGTGCTCGATCAGGTTAACAATTTGGCCAAAGAGATTCATAAAACCTGATTCTGTTATTTAGATTGATCAAAAGAAGACGGGAGATGTCGGGTGATTGAAATGTCAAGTTTTGTCTGCTCCTTAGCAGCTCTTAAAGATTCTGATCTCTAAATCATTCATTCCTTAATATACACATATGTGGAGGCCTTAATGAGAAGCGTCTTAAATATAGTCCTGGTTCCAGATCAAATATTGACGGAGTGCAGCAGTAGTGAACTGTAGGTCCCACCAACACTTTTGGGTCTTACTGAACCAGTGACTGATATCTGATAAGCAATTTTCGCTGGAAGATATTCAGCCTGGTCATGTGATCAGTCCTGAGCTGGTGTACATGGTTTAATAGATTAAAGGACTAAAGGAATGGCTAAGATTTTCACAGGGATGTTTCGTCAGTCGGAGCTTTCCAGAAGAACCTGTTCTCTTTGGTGTCTTTGTTGTCCACATCAATTCGGATCTGAGCCACGGTCTTCTTAAAGGGGTTCAGGTCCTGACTGGGAGGAGAGAGAAAGACATTAAAGACGATTTTCTCTTACTGTGATATGCAAGCTGCTACAATGAATTCTCTATTTTTTATTCTTACACAGTTTCGTTCCCAATTTAGTCAGTTTAGGGGGCTAGGTCTCCCCCTATCACATTTACATGCACTTACTAATCTGATAACTGCAGATAACTGCAGATTTTGTCAGTAATCCGATCAACAACTTTACATGCACTTGAGTAACCAGAAAATGGGGAAACTCCAGGTCTACATGAGTCAGACAGTAATCAGATTTCTGCTTTGCAACCAGCCAATAAACTCACAGAAGACGACGTGACGTAAACGCAACGTAAAACTCAAACTTCATGCCACGGCTTTTTTTTAAACATCGACCCACTTTACCTGAAAATATGAACATACATCATCTAGAAGATGAAGAATATTTAAGTCCTTCATTTCATGTTTGGGTTCTGCGTCGCTCCAGAAGTGTTTTGCTGCCATGTGGCAACATCCACCGTCTGATCTTGTGCATGTGCAGGCTGAGAAATCCAATAGAAATCGGATATGAGTTTACATGCACTGAGAAATCTGATTACTGAGCTAAAATCCAGCTCTCTTTATCGGATTTCTAGATCGGAGTATGGTGTTTACATGACCATTTGAATAATCAGATAACTGTAGAAATCCGATTATGATCGGATTATTGAGTGCATTTATACGCACTCAATGCCGCCAGGCTGGGAAGGTGAATGTTAGCACATCATTCCTCCAAGACTTAAGGAGCCAGCCACCACGTCAACTGCCACTATCACAACGTGATTGGACAGCTCAACATGCTGGGAGGAGAACACTAACTGCTAATTCTGCTAACAGACGCCCAGGTTAGCTAGCACCGTGCTGAAGGATGGGAAAAAGGGAAGACTATCCTGCCCACACAGAGCTACGTTCACATTACACGCCTGCAATTTTTTGCTCAGATCAGATCTTTGTAACCTGATGGTTCACATTAATGCAGGTAAGTGACTCAAATAATGTGAAACGACCTGCATGCAAACATCCTAATCAATTACGTCATGTGAATGAAACTCATGCATCATGAACAACAAACTAACCAGCAGATTGAGCCTTTATTGCGAGTGTAATTCACTCTGAGCAGCTCTCGGCTGTTCCTTATTAAAACAAAACGAAGGTAAAAGATGCTTTTGCAGCGTTTACTGGCTCTGACTTCAGGTTAAGCATACTGCCATGGGAACACTGTACGTCAGCGCATGTGCAGTGAAAAACAAAAACACGAATCGGATTTGTATCTGATCTACAACCAGATATGAAAGTGGCTCAGATCTGATTTGTGTCCACATAGAAAACATCTGAAAACATTAGATCTGTCACAATAAGGCATAAATCACATGTGTGCCACTTCAGCTTGGGAATGTGAACGTAGCCTTGGACACCCAGCCACAGAGGACTGTGGCATCACCAGAGATCGATCTCACGATCTCCTGATGGCTTAAACAGTTGCACTACGCACTTTTACCTTGATGCAGACTTGGAAGAAAAGAACCGCAGTCCATCAGTATGGAGAGAGGAAAGACGTGGGTTTATTTCCTGTAAAATGAACACAGACATAGAAACAGTTACACACAAATCACACAAGGAAGAAAATAAGTTGGCAAACTGAAGCAGCAGAAACGTTCTTATCCCCAGTAGATTCCCTGTGTCAGCGTTAGCATTAGCAGATGGTGAGCAGTGCACCATGTAGAGGTTAAGTAAAGCCCACCCAGTAATATGACTGGTGCAGATGCTTGATCTGGGCTGGGTGCAGCTGGGCAGACTGATGAGTCAAGAAAGCAGGAGAGACAGCAAGAAGGAGAGAGAGAGAACAAGTGAAAGACAGAGTAAGAGACTCTGACAGAAACCCAAGCCCACGCGAAAAGCTCTTAAGAATAGGGCTGCAACAATTAGCTTACAAGTACATTAGTGCCTGACAAAGTTTAAGTGCTGTACTACAGGAAGTGTAGGGGGCGATATGGCTTCTACTGTTTCATTTAAAAAGCCTCTATAATGTTCATATGATCCACACAGTTACTCTGACAGACTGTAATACACTACAGGAAGTGTAGGGGGCGATATGGCTTCTACTGTTTCATTTAAAAAGCCTCTATAATGTTCATATGATCCACACAGTCACTCTGACAGACTGTAATACACTACAGGAAGTGTAGGGGGCGATATGGCTTCTACTGTTTCATTTAAAAAGCCTCTATATTGTTCATATGATCCACACAGTCACTCTGACAGACAGTAATACACTACAGGAAGTGTAGGGGGCGATATGGCTTCTACTGTTTCATTTAAAAAGCTCTATAATGTTCATATGATCCACACAGTCACTCTGACAGACTGTAATACACTACAGGAAGTGTAGGGGGCGATATGGCTTCTACTGTTTCATTTAAAAAGCTCTATAATGTTCATATGATCCACACAGTCATTCTGACAGACTGTAATACACTACAGGAAGTGTAGGGGGCGATATGGCTTCTACTGTTTCATTTAAAAAGCCCTCTATAATGTTCATATGATCCACACAGTCACTCTGACAGACTGTAATACACTACAGGAAGTGTAGGGGGCGATATGGCTTCTACTGTTTCATTTAAAAAGCCTCTATAATGTTCATATGATCCACACAGTCATTCTGATAGACTGTAATACACTACAGGAAGTGTAGGGGGCGATATGGCTTCTACTGTTTCATTTAAAAAGCCTCTATAATGTTCATATGATCCACACAGTCATTCTGATAGACTGTAATACACTACAGGAAGTGTAGGGGGCGATATGGCTTCTACTGTTTCATTTAAAAAGCCTCTATAATGTTCATATGATCCACACAGTCACTCTGACAGACTGTAATACACTACAGGAAGTGTAGGGGGCGATATGGCTTCTACTGTTTCATTTAAAAAGCCTCTATAATGTTCATATGATCCACACAGTCATTCTGATAGACTGTAATACACTACAGGAAGTGTGCAATGGTCTGATTAGTTTATTAATCAACAGATTAGTTAATAATAGAAATGATTAGTTGCAGCCCTACTTGATTTGGCTCTAAAAGCTCTGAGATTGGCAGCTCGTCATGCATTCAAATGCGGAGCAACACTGCAGGTCCTGGACTGCTACTCACTCTCTGAGGGTTTCTCCCCCAGCATTGGCTCCGCCTCCATCGTCTCCATGGAGATCTTTATACTTGGAATATTCTCATTGCCCGGAAAGTCTGACTGTAAACGCAGGTGGTGGGACAATCTCACTAAAAAGAACTCACTCTCCAATGTGATTGACTATCAAATGATCATGGCAATATCTATATTGTTTATTTTAATTTTTTTCTAATCACACAAGTGGTATAATATTTGCACAGCCACATACAGGGCATTATTTTCTTACGTCATTAATGTCGCTGTCTATGCTTCCTTTCTTCTTCTTCTTTTTCTTTTCATCCTCTTTCTTCTTCTTGTCTTTCTCTGGCATGACGTCGTCCAGGTAACCGAGATCATGTTGAGAGAAAACGTAATCCATCGCTTTCCTCACTGCTACCAAGGCCAAGATCTAGAGAGAGAGAGAGAGGAGAGAGAGAGAGAGAAGAATTAGAACACAAAGTCCAAACACAACCATTAGGAAACTGTGTGTGCTAGAGGTGTGGACTCGAGTCATATTACTTGGACTCGAGTCAGACTCGAGTCACGAATTTGATGACTTTAGACTCAACTTGAAAAAAAAAATCGAGAAAAACTTGGGACTCGACTTTGACTTCAACACCAGTGACCCGGACTCTGACTCTGACCTGAACGTCATGACTTGGAAAGACTCGAGACTCAAAGTGGAAGAGGCGTGGAGAGTTACTTCGGAAGACAAGACAAGTGTCAGAGCTCAAGTTGGAAACAAGTGAAGCATCAACAGCGTCAATGCGCCCTCAGCACTTAAACTCCAGTCTTACTCGAGAATATCACCAGGCGAACTGACCATTTTCCTCACAGCAGCAAAACAAAAGAAACGCAGCGTCTCTGTTCGACCGATTTTAACAGCTTCTGCAGGTAAAACAAGCGCAGCATTCACCACGAAGCTGGAGTTGACTTGTTATTCACCAGCTTTATACTGGAATTTGCCGTTCCACCTTAAATGGTGTAGCAAAGGTGGAACGGAAAATTCAAATAAGAAGCTGCTGAAAAAGAAAAGTCAATCTCAGCTTCGTACATTCACCGTCATTTTGCTCTTTTCTGTAAACTTTGTTCAGCTTAGTCGTTTTAGTTTCCGTTTACGTCTGAATTCAACTCAAACTAGCGGTGGTTTTAGTTGACTGAGCTGGTTTTAGTGCTGAGCTAGTTTTTATTTTAAGTGTGTCCAATGTCATCAAAAATTATCTTTAAATATGAAGCACTACTCTTTGTGTATACCTGTCATAGTTATCTGTTTACCACGGATTTTGTGTTTTAGTTGAAAGGGTAAAATAATAATAATATAAAAAATGAATCTACAGCCACACACTGCTAATGTGCTGTCCTTAAAAGGCTGTACTACTGTTACCATTATTCAGTGTTGTGGCCTTAAATTAGCTGAAGAATGCAGACTGATTTAGAACTCGAAGGTTAGGACTATTGACTCGGGACTTGAATCGAGACTCGACTGTCTTGACTCGAGACTTGAGTGTGAAGACTTGAGATTTACTTGTTACTTGCAACTTAGTGACTTGTTCCTGCATCTGGTACGTGCTACACTCACCATGACTGGGAAGACGATGGCGGCTACAGTAGACTTCAGGATCCAAAGAAGGGCAAGACAAAGAACCTACAAGAACAGACAAATACACACTTATCAGGGCTGCGACAAGCTTTCAATAATATTTCATAATTTCGACCAGTAAAATACAAGTAAAAGCCATTCGAATGACTGACACTATTACCACTTTCAATAATACACTGGGGAATAAATATTTGTTTATGAGGTTAAACTTGCTGGTCACCAGCTCCCAGTTCTCAGACTCTTTGGAGATAAGCACAGCTGACAACACGCTATCCTTAACTGTCTGATCCACAATCAGTTTTAACTCTATGTGAAGTCAAAATAAGGTTCCTACTTCTCCAGATCGCTAACCAGCTAGTAAGCTCTGACTTTGACCCTTATTCTGAGAATGCAGGAGAGCATGCAGGTCTACTGAGCTGTTCAGAGGAAAAGCAAAATAATTCTTAAATAATAAAAATAGTAATAAGCCCGTACAGTATTTGCTCCAGCAGAAAGCATTTTTAAGACATCTTCATCATAAAGAATCCACGCTATGGTCACTCTCCTGTCCACTGATAAATGTTTTCATTTTATATTTTATTTTTTTCGTTTTTATATACAATATTTAAAAAGATACTGCTTTTTCTGCTGCGCCGCTTAACAATGACACGTTCAAACAGCATCATGGACCTTTGAGCGTTGCCAGATTGTACAGGATCACCCAGTTTAGCGTTTTATGCTACTTGCCATGAAAATAGTTTTTCATCAGTGATGTTTTTCATTACCTCTAAGTATTTCAGCTTCGTTTTTAGACATAAATAATAAAAAGGCAAAGTATTATCTGACACCCAGGGTGAGACACTTCAGTACTTTCTGTCCACATGGGACTCTGCGGACTTTTATGCACATTATGTTGGACTGCCCAAAAGTTCATGCTTTTTGGGAGGAGGTTGTTGATTCTATCTCTTCTCTGACCAGGACATACTTCCCCATGGACCCTGAACTTCATTTACTGAATGATAACTCTAAGTTCCCCATTACGGAAAGTTCCAGGAAAATACGGCTTCCTGGCCTAAAAAGTCCCAGCCAAAAAAGTCACTGTCCAGCAAAGGCTACCCCCTCACAATTTGTCCATATGGCACTGGCTCCATGCCTTACTGGATATCCTATATCTGGAGCTGTCATCAGCAAGAATTAGCAATGCTGCCCCTAGAACTCTTGATACATGGATTTAGGGAATTTCTAAAATCAGGACCCTTGTGCTTGTTTAACTATATGCTGTGTTTAAGTTGTGAATGATGTAACTGTATTTTCATGTGTCCTATGTTGTAGCCATGACTTTTTTTTTTGTAAGGCCTGTGTGTGTGGGTCTGGGTTGGAATGAGTGGGTTGTTATTCTTTAAATAGAAAATATCACAAAAATGACTCACAAAAAAAGGCAAAGTAAATAGAATTTGTGCAACAGTAGAGTATAACAACATATTAATATTAATACTATGACATTTTGTAGTTTAATCATATGTCACTGTTCAACTAAAAATATCAGAGTTAAAAATTAAAATGCAAAAAATATAAAATATAAAATTATATCAGCTTGTATTATCAATGTTATTGACGGAATTTTAAGCCCCCCTAAAATTGTCACCGTCCAATAAATGTTCATACCGGTCAGGCCACTCCACCGCACACACAGCAGATACACACCTGTACGAAGGTGAAGAGGTGAACTCGGCGGAGTGGGACGTGTCTCAGGTAGATTAGATCTGGTTGGTGTTTCGCTGGCATCAGCAGCAGCTTCAAACGATCCATAAACTACACACAAACACACACACAGGTTGAGAGAGAGAGAAATACATTCCACATGTGAGCTTTAATAATGATAATTTCATTCTAAGTCATCCTGAGGACTGTTTTTAACTAGCCAGGTGTGAAGAAATTACTTTCGTAACACGCGGTCGCTCCTCTGGAACATATAGAGGTGTCCTGTACAACAAGTGACTATGTCTGTGAAAGTGTGTGTGTGTTATATTCGTGGAAATATGTGCGCAGCAACACAACACCTATGGGCCCAAACTTCAGCAGACTCACCTGCACTCCGTTCAGAGAGGCCACACCCATATAGAGGAAGACTCCATACAGCACAGGCATGGGAATGAACTGGAGAGAGAGATTAGACATAAACAAAAGCACAAACGAGCAGCACACAACATGAGATAACACCATAAACACACAAAAGCACAAACAACAAATACAGAGCCTAAGCACAAATATTGTGAAGGCACAACATAAACAAAAACAAATACATTAAACCACCAAAATATACAGACATTTTGTATATGTGTGCATATTGATGATGTGTGATGTGAACCCACTGACATTACCATAGACGTCCCAGTATAAGACGTTACCCAATCTCTGACATTACCATAGATAACGGGATCAAATGTCAGAATAGGGCAAAGGTCAGTGGTGTTCCTAAGAACATGTGCAATGGAAAAATCTACTAAGCCACCCTACCCAGCACTAGTCTCACACACACACACACACACACACAGAGAAACACAGACCCAAAACTTTCTGGAATGCTCCCATAAATGATGGCCTCAGTGCTGCTGCTTGGCAGATTAAAATTTCACCCAAGTTTATTCCACCTTTCGTCCTTCTCAGATAAGATCAGCCAGGCTGATAAGGCTGAGACCGGCCCATGGTTCTCCACACCATGGCCACTTCAGCCAATTGCAATCGGGTCAAAGCTGATAAAACCCTGTGGTCCTATTTACTGACCTCACCAAAGTCAGAGAGCTGATTTGGGGTCAGTTTCATATGATCAGAGCTGGCTAGTTACATTTACTCAGTTACATGTTAATTTTTTGATATTTGTGATGGGAGTATTATCAAATCATAATTATATCATTATCAAGATGCTCAATATGCTTGTCTGAGCACACAGTGGATACTGTCGGTACTTAAAGAACGCTGACCAACTGCGTGTTTGATTAAAAAGAGAGTTTAATTAGTCAGATGTAACTGTATTTAGGGCGGAGAAATCATAGTGTTTATCATTTTGCTTGATACCAAAAGGATCCAAAGGAGATGAATAGTACTTAACTTCTAAGCTGATAGATGCTGGATGTTCAACTACACTTCTGCAGAATATTTGAATACGTTTTTACTCTTATTCAACCTTTTTTTGGTACGCTACTTTAATTCTGCTTGAGCCATAATTTCATTTATCATTACAAGGTAAGTTTATTTAAATGGCACCTTTCATACACTGCTGTCATTCAAAGTGCTTACAAATGAGAAAATACAGAGTCCATATTGAGTCTATATTGAGCCTGGATTTAAAGTGTCCAACTGGGCCCATTTAAGAGCAGCATAGTAGCTAAACGCTGCTTCTCCATGTTTAGTCTTCACCTTCAGCAGGACTAACTCACCAGTTCCTGGGGACAGTCGTGGGTTGGAGGTTAGGGAACCAGCCTTGTGACTGGATGGTCGCTGGTTTAATACCCAGAGCGGACAGGAAATGACTGAAGTGCCCTTGAGCAAGGTACCTAACCTCCAACTGCTCCTCGGTCCCTGTGGATAGGGCTGCCCACCGCTCTGGGCAAGTGTGCTCACTGCCCCCTTGTGTGTATGTAGTGTTTCATTGCACAGATGGGCTAAAATGTGGAGGTGAAATTTCCCCACTGTGGGACTAATACAGGCCAATTAACTAATGAATGATCTGAGAGTTCTGCTTGGCTCATATTGCTGCAGCAGATCAGACAAATATGCAAAATCACAAGGCCCATATCAACAAAAAACAATTTTTTTCCTCACCTCTTTCCTCAGTCTTAAAGGTACAGTAAAACAAAACAGCCTGTTTAATTCTGAGAGATAAAGAGAGGCTAGAAAACGGTCATGTAAAAGTGAATTATGACTGTTTTCGGTATATAAAACCACACCAACGATAATATAAAATGTAAAAAAAATAGAATATAGGCCCTTTAAACTAACAATACTGGATTTAGGCTACTCACATTTACATGTTATGATGAATACTATTTTATATAAGATGAATGTGATGATTCCTGTATTAAAGCATGTATGCACTTCAAATATTACTATATATTTAGTTTCTATTTTTAAGTATATTATTTTTATAGATGTTTACTGTTAATCAACTACTCAAATACTCTAAAACACACGACACAGGACTCCAGTGCATGCCTGTAAGCTGGCTTGATTTAAATGTAGAACACACTGTGCTGAATCATTTTTTAGATCAAAGGTTACGGCAGCACCTTAATCAGGTGTGGTAATGCCCAGAGCTCATCCTCGTGGTGTCCTAAGCCTGACCCTGGCATACGTTTAGGGTTGCATCTTCCACTGTGGAGTTCAATGAACCATTCATGCCCCATTAAACCTGTGCGGTATATATATGGCCACTAGTGGGCAGCTGTTGGTACTGTTCTGGAGAGGGTAATCTGATACATATAGGGATCTTACTCCAATTCCTTTAGACATCGCTGGAAAGACGGGTCACTCTCTTTCTCTCAAATACACACACACAGCCTATATCTACTGGTTCAGATTCATTCATCAAGAACTTCTTCCATCCATGTAATTAGGCTTAGTAGAATAGAAAGGGTGAAACTGTTCTTAGATATGTTCAAATATCCAAACGAATCCAGACTTCTAAAAAAGGTGCACCCACTGCTGACACAGGTCTTCAAATGCGCGCACACACTGCTTGTATCCGAGGGTTTCAGTCACGTGATTTTTCAGTTGTGGCTGCCATATTTGAGACCAAATGTCTGGCTTTGCCGCTCAACACAAATGTAACTAGAGGTGAAAGATGGCTAAAATTACTCTCCTTACTTTGGAAGAGAAAAACGTTCCTCGACAAAGTCAATAAAACAGGCTGTGATCTTATACAGTTTCCCCTGAACTCCTGATCCCACTTAAACTGGCAGAAACATACCAAATCTGTGTTTTCCTGACATTTATATTGATCTCATACTCAGCCCCTCTGCCTATTCTGGAGAGACTCTCACAGCATTTAAAAGCACAGAAGCCCACTGGCTCTTCACGTCAGGGTGGGTAAAGGATCCCATGATGTTCATAAAGAGGAGAAACACTCTGTCATCATAGGAGGGTAACGACATCAGCTAATTAACACAGATGTGAACAGTGCTGGCCTTTAGATCACTTTAGCTGATGTTAACAGCCGAGAGATGAACAGTCGCCCCCCTAACGGAGCTGCAGACAGCCGGTATAACTTCACTCTCTGTTTCTGGAGATTTAAATGATGTTTGAATGGAGAAACATAAGCGTTAAATATCAGACTGAATGTCGTGGATCGGAAAACGACGTCGTGTTTTGACAGACGTGATTCTGTAAGTTTGCTAGTGCAGAGCTGAGCTGAACGAGGTGTGCAGGGGCTCCAAGCCTGGAGTGAAAACACTGAATTAAGGTCTGTGTCTCTCTCGTCTCTCGGCTTCTGCCCCGTCCTGCAGGTGAATCATTCACACGGCACAGCAGTCACTCCCTGATTCAACCCAGTGGCGACTATACTCTCCATAGAAAAGCAATGACCATTAGAATAGGATGCTCTGATATGAGCCTAATGGCACTATGACCAATGCGAAGCGTGGGCTAGAGGGGTATAAAGCCCCCAGCATTGTGCTGTGGAGCAGTGGAACTGTGTTCTCTGGTGTGATGGAGCCCCATCCAGTACATTTGGGATGAGCTGAAGTGATCCAGAACTGACCATCCAACATAAGTACCTGACCTCACTAATGCTCAATCAAATCCTCACAGCAGTGTTCCAACATCTAGAGTAAAGCCTTCCCAGAAGAGTAGAGGCTGTTACTGCAGCACAAATACCCTTGATTTCAGAAGACACTCTGAACGAGCAGTTGTCTACCGACTTTTGGAGTCTTTAAGACAGAAGGTAAGTGTGTGTGTGTGTGTGTGTGTGTGTGTGTGTGTGTGTGTGTGTGTGTGTGTGTTCTACCTTCAGAATGGGCGCCATGAAGACAGATAGACCAGTCAGGAGGAAGACAGTCACTCCGGTTACTCTCTGCTCCCTAAAGTCAGAAAAATTAATACTTCTCTCAGGTATCAGTTCTGATTAAACTGAAGACTGGTACGGATTCAAATTTAGCTTTTTTTTTTTTTAAATGTTTTACTTTAGAATAAGCACCCTCAGGTATGGATGAAACTCAATGTTGTTCTTTGATTAAAACTAATAGTCTTGTTCACTCCGGTTGTTAAAAACAAAAGTTAAGTCTTTTAGCTCCTCCCCTCTGCTCTCCTCCACTCCCCTGCTGTCCTCCCCTGGCCCTACCTGACTCCGAGGAATTTGGGCTGCTCCCCCGGTGCTGAAGTCTCCGTCTCCATTTTGAGGGAGTCAATGTGGGCGATGGAGATGACAGTAGCGGCGACGTACCAGGGCAGCCCCATAAACGAACACACGATCATCAGCACAGCCACCCAGAACAGGTCCAGGTGATACCCAGCTCCTTTCTGCTCTCAGCACAAACACACAAACACACAAACACACATCCCACAGTAAACAGGAGTCTGACCATCCCTTCTTTCTCTTTATCTATTCATTCACTTTTAGAAGAAAATGAGAGAGAGGAGGGAGCAAGGGAGAGAGAGAGAGAGGGAATTGGAAAAGAAAGAAAAAGGCAGAAAAAGAAATTGAAGAAAGAGTGACAGAGAGAGAGAGAAAATGAGACAGAGACAAAGAAAGAGACAGAAAAACAGAGGGAGAGAAAAACTAACAGAGGAAAGTGTGAAAATGATGTCTTGACAAATGAAACAATCTCAAATCCAGTCGATATTTCTAATATTTGTTATAAGAATATTGTAGTTATAGTTAAATTGCTTTTTTCGAAACAAGCACAATTCTCTGCATTACTTCCTGAAACAAGAAACAAACAGGAGGAGAGAGAGAGAGAGACAGAGAGGGAGAGAGATAGAGACAGAAAGAGAGACGTGAAATGGAAACAAACTTGCACTACATCACGATTCATTATTCAGTGTAAATCCTGTTAAACTAGTCCTTTGTTTCCTGTGTCACATGTAAAATATTTCCTGTCCAGTTTTGCGACACTGTCATCCTCATATACCTGTCAAATGTCAATAATGACCTCTGTGAACATACAGAGTGACTGATTTCACACGTGGAGGCAAGTTACATGCCCTGCACATAATTTGACTGACTAAAATCACTTAAAACAAGTATAAAATATATATATATATATATATATATATATATATTTAAATATATAAAATATAATATTTAAAATGTAAGTCAATGGAACCAATTTTTTTTTTAAGTCATTTTAGGCATGTATGTAAAGAGCAACAGGCATTTTCAACGACAAAAATGGAGATAAGAGGTTTTCTTCCGACAACAGCGATATATACATACATACATACATACATATATATATATATTTATATATATATATATATATATATATATATAAACACATACACAATCACAAACCTTGAGCTTGTGTTCCTTCCTGTTGACGATGACAGCAGTGATCTGCTGATCCATGAAGATGAGGATGGTGACGAGGAGGGCGGGTATGGAGGAGGCCAGATAGACCCACCAGGGGTTTCCTCCGAAAGGGGGCACAAACCAGCCGCGGTTCGGACTGGTGGGCTGGAGAGGGGACACAGACACACATTTCACTCAACACTGCACTCATGGAAATGTTAAGAATTGGAAAGAGCAGCTCAGCCTGAGGCTCACAGTAACGAAGTAACACAAGAGCTCTCTCAGAGAGGAAGCTAAAACCTTTCTGTAGAACAAAGCTCTCTCTCTGTCTCGTGAGAGCATGTGTGGGTATGTGTAAAGCTTCAATGATCACGCAGTCATCTGATGCACTGTGTGTGCGTTAGGGTGGTTCAGGTGTCTTTACCTACATGATAAGCAGCATGAGACAGGAAAAGAGAGATTATTGTAGGAGACAGAAACTAAACTCATTCACCTCTATTAAGGCCCAGCCAACGTTCACAAGAGAAATTACATTCATTTCAATGGAATTTGCTGCAGTGGGAATGTTCGGGTTGCAGACTTCTGTGGCGAATATACTTTGTGTGCAAAATGACATGTCGAGCTGGTAAACAACCAATTTGCATCTTCAACCAATTGAACTACTGCTTTGGTTGTGCTGACCTCTGAAGAGGCAGAGCTTCATACAACAGCACTGAATATCCAAACTGGAGGAAACGCTTATTTAACCAGTGTCTAACCGCAAAACCACTGCCTATAAATAAACACATAGATAGATAGATAGATAGATAGATAGATAGATAGATAGATAGATAGACAGACAGATAGACAGATAGATAGATAATAGAAATAAAAATAGACATAAGTATAAGAGTAGAAATAATGTATATCTATTTGTATATATACATAGCATATGAGCCAGATTTGTTGTATTTACATGATAGCAGGCACTGAGTGGTGTAAGGTAAACTAAAAGCACAATGAGTACAGACATAACTAGGAGTTGCAGCAACATTACAATGTAAAGTGCGCAGTGTCATTATTATAATAATAATGATAATAATAATAATTATTATTATTATTAGTATTAGTATTATAGGTTATGATGTATTGCACAGTGTGTATTAACAGGAGAGGAGATACAGTGATGTGGTTCAGCTCAGTTCGGACAGCAGGAGATCAGTACCGTCTCTGCAGTAAGGAGACTCGCTGTAGAGCCGTATATCAGTGGGTAAGAAAGATCTCACACGGCCTCTTTAACACAGCGCAGCTGTAACAGACGGCCACTAAATGAGCTTCTCTGTTTCTCTGTTTATCCAGTGTAGCATGCAGGGGGTCTGAGATGTTGTCCAAGATGGCTAACAGCTTGTTGAGCATCCTCTGTTCTGCCACAACCTCCAAAGAGTCCAGCTTGACTCCTACAACAGAGTCAGCCTTCCTTATTTTGTTCAGAATGAAGGAGAGACTGCATGATACGCAAGCTGCGTTCCAAAGCCTAGGCCGACGCGAAGCACCATGAGAATGACGGAAAACGAAGCCGTTGGAACAGAGCTGGGCTAAAAATGTAAGTTGTTCACGTACTTGAATTTGCCTTCGTTACCTTATAAAGTGTAAAATTGCTGATTAATTAAAGCTTTCGTCCATATATCGTATTTTATTTAGAAGTGTTTATATATGTAGTTTATCGTACTACATAAGAACATCTCCTCCATTTCCGTAAAGAAATAAAAAAGCAACAAACACAACAGGCTCCATTTTCTCTCACCAGTTCTCTCACGAGTTTCACGCCGCTCTGGTGGTGTCAGCACGCAGTCTCGTTAGGACGGCTCCATTCGTGTGACCAATAGGCTACTAAGGAGGAGTCTTTGTAGTCCTACAGAGGACCCGCACTACCTCGGCTGCAGCCTAGGCTTTGGTACGCAGCTCGTCAGTCAGTTACTCTGGCGATTTTCTGCTTTATGGTAGGCGAGTTAGCCAGCTTGCTAACTGTGTAGTCAGCTTGCTGGCTAACAGCAGCTGCACACAAATCACCCCACTGCTGCTGACCACACTGGTTATCTTTTGCTACAGATCATTGTGCAGCACTGTGCTCTGGTGAGTGCAAAATCATCTGATAATTATCTATAATCAAGTTCACCTTTGTGTCTTACTGTTTTTAGCAAGTGAGTTAGCCTTCTTGCTAACAGCTATGTTAACTCGCAGCTGCACAGTTCAATCACACCAGTCATCTACATATTAGCTACAGTTCAGTGAGCAGCACTATACCCTCTCAGATATAATTATCTGGTATAAATATGTTCACTTTTGTGTTTTTGCTGTTTATGGTTATTGAGTTAGCTCGCTTGCTAACTACACCAACATGAAGGACTTTTTCATCAACAGTCGTCTGGTCCAGACTCGGTCACACCCATTTCACAAGGTGACACGAACTGCAAAATGTCTAGTGCAGAGGTCGGCAACTCAAACGCTAAGAGCCATTTTGTCATTTCAACAAAAAACAAACCACCTTGGGAGCCACAATATTTTATGTCCATTTTATTGAAGTAACGTTTTACCATCTTGGCTGTAAATATGTTTTAGTATGTGCTTATGTCCTAATATAAGCTAAAAATATAATATAAATGAAAATGCAGACTTACTTTGCTCTGCTTTAAGCTTTAGCTCAGCTATACCCGCTTTACCCGCATCTCCAACAGTAAAATGTCTCTCAACGTTTGGTTTTTTACGTGGCTGAAGTCGCTTCTCATTTGCCAGCTTATTGTTTAAATTTTTCTGTTCCACCTTAAAAGGTGCCTGAGGCGCCAGAAGCTGGCGAACGAAAAACAGACTTCAGATTCGTGACTTTTCAGTGTTTGACAGTTTCTCGTTTCAGATTAAACGTGTCAGGAAACCAGCTGGAGTGATTATAAACGCAAATAAGTCCATTCATCTCCAAATTATCGATGTTCATCTTAAATCTCTCTCTTTGCCGTTTCGTAGCTACTAGCTGGGCGAGATTGTTGTCTGTTTTGCTATGGTGACCAGCAGTCTGCGCTGATCTTCAGGGTTAAAGGGTGAATTAGCAGTTCTACATTAACTCCAGAGTTTAAGATCATTTATTGTTAAACTGTGTTGAACGATTAGCAGAGCTTTATTTTACTGTAAAGGAGGATTATTTTATTTTTACCTACAAATCTAATTCTGCTGTGGAGCCGCAACAGGGCAGTAAAAGAGCTGCATGCAGCTCCGGAGCCCCACATTGCTGACCCCTGGTCTAGAGTGACTGCAGCTTCACTCACTCTTACAAAACTCACCTTAAATTCACTTGGCACTAGTAGTTTTGGTGTGTCCACTCCAACCATCGCGTCTATCCCACAGAAGATCAGAATGGCCAGAATGATGGCGAAGTCACTGATCAGCTTACGCACCTAGAATCAATTAATCAGCCAACAGAACATCAATTAGTAATAACAAAAATACATTCAGAATACTATTCTGTCTTTTTAATGCCTTTAGGATTAAACATACATATGAATTTGCTGTTGTTATATTTCAGGATAACAATTTCTACATTTTGTCACTGAAAGATTTCAGTAACTTGTGTCATTCAATTGTTTTACAGATATTCTTCAGGGGTAGAAGTGAGCAAAACTGTCTGTGTTTTAAATTATTTATTATGTTTCTGTGGACAAAAAGTGATTAAAATGATAAATAACATACTATAATTATCTATTTACATTATTTTTAGTCTGCCTTGACATTTGAAATATGATGGATTCTGGATACATATTTTATTTACTTAATGCTCAATGTTACACAGATTTCTCAGTCATTTTAGAGTCATCTGTTCACGTCTAACGTTTCTTTATTCTTATTTACAGCTTTGAAACCTGCGAAGTTGCACAGGGTAGCATAATAGAATAACTTTACACATTTGTCTGCAGAATGTTTTTATATTACTCAATAAAGTGATTCCAAACTTTGGAACAGTAGTCTACAAGAACGGCACGGATGATATATAGACATCACCAACAACTTACTCCATCAATCAATCAGCTGTGATTTACACATTCTGCAGACATGCCATTGAGGATCAGGCATAACTACCCGACTGGAAGCAAATGGAGATTAATGAGCTTTTAATGAGTGTGGAGTCGCAGTATTAACGCAGATATTACATTTTTGGCAGGATTTAGCGATGGCTATTTTCCACCTACACTGCCAAGGCCATGAGCAGGTTTATCAGAAAGACAGGAACGTTTTAGATCTCGGCTCAGCACCTGTGTATGTTCTCAGGATCTGGTCCACACCATCTTTGTATCAATTATCATGCTGATCGTTTCCACAGCGATGCAGATCAAAAAGAGCAAGATATGTATCCTTGGATTTTCTTTGCTTCCCCCCACATACCAAAACTGTGTGCTGTGATTTTGTTTGGCTTGGCTGTCAAATATCCTCCTCCTGACAAGGTGAAGGTTCTTGGCCACATTATGCAGGACCCTCTGCCCGCAGCAAGAAGCCTGGTTCTCAAGGCTACAATGTGCTGGTTTTAAACAAGCAAATCTATGCAATGTAGTGTGTGCTATTGTGTGTGTGTGTGTGTGTATGTGCGTACCATTGTAGGGAAGAACCTGCTGGTTTTAAACTTCTTTAAGCCCATGGAGCAGGTGTACGTGCCCAGGAACAGGATGAATGACATCAGCGTGATGTCAGGGACAAATTTACAAGCTTCGCCCTTCAGAACCCCACCCCACTCCAAACACTCAGAGCGAGACAACGACGACCAGGTGGCATTCCAGTGCTTCTGGAGAAACACACACACACATTTATACATACACACAAACACCAACACACATAAAATCCTTACTATATAACATTAACCTACAGACATATTTTACCGGTAATTACTGACATACCGATAAAATATTAATGCAGTTAATACGTTTTATTAAGTATTAAGAAGTGATTAGGTTTTGCCCACTATAGGGGTACACAGACATTTTGAGGGGCAGGAGCTTTGGGGCAAAAAAAAAGGGCAACATGAACATTAATTTAAACGCCATTTAATTTACGGCTTACTGCAAACACTCTTTTCAAGAGAAACAGTGTAATCACGGTTAAGAGGAAAGCAATCACAGTCAAACAAATAGTGCAAAAAATGTTTGCATTGCTGCATCAGCAGGGACTCGAAGCCCAGTCTCCAACATGAGTGACCTATAACTCCAAAAGCTCCTGGTATAAATTTCTGATCTTTCACAATAACAGAAACTTGGTTTAGCCACACAGTGAAAATGAGAGGTCAGCTCAGCTTAAAATGATATAGTAACTGATTACATGGCTTTTCTTGAGTGGACTCAACTCAAACTTCTTAGCTCAGTCAAAAATTCTCCCAGCTGCTGTTTCTAGGTCTGCATCTCTGTTAGATAAACAAAACAGAATTTGTGTTTTTTATTCAGTTTCTCCACTAGCTGGCACTCCTTCTATCACACAGACCCATCTGGCATATTTTCCTCTTGGGCTTCTGGATGCAGACAGCTTTGGCATTGCTGGGATTCAAACTCACAACCTCCTGATGATGGGATGAATTATTAGACAGCTGCACCACATGAGACGATGCCTTGCTTTAAAGTTAAAACAACAAATATTTTCTCCAGTGTATTAAACATTTGTAGACACATAAGCTGAGTTGCTTCATGTGTTCCTGAATGGTGCAGTGGACTAAGCCGTCAACCCAACAGGAGGTTGTGAGTTTGAGTCCCAGCGATGCCATAGCCATCCATAAGTGCGTACCCTAGAGGAAGAACGTCTAGCAGGATTGTGGGATGGAGAGAGTCCTGACTGGTGGGGAAGATGAGTATAAAAAAACAATCTAATTTTATTTACCTCACCGAGATGCAGAACTAAAAAATTGAGAGAACTTTTGACTCCACTAAGAAGTTTGACTTGTGTGAACTTGTGTCCTCAAGTTGAGTCAACTCAAGAAAAGCCATGTAATCAGTTACTGTATAATTTTGAGTTGAGCTGACCTCACATTTTTAACAGTGCAGGTATTATCGTTGACAATATGTTTGGTTGTTGTTCAAAATAACCACATTTCCTCAGCTGATAACAAAATTAGTGCCAGTTAGGCCGTATAAAACTCAAGGCCTTATTATTAGACCTGCTAACCGGGCATTTCTACAGCTTGCAAAGAGGCAGGGGCTCAAAGCCCTCTTAGGGTCTATCTGAGCATGTATGTACACACCTGTCCAGAGGAGTTGAGTAGTGCTTCTATTTTTTCATCCAAGACAGAATTGTTGCCTGTTTAAATAAAAGGTGTAGTGTCAAGCTGCAGCACACATATATATACAAATATATACATAGACAATGACACAACTGCACACACACACACACACTGTCGTACCTTCCGGCGGAGTGCAGTGGCAGCTGTACTGCGTGATTAGGTCCCTGTCGAAGTGAGAGTTGATGGGGTGGTAATGTGCGAGCTTCAGCATCTTCTTGAAGGAATCATAGATAAAGATGAAGCTGATGAGAGCCGAGAAGCCTTCCTCAGTGAAGCGCGTGAAATACTGCACCAGAAAACTCGCATCTGTTGCAACCAGGACCAGACAGAGAAAGGCTGACCACAGGCCGATCCACAGCCGAAACTCCAGGTAGTCAAACCCATTGTCCCTGAAAAAGACGGTCACAGTTAGTATCACTGACTAATCAACCAATTCAAAGTCCAAAAATGCACCTATTAACCCTTGTGTGGTGTTCAGGTCTATGTTTACCAAAAGAAAAAATGATGTGATTTCTATTATTTCAACCCCAGATTTCTTGGCCTTGGTCTGTGAAGATAATGTGAAGAACAATAAAATAACCCATTTTCAACGCCTTCACTCTGTTCACCCCCCACACATTTATATTACACACGTGGTGTTGGGTGAACCCACGGGGAGTAAAAGTGTGGAGGTGCTGTGTCCTTCACTCTGTTCTCCTCCTACATGGCCTGCTGTTAGTGTGTGTGTGTGTGTGTGTGTGTGTGTTTGTATATGTGTGTGTGTGTGTGAGGGTGGACAACATGGACAGGCTGCTGACTGGCTACAGCTGCTAAAGGAGAACTCTACGCTGGCCACTTGTGATATTTTAAACATCTGGTAGTTTTACATAAATTGTTATGGCTGTGTTGATTTAAACACATCAACACCACACAAGGGTTAAAATATATAGGTGTCTCTGAAAACAAGCCGTCTCTGAACAATTCAGAGAGCTGGATTCAGTGCTTGGAAACAATTGTTAGATTATTGTTATGTTACATTAATTTACATTAAGAGTTGAGAATGTTTTTTCCTTCTTCTATAAGGTTACCTTTTTGGAGATACAATCATGTACAAACAATGTTCAGTATTTAGAGATTTAAAAAGCCTTTTTATCAGGGCAGTAAATATGAGAACATTAGAATACATAAAAATAATCAAAAAACAATTTTCCAGTCATTCTGAACCATTTCTATTGATCCTTTTATCATGAAATTTTGACACATCGGACGTTTTCATATTATGTCATAAAATAAAAATGTACTGAAATGGAGAAATGGAGGTTTTGTTCAGGGAGTGACAATATATATAATTAATGTTATTACATATTAATAATATTACATATTTATATCTATTATAATTATAATTTAAATAGCATGCAGTTGTAGTCTCACTGTACGGGACGTACACATGAAATCTGTCTCAATTATTTATAATGGAACACAAACACACACACACAGACACACACACACAGACACACACACACCACACACCTGAAACCTGATAAGCAGGCAGACACAGACTGAGAGAGAGAGAGAGAGAGAGACAGAGAGAGAGGAACAGAGAGAGTGAGAGAGAGAAAAAAGTAACCCTGGATGCTTCACCATGACTCAACATTGTCCTTGGCTGACTTTGGAATCAAGAGTATGCATGTATCTGTATGTGCGTGCGTGTGTGTGTGTGTGTGTGTGTGTGTGTGTGTGTGTGTGTGTGTGTGTGTTAGTCCCACTCACTTGCTGAAGTTGAAGAGCAGACGTTCGAAGACGAGCACTGGTCCAGTGCTGCTGAGGATGGTGAGAGGCTGACCAGCCAACAGACAGAAAACTGCCCCCGCTAACGCCGTCCCCACAAAACTCTCCAAAACACCCTGCAGACAGACCGACAGAGAGAGAGAGAGAGAGAGAGAGAGAGAGAGAGAGAGAGAGAGAGATCAACATATTATTTACAGAACTGCTGATGATGTGTAAATCATGCAAACAGCTTCATTTTTGTAGTTTATGCTCTGCCCACAAACCACTGCTGAACTGGACTGCGGGATGGATGGATGAATAGACAGATAGACAGACAGATAGATAGATAGATAGATAGATAGACAGACAGACAGATGGATAGACAGATGGATAGACAGATAGACAGACAGATGGATAGACAGATATACAGATAGGTAAACAGTAGAGGGCATAATAATACATAATAAATAAAAATAAGGATGTACATATTCATGTTTGCATACACGCAGCACACTAGGGCATAATGATGCACATATGCCCTAGTGTGCTGGGCATATGAACTTAATTCAATATGACCTTAATTCAGTTTTATATGTTAAACGTGTCTCGTCTCCATAGAGCTCTGTTTGTAAACTACACAGCTTGGTTTTCCTCTAATAAGTAAAATTTCTCCAGCAGAAATTCTCCAAAAGTTTGCCATCTAAACAAGCTATCCACAAATATCACAGCCCTGGAAACTGATTCATAAAAAGCCCAATCATTTGGGTGTGGGTTCATGCATAAGCCCCGCCCCCTCCTTGCCCACTGTACTCCCATAGGCTGAACCCAGCTGTCTAGTTTCACTCATTGGCAGTGGTTTCCATGAGGGCCATATCGGCGATACCGTGTTAAATTTCGATACACTGTTTACACTGTTTCACATCTGATTTTTCAACATGTACTGAAATTGCTACATAATAGACAGATATAAACAGACAAACAGACAGACAGAGAAAAGTACAGAAAAAAGATGGAGAAATAAAAGAGAGAGACAAGGAGAACTGAACTATGCACAGAGAGAGATGCATACAAAAAGAAAGAAATGAAAAGAGAAGAGGGACGGGGGGAAGTTTATTTAGCAACAACAACGAGGAACACAAGCATCAAATATCGTCTCCATGAGTTGCCTGGAAGCTGCTACAAGACAACTGTGAAACTGCAGAGTCAGACAAACTGCTGTTTCCAAACTAGGGCATGTGTGTTGTGCATGATCAGAATATACGACACACACACTGTCTGCATATATCTGAGCTTCAGCAAACCCACCACAACTTCATCTCTCTTTCCTGAAGCTCAGGGTCACAAGTTGTGACTTGCATTGACAGTTATGCAGGTTCTCGTGGCAGAGCGGTCTGACACTGCGGCCGAGAGCTCAGGCGCCGCTGGCTGATTCTCTGTTTCAGATTAGCGCGTCCTTGCTCTCTGACTGTTGAGATTCCACAGCACGAGTCTTTCTTTTTCACGCCTCATTTGTTTGTGCATTTAACTGTAGCACTGCTTGGGTTACACATTGACCACATCATTATGGGAAGAATCCTTTGACTGTACAGGTTACGGCTCCTCGCAGAATCTCCACGCACTGTGCTGTCTGGTGATAAACGAGTTGATAAATGAGTAATGAAAAAGCGTAAACGTCCGTTTGAGCGACGCTGCTGTGAAGGTCATTGTGGTGTATCCACAAGTGGAAGTGAAAATATGTTCGGGGGCCAAACGGTCCAGATTTTTAATTGACACTTTCAGCGAAAACCTGTTTCAGTTTAGTGATGGAACACAGTGAGTCAATAGGCACCCAAATTCATAAACGCATCCCCAAAAACGTCTCTCAACCTACATCCTGGTCTTCATTAATGTTGCACTGATATGTTGATGTGGTTTATGACACTGGCAAAGGGTAGCAGATAATAGAGAAAAAGTCCAAAAAACATCAAATGCTGTGTCATTTTACACTCTACTCACATAGATTGAATGGAAGAAAACCTGCAACATCACTAATTTAGTGAATTTAGCATTTTTGATATCAGCTAATTAACTCACTGTTTTTGGCTAGGTTAATAACATCAGCTGAAATGAAAACACACAATTAGAATTTGTGGTCTGACTTTATTTGGATAGTCCACTATGGTCCCCTACAGATTGTATATAAATATATATATATATATAATATGTTATATGTCCAAATTGGTGAACATACACTGTATGTTCAAACAGTGGTGGGGTTAGGGTTAGGATTAGAGCCAGGTTTAGAGTTAAAGACAATTATGGTTAATTTAGTAGATATTTAGTTGAATGTAACTTGAAAGTAAATTAAGTATCTACAAAGCATTTAAAGTGGACTAATCCAAATAAAGCATTACCGAATTTCTTTATCTTAAAGACTTTAGACTGACACCTTTCTCTGTGTAAATTTCTTCACCATCTCTGGTGGTTTCAACCTGACGTCTCTGCTGTGCAGCAGACTGTGTCCTATACTTATTTTATTTCTAAGCATGCTTCACAAATTCAAATATTACTGGACTTCAACTTAACTGAAATGCTCATCCCCAGTGCGGACAAAGGCCTCAGTTGACACTAAACTTTGGCAAAAGAAGCAAGAAGTGTTTTTGCCTTCTTCTGTTCATAAACATGTGAAACAACAAACAAAAATAAATCTTTCTGGGTTCATGAAACTTGATGCTACAACATCAGTGGGAGTTTTCTCTGCGTAAATAAGCCACCAGACTAAACTGAACCAGCCTAAACCTCTCAAACCAACACATGGAGTTAAATAGCTCATGTTTGGAAGAGAACCATGCCTGAAGCCCCTCCTCCTCCCAATCTAACGTCCTACAAATTCATACCTCACCACCTGCCCTCTCCTCCCTGTTCCTCAGACGGTCAGACTACCTCTGGTCATCAAAAAACGGACCCTACTTTTTTGCTTTCTGGCCAAAGGCAGAGGATGCGCAAAGTCATCAGTCATACAGTCTCTTCTCACACTATAACTATAGAATCGCTGTCGGAACGAAACTTCTCACTTCTTGTCATTTTTAATCGCTAAATCTTCCTCGACTCTTCATGAGCTTGGGGACTGGAGGTCTACATACTGTGTGAGGACCTTTCTGAGTTCTGAGGTTAACAGCACAGGCGCTAGGAGAGGGATTCCCTGAGAAGGAGAGAGAGCGTGTGAGCGTGTGTGCTTAGTAATCCGACTCTATTTAAAGTGAAGCTGATCCTCCTTAGCCTGTGCCACATGGAGCACCTGCAGATCTAAATATGAAGCACAGCCTTCTATTCCACGGCACATGGCTGCATACACCACACACACACACCTACTATAAATACACACCAAATCCCCCAACACCCCCACCACTATATCTCTTACTGTATGTGTGTGTGACATCTTCCCCTGCTTTACCCTTTCTTGGTATACACTACAACATACAGCACACTGCTAAATCCAACACTAACTATAGCCTGGCTATGCATGCGCACTAACAGTCACTTGCTGCAGTGGCATGCAATGCTGGACTTCACATACTGTATATGCTATATAGTGTGACCACACTGTCTCTGCATCATAAAAACATGCTCTGTCGAGTAGCTGTAAGAGTTAATGAACAGACAACTAGTCAACCATATTGACGAGAAAAGCAAAACAAACAAAGGTTTTTCGATCTGGGTGAGTAACGGAGGCTAACTCTTTACACAAGCTAATGAGCTAATGCTAACCGGTACAGTACTGGATGCTGATGAGGGCTCGTCGCCTTCTTACAGGTGGATTATTTAACAGTGAAAGATCTTTTCATTTTCACTGTTTCTGTGACTTAATCTCACCACAAAACATAATATAAATTTTCATAGCTATGCTGACGACACCCAGTTATACATTTCCATTGCTTCTGATGACCAAGGCTCTGCAGACAGACTGACCAGCTGTCAGATATCTCTCAGTAGATGTTGCGAAATGTTCTATTTAAATCACAAAAAAACATGAAATAGAAACTCAGAGAAAAATGCTTTATGAGAAACTTGGTTCCTTAGCTTCATACACCAAACCTGAAGTAGGAAACCTGGGTGTGATCTGGTGGACTAATCTCAGCAGTGACAGTGTCATGGGAATAGCATGTGTGCTGTACTGGTACAACAGTGTCCAGCACCAATAGCGTTGTTGGGGTTTTGTCTGCACTTATTGGCCACCTTATTAGACAAACCTACGTAATTATACAATTAGAGACTGTAGCCCATTTGTTGATGCACAGCTGATGTCAGTTATCCTTTAGCTCTTTATCAATGGTCAGTTTCTGTCCAGATATTTTTGGTTGATGGTCGAGTCTCAACCTTGTAGTGTCAGGTAACGTGTGTAAAAACCCTCATACTACCACGTCAGTGTCACTCCTGTGTTGAGAATGGACCACTAGCCACATAATATCTGGACCACAGCAGCCCTGAGGCCCTGAGAAATTGACCACTGATGAATGGGGAAGCAACAGATGGGATACAGTCAGTAACTGTACACCTACAATGTGCACCTATATGGTTGGTGTACCAGATAAAACAATGAGTATGAATATTTCATGTAGTGCTTCCATTATTTTGGTCATCCCCTTTATCTACATATCTGTGTTGATAGATAGCTAAACAAACAGAGACACAGAATAGGGCATTAACATTATTAATGACTAAATCACGAAAAAAAATATTTAATTTATTTATGTCTATATTTGCAGAGACTTATCTCGCTGCACCAAATCAGGACTGTACAGAAATAACATTTAATCCAGGTGAATTTGAAATTCCACCTGCTAGATCTGCACTGACGAACTCAAGCCAAATCCAAAAGCATCTCAGAAGCTGTTTCTGAATCAGTTCTGCTGTTATGGTAACTGGTTACTTATGGCAATGACAACAGGACAACAGAGAGAGCCACACTGATCCCAGATCAGCAGCAAAAAAGCCTATGACGCATGTCTCTAGGAATCACAGTGGAAGCTCACTTAGGGCTAAAAATAAAAGTACTCAGAGGAGGCTGTAGGTCATTATCAGGTTTCCTAAACACACTGAATGAGGAGTAGGACTGGGGCTCGTGAATGAGCCTCTCTAATCCTGTCCTGTCTTGTAATGCACTAATATACCCTAAATGGAAAGCAGTGGTTGTTTTATCCACGTTTCCTAATGTGTGATGTTTGATAATTTAGGGACCTGCAGCTCTGCTATGATAGAGCTGTAGCTGCCATTCAGTATGAGACAATGATATGAGTGAATAAACTAACCACATGGTGAGGTTCGATTTAGTGCTGCCTGGCGATGCATAACCTGAATCAGATTAATCTAATAATGGTTGGATAGCATAGCGGATACCACTGCTCCACATGAAAGACCAAAGGTTGGAGACTTTTTGCAATTTCCGGAGTAGCATTTTTCCGGGTCCGATTGTCCTGTATTGTGGGCCAAGACGCATCTTTTTAGTCCAGGTGCTTCCAGTCTTGTGTTATGTATAAGTAGCCCTCATGTTTCCCTGCCTTATTTGTCTGGCCTTGTGTCGATTTTGCGGTGTTTGGTTTATGTTTTCTGTGTTTTGTAGTGTAACGTTAAATAAATCAATTTTTACTTGCACTTCCATCCTGCCTCAATGCCTTCCGTCTGTGACATTACAAGGCTAATGTAGCACATCATTGAAGCCTGTACCCTACCAACAAGCACTGTGCAAACTACATGCCTAAACCATCACACACCTCCCTCAAACTGTGTGGAGTCCACAATACAGGGTGATTCAAAATGATTAATCCGATTTCAAAGTGCCATATTTTTGTGACCGTGAGGCGCCCAGGAACCAATCACATACCAATTGAAAGAGGGGGTCATAGAGGGAGTTTCTGACTGTCACCAGAAGATGGCTCCCTTCAGTCTGCGAGGAGATTCGACCCCTGAGCAGAAAGTATTCTGCGTTCTCCACTTCAATAAGAGTGAATCCGTCATAACTGTGCAGCGTGATTTTCGTCTGCAGTGAACCTCCAACAACTCAGAGCGTTCGTCGTTGGTTCCACAACACTGGATGATCTCCGAAATCGCATTGAAAGAGCCGTGAGTGCAGCGACACCCGACATGCTCAATCCAGTATGGGATGAATTTGACTATGGTGTTGATGTTGTCCGTACAGCTGGAGGAGGTTCAAACTGAGCACTTATAAAATTACATAATAAACTTTATGCTCACTTAAACCATTTACAGTTTACTGCACTGTTCTGTAATGATTTACAAGTGAAATAAATCATTTTGAAATCAGTTGAATCTTTCTGAATATATAATGTTATATTCGTATATTCATATAATGTTATCTATGAAACAAAGAATGCTGCCTAAGAACAGTAATAACAGCCAGCTTTGAGCCTGATCTATGACAGCAGACAACAACATCATTTCCGAGCGATGTGAGTCAGCTGAACATGTGGGCCAACCTGTATTTGAATATCTGCTCTGAAGCTGAGACAGCGGACAAATCTACCACTTACTTAAACACACACGCACTGCCTCTCTCTTAAAGTGTGCACCACATCTTCCAAAGTTCATTAAACCATTAGACTAATTAGATGAGCAATGATCTTTTGTACCTGCATGTTCTCCGTGGCGTCTCCTAGCAACCCGCCAAAGGTAATGGCGTTGGTGACGGTACCCAGGTAAATAAACAAGATGGCAGACAAGGACTGGATGTTCAGAGCATCGTAGAAGTCGCTCGCAAAATACGGCAGCTTTCGTTTTACGTCCAGCATAAGACCACCGCAAAACCTGTAGGGGTGCGGAGGGGGAGGAAAAGAGAGACAGAGAGAAAGAAATTAACTGTACATGTAATATTTTATAGCGTTTATACAGTATTACATGTATATACAGATCTGTTAGGATACTGCAGTGTGGATTTCTCTATTTACATCGCTGCATCTGGTGTGGCTCTATGTACATGTGGTATAATTACACATAGGCCTGCACTCGCATACTCACCTGCCAGTGAACTTGAGCTCGTCACCAACTTGGTGGCCTCCGCCTCCTCCTCCTGCACCCCCTTCATGAGGAGCATCTCCGTTCATCTGGAAACCATCTCCACCTGCCAGGTTGTTCTTACTGCACATACAACAATTAATAAACAACCATATTAGATCGTTCATCTCTTGACCACTTTCTCAGAACTGCACGATTCCACTGATGACTCCATTTGGGTTGTGGTAAATGATGTTAAGTTGGGCAGATGTTTTAAAAGCTCAGTATCTGATCTCCAGCGTGTACCGTTTGTCAGCAGATGGTATTGTTTTGGGGGGTTCAATCCGGATGTCAGGGTCCCACTCTCCTGGAGGCAGCACTATGACCTCATCTAGGAACTCCTCGATGCCAGCCAATAGGTCGCCCCGATCCTTGGCCTTGTATGCGATGTCATGGAACACCTAAGGTATGGGATACAGCACATAGCATTAGAGACATCAGAGAATAGAACCAAAATAAGAGAACAAATGGTTTATTTTTTGTCTAGTTATCAATACACAGTGTTGCTGGCCAATCACAGGCAGAGTATTAAGCTGCTGTATGGCTCAAAAAGAAACCTAAACAAGCTAAAGAAGTTTGGACTAAACAAATATTGAAAAGCTTGAAGATTCCACAGTCATTCTTCGGTGCTCTGGAAGCCCAAACAATATCAAACAAACACGGATATTCCAACGTTGACTTTATAATAATTTCACTGGCTGCCTGTTTGTTAGGGCTGATTTTAAGATTATTCTGTTGGTTTTTAAAGCTCTTATTGGATTAGCATCGTCATACAGCTCTGAATGCCTGAGAGAATATGTTCCAAATGATGCTTTAAGATCATCAAGCGCAGGCCTGACAAACATTTCCAAAAATGAAGTACAAAAAACAGCTTTCGGGAACATTTTTTAACACATATTTGTCTGGAACCTTTTAGACTTGCAGTTTATAAGCAATTGGTACTTTGTATTTTTATATTATTAATTATGTTCTTGTTTTTTAATACTGTTTTTTTTCTAATTTTAATTCTGATTTCTTAGCCATGTTGAATGAGCATACTTTCAAGCTGTAAGAGAGCTGGACACAGTTCTGTAGAGGTGATGTAACAGATGCCTGGGATTGGCAGCCATCACTAATCAACAGGCAGTGAAGAATTAACTTACGCAGGTGTCTGACTGTGTGTTGGTAAACTGGCAACCTAATAGTGTGAACTAAAGAGGGATGTGTGTGTCCTGTGGAACTATATGTGAGATTCTCAGAAGGCTTTTCTTTATCCTTTAGCCTCTCTGTGAGAATCTCCTCGACTACAGTGACCTACCCAGGACCTTTCATCTATTAGAGAGTGATAATCTTGTAAAACACACTCTCACACAACCTAAAGTAGACCTACCTCATCTGACATGAGAGTAGCAATGGCTCGACCGATCTCATGGTACGATCTGGCTTTTCCTTTGGGCCCCAGGAGAACAAACAAGAACCTTTAAAACAACACAAACAAATATCAAATACATTTTCACAGCAGCTCCAAACAAGATTACATTTTTTTTGTAATATGTTACGACCGCACAATAAGAATACTCTTAAAATTGTTTAAAATAGTTTAAAAGGTCAAGAATTTAAAAAAATAATTAATAAGAAGTTATCTAAATAAATAAAAAGGCAGACAGTGAGCTGTTCTAATTTAATGAATATGAATATGTGATGAAGCTGACAGGCTTATTGTTGACTCATGAAGATCAGAAACCAGCAAGATCTGAGCTTTAACAGTAGACGATTCACTGTTCACTACTGGGCAAACAATAGGTAACGGCTGACCTTTTATTTTTATGTGTCATAACTGCTTATCATTATTATTTAGTGATCTAATTAATAACCATTAACAAATTTCAAATCATTCATAAACTCTTTATAAGAGTAGACTTATTGTAAAGTGTTACCAATACTTTAAATAATGCATAACCTTGCACACATAGGTAGCAACATCCTATATCGACCATATCAGTCAGTTCCCACAAGTAAATATTTAATTGTGAGGTTCAGGTCACAACCTCATCACAGGTCATCGGAAAGAGAAAGAAAACTAATCATTAAACTGTACAAGTTTTCCGTTTTCTGAATCTGTATTCTGTACTCAAAGTCATTTCTGAGTTTATCAGCTGCACTTTCAGAACATCTAAACTTTCTATCGTGACTAGTCACCAGTCTGATCATTTAAAGCTTCCCCAAAATGTAAGAACCAAAATCAAATTTGAGCTCAAAAAAATGTCTTCTGCCTTCAAAAGGGTCAACGATGTTGTAGTTGTCATATACAGGAGCTATAATGTATAATAATGTATAATACATGTAGTGAAATTCTTGGTAGAATGTTCCAGAGCAGTGCAAACACACTGCAACATGAGGCACAATATGAAGTGCACACATACATCAATCAGGCATAACATTATGACCACCTCCTTGTTTCTACGCTCATTGTCCATTTTATCAGCTCCACTTACTATATAGGTGCACTTTGTAGTTCTACAGTTACAGACTGTAGTCCATCTGTTTCTCTGATACTTTGTTAGCCCCCTTTTACCCTGTTCTTCAGTCGTCAGGACCCCCATGGACCCTCACAGAGCAGGTACTATTAGGGTGGAGGATCATTCTCAGCACTGCAGTTACACTGATGTGGTGGTGTTGTGTTAATGTGTGTTGCGCCGGTACGAGTGGATCAGCATCACTGCTGGACTGTGAATAGTCCACCAACCAAAAATATCCCGCCAACAGCGTCCTGTGGGCAGCGTCCTGTGACCACTGATGAAGGACTAGAGGATGACCAACACAAACTGTGCAGCAGCAGATGAGCTATCGTCTCTGACTTTACATCTACAAGGTGGACTGACAAGGTAGGCGTGTCTAATAGAGTGGACAGTGAGTGGACACAGTGTTTAAAAACTTCAGCAGCACTGCTGTGTCTGATCCACTCGTACCAGCACAACACACACTAACACACCACCACTGTTACTGCAGTGCTGAGAATGACCCACCACCCAAATAGTACCTGCTCTGTGAGGGTCCATGGGGGTCCTGACCACAGAGAACTGGATAAAAGGGGGCTGACAAAGTATGCAGAGAAACAGATGGACTACAGTCTGAAGATGAACAGATGGACTAAAGTTGAATTTGAAGAGTTTCCCTCATTTTTACTATTTTCCACATTTTAGAATAATAGTGAAGACCTCATGGTTATGAATAACACATATGGAACTACACAGAGTCATAAAAGTGTTAAATAAATCCAAAGTATCTTCTGTTTTAGATTTTAGATATTTTTAAAATAAGCAGTTTTACACACTCTTAATCATTCTCTCAAGCAGCTTCATGAGGAGCCCCCTGAGATGCTTTTCCCTCAGGACTGAAGAAGATACAGATGCTTGTTGTTGCATTAAAAAATGTTTGTTTTGTTTTTTTTGTTTTTTTTTTTATTGAAATGATATGTTTTGTTTTAGAAAATGATTTATTTTCTTAAAACTGAATTTCCTACATAGGGATTTATTTTACTATTTGTATTTGTCTTAGAAATAAATTGAATATGAATTTAATCGTTGAATTTAATCCTGGCTGTACAGTACACAATCCTAACAGAGAAAACAGGGAGCATCTCACTCTTAACGTCTCTTACAGGATGTCGTCTTTTTGTCAGTTGGGCGCACAAATTAGACAATTAGGCAGACATAACTAGTTTTGGCTAAGAATAAGTATCAAAATCACAAATCTCAACATTATCATGTGACACAAACGAAGCTGATCTGTATCAAACTCAAGCAAAAGGCTGTTGATTAAAATGTCTTTAATATTACGAAAACTGTATACTCGGTTAGATGTGTCCAAACGTTTGACTGGCAGTGTAGTACACTTGTCTATATCCATACAGTCTATGCTGTTCAGTCAAGCCAGGTGAAAAAAGTTTTCCTACAATAAAAACAATGTGTTGTATGCAATGTGTTGTGCTGCTGGTGATTACCGAGTTGGTACAGGGACTTCAGTGAGTCCCCCCAGCATGACGGCCTGCTGCAGCCGCACGAATGCCACAAAGGGAGAATCCAGGAAGTCCACCTCCCCCACCAAAACGTTAGACGCCTCCGCATCCCGAGGGATTTTCTTCATGAACTTATTATTCAACTGCAGGAAGAGAAAGATAATAACATACGGATCAGAAGTGGATCCTGAGTTCTTATTCTTAAGTTCTTCTTCACATCAAAACCATTCAAAGGCCACTCCAGGGCCCACAGCTTTACCAGAACCCTCTGAGTTCTTTATTAAAGCTACACTATACAAGTTCCTTGAACCAAATCTGACCTAAGGCCTTTGACTTTTATTATTATAATTATTTCAGGCTTTACAAGGTGGCTTCCTTCACAGCAATGCGCATGTACTGTCACCAGTGGTGGTCATTTCCATTCTTCTGAAAGCAGTGAAACAGACAGCATAGTGGATAACACTATCCAATAAATAAAAGCCTTCAGTAAATGCTCCTAATATGATTCTGGATAAGAGCAGCTGCTAAATGAGGTAAATAATTTACATAAAATAATGTAAATGTTTAGAAAAACTCATGTCCGATGCCATGGTTATGTTAAAGTGATTCACTGTATATGATTCAATGATCCATCCTTAGTTCCTCATGGAACTTCATTTATGGATTATAGCATGAATGCTACAAATCTATAAATGATCACTTATTGGTCTCAGTATTAGCCACAACAACGTAGTTATCAGCCCAGAAATTCTATAATGGAGAATTCAGGGAAATCGTTCAGAGTGCATTTCTCCACCGTTTTGGCATCGCACACTTGAACTCTATGAGTCACACAGGATTTCAGGTTAAACAAACACTCTTGCAAATCAAACGCGAAACTTTCAGCAACTACCCTGTAAGGAGCCGTTATCAGGGGTCACAGATAAGACTTTACATTGTATGCTACCGCAGTCTGGCCGCATATGAAACATACTGACGCTGAGACCCCTGATAAGTTGATGAGGGGGAGTTGTGTACTCTCAGAGGTCATGCAATGATTCACTTTATTTGCTCGCCTGGAATGACAGATAAGGGCTGAGCTTCAGTACCACTGAGGACATGAGCACATTCTGAGACCGCAGGGAGAACCGCGCATACACAAGCAATAAACACTCTCTCACACACACAGAGGCCTTGTGTGTGAATGTTTAACAGCAGTATTCGGGCAAAGGTTGATGCGTATCGCAGGTTATCAGCGTTATGACTCCAGAGGTGTGATCAGTATACAGTAGCAGCAGTGTTCGCGTGATGGACGTAACGGCCCTGACGCAACTCCAAACACACGGAGGAATTCTGCCAGAAGGAGACCGAAACTAGGTGCCTAGGTCCTCGGAACCTACTGTGTGAGAGACTGAATCAAAGCAGAAGCCTGTATTCACAGGTCCAGCGTCAAGGCAGGGCATGGACTGACTTAGCCCGTCCTGAAAGGACTTAGCCCCCCAACTCAGTTCGGCCGGAAAGGTGTGAGAAGACAATCCCTTGTTTCAAATATATAGAAATCTCGTTGGTAATTTAAATCAAAGACACTGATTTTTAAAAATATAGACACCTAATTTGTTTTCTGTGGTTTTTTTGTGTTGTGGCCAATCAAAAACAATGCTTTCTGCGTCATTTCTAAGCGTGTGAGGCAGCCGAACCTAAACACTGCTTTATTTTCTTAGTCCTCCAATCACTGCTTGCTATCATTCAGTTCTTTAAAAGCGAGAAGTGTTTCCATGAATATAAGCTCCCCAAAAAATTAGTCACCTTGCGTGTTTAAGGTGGTGACTCATTTTTTGTCCAGGGAGAATGGGAATAAAAATCACCTCGCTTCAAGGCAAGAATTGCTTCTAGACGTCAACGCAGGTCCTTCACAACCAATTTCTGAAAGAACACTCAGCGGGGAAGCGGCTTTTATCCACAAGCCATGAAACACGCCGGTGGTCACTGTCCGTCAGTTTCATCTTCCGACCACAATTCTGATGAGAATTTCCTGTAGGCTGAGATTTTTGCCACTGCTGGTCGACCCGTATGAGCATACGCTTCGATACACCTGCAAATTTAGCTACCTCCTTCACACTGTGGCCTTTGGCACACCCAAATGCAATCATTAACATCTGCTTTGTGACCCATTTTCCACACATCTAACGAGACATTCACTGCACTGTACCACCTTTTCTCAATCTATAAATTCTATCGCACACCATACCAATCATCTTCGTGCAGCGCCATCTGAAGGAGCCTGAAGTTAATACCGCCTTAAACACGCATAGTAACATTTTTTGTCGGGGGAGCTTAGTTTGAATTTGAAGTTCTGGATATGGCCAAAGATGTGTCTCAGAGACCCATGAAAGTGATGACCTGATACCCTGACAGAGCTGGAGTGCTATTGTATTATGGCTCTGGATTGGGTAGGATGATTATTGCACTGCTGTCAGCAAGAGACTAAAGCCTCATATGAAGACACTGAACGTTTGGAAAATCTATAAAATCTATCTGTCAACAAAGCCTGCCCAACAAATTATTCTGGTGCTGGGGCTGCATATTCCATGTGAAACAAAAGCCACTGTAAACCAAAGCACATGTACATATGTGTGTATGAGAAAGACTGAGAGAAAGAGGTGTGTGCACTTAAATGAGTACAATCAAAGAATTACGTGTGCATGTTTGCATGGGTGTGTAGTATGTTATTGAATGTTTAAGCATGACAGAGAGAAAAAAGAGGTGTGGGTGGCTTTGTGTGACGTTGCTGTTAAACTCGCTGTTCCTCCTCCACTCTTTCCCAGGACAGTGTACTCCTCTGACCCCAGCCTCTCTCTCTGGAGGATGAGACAGTGCTAGCCTGCCTGACACACAGCCAGTAGTGAAGCTTCTCAAAATTTTGGTCTGGGTCAAACCTGAGGACAGTGGGTTACCTTTGCCACGCCTTTCTGTGACTCAGATCGGTGAAAGGGTGAAAAGAAACGACTGTATTAATCTCATTGCATCATCCAATCCAAACTAAGGGCTAGAGAACAAGTTTCGTCTAAAGAGGTATAGTCAGAGCTGTACGCTTGGGGATGGAAACCAGTGCGCTCGCCTCAGGCCTCACGGCGAGAGTAGAAATATATGTACATATATATATATATATATATGTATGTATAATACATATGTTTATGAAGTACACATAGATACACAGAAAGTTGCCACAATGTGGGGATAACTAGCAAGCCTTCCTACGTTTTTACATTCCAGTGCTGTGACGTCACATAAGTGCATGTTTTGTATGTTGTTGTACATGTAAACGAGATATACAACATAGGACAAGACGCAAATTCCAAAAATACCATTCAGGAGTGGAAAAAGGGGTTGATAATGAGACTGTTGTTGCAGAGTCAGAGCAATTTCAAGTTTACGCAGTACTGCTGTCACATTTCTTGCGACTGCACCATTCTTTAGCCTACGTCATCCACATACTTATATAGGATGAACCTGCCAAATATGCCAGCAAACATGGTTGAGGACCTGCTGAATGTGCTACAAGAAAGCCAAGAAGATCTAACTGTAGGCAATGGTGAGTTGTTATGCAATATATCAAAGGCAATAATCTTGATTGTACACAGATGGTTTGCGAGATATTGTGTACAATAATAGTTCATAGCGGAATCTAGAATGGCATCACATCAGGTGGGCCCTGCTTAGGTTGGCTCATCCCGAGCCCCGTCCACCCACTGAGACGGTCCTGAGTGCGTTTCGTCAATCGATTCTTTTGAATCAACTGCTCAAATCGATTCACACCTACCTTTCTGTAGGAACTGCACAACAAGTCTCTCACTCAAATCAATGCAGAAAAAACTACATACCTGGTCTTTCTCAGGCTTGTCGGAGAGGTCATTCAGACTGCTGGAGGTCAGGTTGCGGTGGGCTGTGGTTGGACTACCTGTGTGGGTGTGACAGAGGTCAAAGTTTAGCCCTGAAAAACAAAAAGCTATTAAGAAAGTATAAGGAAAAGCCAGAAAGACAGACAAAGACCCTGAAATAATACAGACCCAAGAGTGGTTCAGGGGCAGACATTTAAGGAAAAGTGATCTCCCGTTAAACCAGTAATTTATTTTACAACCCAATTTCCAAAAAAGTTGGGACGCTGTGCAGAATGTAAATAAAAATAGGATGCACTGATGTGCAAATCAAGTAAACCATATTTTTAAAGGAAAATACTACAAAGACAACATATCAAATGTTGAAACTGAGAAAATGTATTGTTTTTTTTTAAATATATGCCCATTTTGAATTCGATGCCAACAACATGTTCCAAAAAAGTTGGGACGGGGGCCTGTTTACCACTGTGTTTCATCACCTCTTCTTTTAACAGCACTCTGTAAGTGTTTGGGAGCTGAGGAGACACTGCTGATTTCATCTGCTCAACAGTTCAGGGTCTCCTTTGTCATATTTCATTTTTTCATTTCATAATGCGCCAAACGTTTTCAGTGGTGGCAGGTCTGGACTGCAGGCAGGTCAGTTTAGCACCGGGACTCTTTTAATACGGAGCAGTGCTGCTGTAATACATGCAGAATGTGGTTTGACATTGTCTTGCTGAAATAAACAAGGCCTTCCCTGAAAAAGACGTCGTCTGAATGGCAGCATATGTTACCAAAACATATATATATCGTTCAGCATGAATGGTGCCTTCACAGATGTGCACATCAATTGTTGCACTATTTGACTGTGCAGTCTTTCACAGAGTGGTGAACCCCTCCTCATCTTTACTTCTGAAAGACTCAGCCTCTCTGAGATGGTTTTTTATACCTAATCATGTTACTGACCTGTTGCTCATTAACCAGCAGGTGTTTTTTTTAGCATTACACAACTTTACCAGCCTTTTGTTGCCCCCGTCCCAACCTTTTTGAAATGTGTTACTGGCATTAAATTCAAATTGGGCATATATTTTTCAAAAAAACATAAAATTTCTCAGTTTCAACATTTGATATGTTGTCTTTGTATTATTTTCAATGAAATATAGGGTTTAAATAATTTGCACATTATTGCATTTTGTTTTTATTTACATTTTGCACAGTGTCACAACTTTTTTGGAAATTGTGTTGTATTTCTTTCATTGTTACCTGATAGTTATTTTTACAGCCCAATAGGAGATCACAGTGAGGGCCTGTCCACAATATATATATAAAATCAGTACAGATAAAATGTTGCAGTAAGTTAAAAATCAATAAATGACAATAGCTTTGTAAAAGCAATAATTCTAAATGTAATATAAATGTATTATACACTATCTGCTGCAGTGCTGCCAAAGAGTTTTCTTCTGTATCAGATTGAGTTTCGCTGGGTGAACTAAATTTATACTAGTATTGAATGCACGTAGGAAAGGCTTTCCAGGCACAGATTAAGCCAGTGTTAGACTACATTATACATTACAGAGTGGGGAGTACACTGTCAGTGAGGAGTCTTCCTCAGAGGTTCTAATCTCAGATGTAGGGAACCCCTGCTCTGCACATTTCCCTCATCTAACTCTTCACGTAATATCAAGCCCTTGATTAACTGGGTTAAGCGTGTTAAAGTGGGGAAAACAATGGCCTACGACTGGGCTAATCTCTGTCTGGAAAATGTTTTTTGTTCTAGATTTAACACAGAAGCCTTTGGTTACTAGTAATCTACTTCTATTCATCAGTTCTACACTTAATCTCAGGTTCTAGACTTACAGAGGAGGCCCATGCTGTTGCTTCTCTGCATCTGTATTTGGTCTTCAGTTTCAAAGGTGGTAAAGCAAGGCACAGAGTGGTCAAGAGGACTACGTACTTTCATGTCACGAACACATACAACGCAGGGACAGAAAGTGAGAGAGACAGAGGGGAAGCATGCCATGACAGAGGAAAAAAAGGGAAGAGAAAAAGAAGAAGAAAGCAAGATCAGCTTAGAGCAGAACATTTGGAAAGGCTTAGAGAAGAACACACTCTAAACTGCTGACTAGGCACTAAAGTTTCCTTTAGATTACTTGAAATAAGACTGTTTCCTCATCTCTACGAGTTACAGAACAAAGACTAAGACAGTCCAACCAGAAGTACATGAGAAATATAGTATATACTGAACATGAGAATATCAGAAATTGTTACATTATCAAGATTCAGACAGAAGAAAGCAGGATCTACTCTGAACACTAGAACAAAATCAAGCAACACACTCAATAACATACTGATCATTTAGTCCACTACAATAACATCCATATATCAGGCCTGCATGAGAAGCCTGTGCATGTTCACTTAGTTTCAAATAGCAGATTGTTTTCATGTGTAATCATTAAGGCACAAACCATTTAAAGCAGGGGAGCACAACTGCAGTATTGGGGGTCTTAGCGTATTTCTTTGCCTCAAAACCTACTTGGTTCAGTATAAAGGTAGGTACCAGGTTTAGAGCAGAGAAATGACCAAACTGTTGCTTTATAGGCTGTTATGTTAATTCTAATGCAATGAATGCAGCACTCTAGCATGTAACAATGTGAGTTAGAATATAAAAATATAAATCTAAATGAGATACAAAGTCAAAGTTTACAGTTTAAAGTTGCAAAAGGCCAGACAAGGTGAAAAAAAGTTAAAAAGAGATAGAGAGACAGAGAGACAGAGAAAGAGAGAGAGAGAAAGTTAGAGTTCGAGTATTATAGTGTAACACCAAACCAGCATTACCGTTCTCTTGGTTGGAAAACAGCCTACTTGCACTGGACACAGTTTTGCCAATGTCAGCCAGCGAGCGCAGGTTGGACTTCTTGGTCTGGTGACGGTGTTTCCGTAGCAACGTGTACATGACCTTCTCCTTCAGGTCAGGCTTTAGCAGCCCTGTCTCTATCTGACTATCCGTGATCATCTCTGAGAGGGAAACAGAGATAAGGGGGAAGAAAATAATGAATTCAGTGTGTCGATATGCGTTTCAGAGAGAGACTCAGTCCCATTTCACCCCTCGCCCCTACCACTTAGCCCTACCCCTCCGTTTTACATGTTCACGTCTAGGTGTAGGGTGTCCTGATTTGTGTTGAGATAGAGGGGTAGGGCGAAGTGTTTTTTAGAGGCACACTGCAAACAGAGTGTTATGAGAAAAAAGAAAAACTGGCAAGATTTGGTCGCTGAACACACAAGAATGTGAGAATTTTCTCTGTTAAAAAATTAAGATAAACATTGTATTTTCTTAGTTTAATGTTGTTTTAGTGTATTATGGTCCTTTTCTTCATAACAAGCATAAAAAATCAGTAGTAGTGCTGATGTCTTGGTAACTAGCTAGCGAAATTTCCTGTTTCACCTTAAATGGTGCAGCAGTTACATTCTGGCACCTTAGGCATCAGAACCGCTGCTTCATTTAAGGTGGAACAGGAAAATTTGGAACAAGAATCTGGTGAATATCTGACTTCAGCGTCGTATCACTGAAGAATTAGTGGTGGGTGATAATAAATAATTGCCCCCCCCCTTTGAAAATCATATGATGCCCTAAATGTAACTAAAGCCCAGCAGTGAGGAGCTGAACTTTACCCTCCTCTGCTGTCACTGCAGACTGGCAGGGTCGCCCACAGAGCAGCGCTAGTAGCTGTTAATGAAGTAATGCTCTTTTTATTTGAGGGTCCCATTTCCCTCAGTTCCAAGGAGCAAGGAGACACTCGAAAACAAGGGGTAGGAGTAAAAATAAGAAATGGGATTAGGCCAAAGAGTGAGTTTTTATTATTAGTACTTCCATTCAGAAAAACAGAAAAATTAAAAACTATGCATCTCTTTGTAGCAAGTGCTGCTGGGAGTTGTAGTTTTTTTTGTTTTTTTTTTTTACCAACGATCTGCTGCAGTGAGTTGGCCTCCATGTCGAGCAAGATGGTGCCCTTCTCTATGCAGGTCTTCAGTTCAAAGAGCGAGTGCAGAGACAGAGTGGCCACATGAGGCTTACTCCACCTCTCTCCTCCTTTCTCCACCTTCTCCTCAAACTTTATCCACCTGGTGACAGAGAGGGACACACAGAGGCACACACAGAGAGACATGTTCATAACTAACAGCGCACTACAGCAAAAATATCATCACTGTTTATTCAGGGAGTTGTAAAGAGGCATGTATGTGTGCATCAACAACAGCTCTCCATTCAGCATATGTCCTGCTTTCATTAAAATAACAGAATACATGGAAAAAAGGCTGCGTTAAATTTGCTTGATTCAAATGTGTACATTGGCTCCACATGAATGAAATATACCTCTACATAATTACTATGTTAGCTTAGTTTAAGTTTATGGAACATATTTCATTTGTTTGGAACCAAGGTTCACATTTGAATCATGTAAATTCAACCACTTAATTTCATACGTAAATAAGACCAACGTTGACTACAACACTCAAAACGTAATCTAGAACATTCATCCAGATGTCCTAGAACTCTCAGCCACATGTTCCAGAAAACTGAAACAGGTGTCCAAGAACAGTCAGCCAGATGTTGTAAAACATTTAAACAGCCATTCTGGAACTCTCATCAGACATTCAAGAACTCTCAGCTAGATAATCTAGAACCCTCAGCCACATATTCTAAAACACTGAACCAGGTCTCCAAGACCACTTACCCAAGAGTCCAAAAAGAACTTATGCAAATGTCCTAGAACTCTCAGCCAGGAGTCCAAGAACACTCCACACCACAAAATGGTGGCAATGGGCCAAAAACTTTAAACTAGGTATTCTAGAACTCTACGCTAGATGTTCTCCGCTAGATGTTATTGAAATCTCAATAAGGAGCCCAAGTACACTTATGCACATATTCTAGAGCACTGAACCACTTTTCCAGCAACACTGACCCAGACATTCTAGAACTCTATGCCAGACCTTCTAGAGCTCTCAGCCACATATTCTAGAACACTGAACCAGGTCTCCAAGACCGCTCATTCAGGAGTCCAAAAAGAACTCATTCAAATGTCCTAGAACTCTCAACCAGGAGTCCAAGAACACTCGGCCAAATAGTGACATTTGGCCAAAAACTTTAAACTAGGTATTCTAGATGTTCTCAGCTAGATATTATAGAAATCTCAATCAGGAGCCCAAATACACTCATATTCTAGATATTCACATATCCTAGAGCACTGAACCACTTTTCAACTCACCCAGACATTCTAGAACTCTAAGCCAGACATTCTAGAACTATCAGCTAGACATTCTAGAACACTCAGCCAAATATTCTAGGAAACTGAACTATGTTTCCAAGAACACTTCTGCAGGAGTGCAAGAACACTTAGCCAGATGTTCTAGAACAGCTAGTCAAACATTCTAAAACATTTGGCCAAGCATTCTAGAACCCTAAGCCAGACGTTCTAGAAGTCGTCAGCCACAACAGTCAGCAGTTCCACAGCTCCATATCAGCTGGATTTGTCACGTCTATAGAGACAGAAGCCATTCACAGAATCCCACACTTCATACAGAAATGACTCTAAATCTGACAGACAAGCCCACACACACAGACGTATAGGTGGCCTGTTATAGCAGTATAGGTGGGCTGAGTTCCTGTCTGCACACTAAAAGCCTCCTAACGTGAAACAGAAGTGGATTTATTCTGCTTCTTGAGATTCCCTTTCCAGTGTATCCTCTCAAACACGCCTCAGTGAAATTCTGTACTGTGATACATTCTCATTTCAGAGGAAAGAACCGTAATCTCCTGTAAAACGGCTACTGAGTTCAGCTTAGCCGAGCTCTGCTATGATACTGAGCCTAAGATCTGATACCTGCACGCTCCCACTCTGTGAATGTTGGCTCACTATGTTACCTGATATGCAGGTAAACCCAGAGACCCCAGAGCACCCAGAGAACTCACATACTCTCTGTAACACAGGCCTGCAGTGACACGGGGCCTAGAAGAGTGAGTGAATTGGGTCTTTGTTGGCATATGAAACTTCCTGGACGCTTGCAGGCTCCACGCTGAAATTACACACATCAAACCAGGAGGCCTTTGTTCTCAGGGCCTCAGAAACTCTACAACAGGGGTGTCAGACTCAACCAGTAAAAGGGCCAAATCTGTGGCCAGAGTAAAAAATGTTTTTATTTCATTTTTAATTATTGTTGTGCCATAACCCAAACTGGCTATTGTTTATGCACAAACGTCAACAGTAGAATATGAACACTTATATTACACGGGCACTCGAAATATTCTTATATTTATATATTCTTATATTTAAATATTCTACAAATAGCTCTGTCTTCTCTGTCTTCACTCTTAAATATTCAATATTTAAATGTCCCCAGGAGCTCTGTCTTCTAAACCCACCTGTTTGCTTGAACTAGACACCTGGCATCCTTTCTTTCCTGCGAGTTCATTAAGACTTGAGCTCAGTTTCTGAGCAGCTGAATCAATGTTAAGTGTTTATATTGGTTGAACTGCAGCTGAAACACATTTGGTGATATGACTGGTATAGAATTGTGTAGAATTGAGGTGTAACCGCTGTCCCATAGACTATTGTTGGGGTGGGAGAGTGAGAGCACACATTACGTTGCAGTGCATGCTGGGGACTGTAGTGCAGTGTATTGTGAAACGGGCTAATATTAACAGAAAATTAAAATACTTTTGCGGGCAGCATAGGATTGTGTGGTGGGCCTAGCCTGGTGTTTGACACATGGGCTCTAGAAACTCTGATATAAAGACACTTCATTTGTCTTATGGAAACAAGTGTTGATTTTTTGAAAGTGAAGAAGTGACAGGGTCTGATTTGAATGCAGTTATTTTTTTGCAGGCCTTTTTTCTTATTATTATTTCTTTATTATTATTAGGCCATCATTTATTAGGCGTATTTGCTCGGTTAAAACTTGTAAAGACAACTTTGAATAATATAAGAGATAATATAAAAGTTCAGGTCTTGCGATTTGAAAATTGCGCTCTTTCAAACTGCAATTTCCATATAAAAACAACAAATCATTCAGCTCTAGAAAGAGATCAACAAGTCATGTGTGAAAGAGGACGAGAATAACGAGGGGCCTGAATGCACACGCTAAAATAAATAAAGTGCAGCCAAACAGATAACCAGTGCTCTTGGGAAATCACATCTCCCTTGAAACAGGTGAATGCTGCTTTGTCTTTTCATTGGCTTTGCTTTTCTCTCTGCTTTATTTCCAAAACTTGTCTGACGTCCTCCCTCTCTATCTCTATCTGCCTTTCTCCCTCCATCCCTCTTCTGCATGGTCATGGCTCGTCAGGGTGTCCAGGTAAGGCACAATCTCTCTCTCCCTTTATCTCTCTTACTACGTTCCTTTTCACATGGCTCTGATTTACTGATTTTGTTTACGTCTGAGTTTTCACTCCACATAAAAGGTAAATGCCTTAAATACCTGCTTATGTAACAGTGACCACAGACAGCAGTGACATAGCAGTTTCAAATTCCTGTTACATCTGTGTACGCGTGAGGAGGGGGTGAGCGTGAGTGTGAGTGTGCTGTCTCTGTATATTCACAATGACACTTCAGGAAGTCTTTCACGTTTTGCAGAACTGCTGAATTCCTTATAACTTCCTAGAAAGGCTGGTGTTTCCAGACTGCTGTGTGTACGCTTGTGGAATTCTAGTGAATGTTGGTGTGTCAGCCTTTTTCCAGCCGAACTGGAAGACGGGATCAATGCAGCAATGTTTCAGCATGCTCCTGAGGTCTGGGCAGGGCGCCATATGCACGCCTGTGTTTACGTTTACCAGGCCTGATTACATAACCGCCTAACTGCAGTTGTTTGAGCAGATCACAGTTATTTCACTTTTTAGCCCCCACGATCACAACAAACAGAATATGAATTTTCATCAGCTGAGTCGAGGCACATGAATGAAAGAAAGCAGAGAACCTTTTTGAGACATTTATAGGTTTCATAAAATCAACAAATGTTCTTCAGACTGGGTGCTATAACACCTTTAGAGGGCAGCAGTGTGTAACGTTTGTTTATTTAAAATTCGTTAATAACTCCTTTAGAGGGCAGCAGTGAGTAATGTTTTTTATATGATGTTTTTATTAACACCTTTAGAGGGCGGCAGTGAGCGACGTTTGTTTATTCAATGTCTGTAAATGACGCCTTTAGAGGGCGGCGGTGAGTCACGTTTGTTTATTTAATGTTTGTTAACAACACCTTTAGAGGGCGGCAGTGAGTAATTTTGTTTATTTGATGTTTGTTAACACCTTTAGGGGCAGAGGTGAGTGACGTTTGTTTATTTGATGTTAGTTAATAACACCTTTAGAGGACAGTAGTGAGTCATGCTTGTTTATGTGATGTTTGTTAATAAAACCTTTAGAGGGCGGCGGTGAGTAATGTTTGCTTATTTGAGCTCAAGCTGTGTCTGTGGTCAGTATGAAGAGCCAGAAGTCAAGATAGCTAATCTGCCAGTTTGGCTCCTTTAGGCTCACAATATAAAAGTTGCATGCAATTATTAAAAGAAAATAAAATTGCGATAAACAGTATAGCAACATGCCTTCACACCAATAAATGTTACGATAATTATGAGGAATGGGAACCACTATCAATTAGTGTGTTGTTATGAATTTATTAGTACCTATTGTGGCGTTCATAAAATCGAATGTGTATCAAATAAGTTAGTAAAAATGTAAATAAGTGGCCTAAGATGATGCATTTGTAAAAGCCTCAACAGAAGAATCCAGTGGTTCTCAAACCGGTTCTCAGGGATCCCCACCAGATAGGCCACCTTTTTGCTTTACGCCTATGCATTGTGAGTTGGGATGGAGCAAAAATGTGGACCGTCTGTGGATCCCTGAGGCCTGGTTTGAAAAAAGCTTATCAGACACCCTTGTCAAAGGGTGTCTGATATTTCTGCAAAGGGCTGGTGTGGCTGCAGGTTTTCATTCCAACAAAGCAGGAGCACATGTGATCAACTGTTTGTAAACCAGTTGATGCAACAGGTAGAATCAGGTGAACTCCAGCTTGTTTGGAATGAAAACTTGCAGCCACACCAGCCCTTTGTGGATAAGATTGGACCCCCTGTTTTACGTTAAGACGTTTGTCATTTGGGTTCTTTTCAAAAAAGACTTCAGTATAATAAATTAAATATTGATATTGGTAAAAAAAATGTGTGTGTGTGTCTGTGTCTGTGTGTTCATGTGTTTGTGTGTTTGCTACCTGGCTGTTTCCTTCCATTCCATCTCCTGTCCGTCAACAGCGAGCAGCTCATCCAGCTCAGTGAAGAGCTGTGGTGGGGGCGGCCCACTGTCCTCCTCTCCCAGGATGAAACGAATCCGCTCTGCAGCTGGAGAGACTGATGGAAAAATCAGCCAATCAGGGATAAATAACAGCACTGTTTTTGGTTGTGCTTGTTTTCACTCAAGTCACTCAAAATATAACTTTAACATATTATATATTTATATATTACACACACACACACACACACATATATGTACAAAAATTATATATACATATATATATATATATATATATATATATACATATATACACATAAATGTTCAGATTAATGAAATAATATTAAAACTATTTTAAGTATTATAACATTAAAATTTGACTTCTTCAAACTTGACTATTCAAGGCAGACTAATAAAGCCTATTTTCATAATCAGTTACTCTGTTAGGCTCCTCTTAGAACAAGTGAGCCCATAAAAACAGAGAATTGACATGTGCTGTGTGTGTGTGTGTGTGTGTGTATGTGTGTGTGTGTGTGTGTGTGTGTGTGTGTATGAGTGACAGGTTCAGCTTATGCAACAGCAATCATGCAAATTGAAGTGTGAAGCAAAGGGACACTGTAGACTACTGTTGGAGCTGAATGGCTGGAAATGTGTTCCTCATACCACAGGGGAAGCTCATGAAGGGAGATTGCCCAGATAACCGGGGCCACATGTCACATCTGTCCAAACGGAAAAAGGGTAAGGCCACTGCTTGTTGGCTAATTATGCGGCTTTGCTGGAAGTCTTGCCTTGTGAAATATTAATCACACTTACCAAACGGGGTTTTTCCTTCATCATTAGCGACTCAAAAGCAGAAAAGAGGATATTGTTATGTGATAAATGGAGAGGTGGGTGGGGTGGACAGGAGTGGCACAAGTTCACAATTATTCTGTGCATATACGTGTGTGTGTGTGTGTGTGTGTGTGTGTATGTGTAAGAGCACTGGCTTAAGGGTAGTCGGAGCCATAAACATATTTCAGTGAACAAAGATAATATCAAGATAATTACATTAAAATAAAGTTGGTTTGTTTGTTTATTTTATGTGTGCAACCTACTGTGTATTTAGGTTTTAATTGTTAATTATTGTTAATTATTATTAATTATAAAGTAATTTAGTTTTTTCTGTGCTTATTTTATTTTTTTATTTTTATTTGGTCTTTGGTATTTATTTTTTCATTATGTTTTTTTTTTTGGCTTTTTTTGGACAATTTTCTCAAATTTCTATTTTTCTCATTTCTGCTTTTTGCCTTTGTGTTGTAAAGCACGTTGAGTTGCATTTCAATGTACAAAGGTGCTATACAACGTTTGTTATTGTTATTTATTACGCCTCTCCTGCCTCTCTACACTGAGTGGAAATGTTTAGTTTTTTTCAGCCTTTCCTTTAAGCTCCCTGAACTCAAGTGCATTACATCTGTTATAGAACAGACTCTCTTATTCCTATAATAGACTTATCTGGAACACTATAACTGGAATTAGGTGTTTACACCACACGCTTCTTCCCTGGAATACTGCCATGTTAGTGGGAGATACCACACTGGCACATCAATGGAAAAAACAACAGCAGGAAAAGAGAGGGTGTGTCTGTGAGTCTGTCATCTGTCATATAATGCAAAGCCTCTCCATGAATCTTTGTACCTCTGTCTCTCTCCTCATCTAGCTGTCTGTCTGCCACCATCCCAGACTACCCACAGCACCACACAGCAGACCCATATAGGGACAGTGTGTTTGTATTTGCATGTGTGTGTTCTGTTTACGTGTTTACGTGTGTGTGACGTTTGGCATGTCATCCTGGATCAGGGCAAAGCAAGAGCCACCTCTGGAAAGACCAAACACCTCTCAGCTAAACACAATCTCAGTGTAAACACACACACACACACACACACACACACACACCAGCCAGAGGTGGCATGAGTTTAGAGTCACTCCTGATGTTTAAACTGTCTACACTGTTTTGAATTGATTCACTTCGACTCCCGACACTCCTTTTCAGACACCACCAGCTAATCTGACCAACATTTCTGTAGTTCAGTCCTTTAATTGTAAACGGAGTCATTCAGAGTGGTTTGGTGTGAAACGCTCTGTTCTAGAGAAACTTACAGACTCAGAACTGTTCACAGTGGTGGTGATAGAAACCAGACATTCAGAGCATTTGATGCCTCTAAAACAGGTTCGCCCCCGAATAAAGTAGTTAATGAGGACGTTCAATTTGGCCCATCAGAAAGTTATCCATAACCCCACCCCCTCACCCAACAGGAGAACAGTCATATTTTTATCTTATACAGAATTAATCACATTTTTTTGGCCCCCCAGGACAAAAGGCCTATGCATCCCTGTTCTCACAGAAAATTATTACACTGAATGGTTATGATTACATAACAATAATGATTAATCTTTATTTATATAGCACTTTTAACGCCGGTGGGAGCTCAAAGTGCTTTTGAGCTGCTTAAAGTACATTTCCTACATTATTTTATGACAGTTTTGCATTATGGTTTTGGCCAAACCTCCAGACGTGATGTGCCTTTGTGTTGTTGCTCGCCTATTACTTTCAAAACATTTTTTTTGGATTTACCACTATTTAACCATGATCAATGTTATGTACAAAACTCAGAGGACATGTGTAGGTTCACTGGCGGTTTTGCTTTTCTGTAAAAAAATGGCTATATTGGTGTTGTAAAGTAATCTGAGGTACTTTAAGTTTCTCTACAATGAACAGCTTCACATCAAACTAATCTGAATGACTTTCTTTACATCTCAACAACTGAAATAAGTTTGCAATATTGGTGGAATTCCTCTTTAATAGCCAAGACTATCAACTGACCTCTTCAGCTAACTGACATTCATCTGTACACGCAATTAAGTGAAAAGAACCTGGGTAATCACCAGCTATTAGCTTCCTACTGCAACAAGAGACAGCTCAGTCACTGAGAGGTCTGAATGAATCTGCTGGTCCAAAAACAATGGGGAAGAATTTTCAAACAGCTACATCAAGCAAATTAAACCAGTTCTATGTCAGAAATCAGTGATTAATGACAGAAGTAACTTTAATAAGCATATTATTGTGAATCTGGAAGACAAATACCTCCATACGCACCAGATCCTGAGCCCATTCCATTCAGATAAACTGGGCTCCTCAGATTAGTGCTATATTTTGAAGACTTCTCTCATCAGAGGCTACACTAAGCCTGTGTTTCACTCTTGAGACACTGAGGCGCGAGACACTGTGAAACTTTGCCAGCTCTAGCTTCAACTTATCAGCTAGTTACCAACCTTTTCATCAGCTGAAGGCCAGCAGCAAAATGGAAAATGTTGAAGTAGTGGCACTCAGACCTGTTCATGATGCATTTTAATTCCAAAGCTCATGCCGAAGATCTTTTGCCTGATACTTTGTGCAAACTGCATATGCCTAAATCATCACATACCCGCCTTGAGTTGCTCAGTGTCTCATATAGACTTGATTATGCGGTTTCCGACACTGTATGACACACTGTTATCTATAAAAATAGACAAAAGTATGTTGTATATATTCAGCACCTGAATGGTAGAAGCAGGCGGGCTGCATAAGAATTGATGCAGTTCTGTGTTTAGGATCGGAGTGAGGAACATGACTCTAAGCACGAAAGACTTTCTGCACTGACCAACACCACCTGACCACTCCCAAATTTAAGTACTAGCTTGAATCCTTCACGGTGGCTAAAAGCAATGCCATAAGCTTCCCTAACCTGTTCCAAGCCAGTGGAGGCCAACACCTCCTCTAAAACCCTTATTATGTGGCTTCCCCTGACAAAGCGAAATGCTAGTAAACACTTTAGCCACTGTTCCCGACCCTATCATCTGCTACAAAGGGGGAATGATGTAAGAGATACATGCTCCATTCACGTTTGACCACAAGCCAGAGCTCGGCATGACCTCAAATGGCCCACTGTGTGACCACATGAGGAGAAACCAGGACAATGAAGCGGCTTACTGGCCGAGGGGGCGTGGTGGCAGCAGGGGATAAGATGGGATAAGGAGGTCCTGCTCTGCCCCCTGTGACTAAGCAACTCGTTCGGGTCGACGTTTGGCTTGGCCGCGAAAGTATATTAGGAGTTGTGGCTGAGCGATACGGCAAAAATACAGTAGCACAACGCGCGGAGACACTTTCACGATATACGCATCAAATTATTTAGTTTTGATAAGATATAAGATATAGATTTTGGGGTATGTTGCCTTGAGGCAACATTGTGCAACAATGAGAAGAAATTATATAAAGCTGTGTTCCCTGAAATGGTGAGACCTAGCTTGTGACTGGCTAAATCCATTGTCATGCAGTGTTGCTTCTAGGCAACAAACATATTTCTGCAAATTCTCAAAGCAAAAAAAATTATACTGAACATTAAAAAAGAGGTTTAAAGGTGCCCAATAAGTACTCTTCCCTTTATTGTTGATGCCATCGTTGTCTTTAAATATGTATATCATAATTGTAAAGTGTGGAAAATGAGTTTGTCGCCCTGAGGCAACATTGTGCAATAGAGGGTTAAAAGCTATGAGTACAATGATTTTAATTCAACATTTTTATGTTTCACATACTGCACTGCACTAAATCTGATTAAACAGGACTAAATATGTTCTTTTTCAATGAAACATGTAGTTCTTCAGTTCTTTCTGAGTGCTGCCGAAATTTAGGATTTGCTCAGAAAAGCATACTGTGGCGTATTGTGACATTAATTACTAAGATATGATAAAATATCGCCATACCGGCCCACCCCAACTTCAAGTGTAAAAATGCACTAGTGCTTTGTGATGCATGCTTGTTTTTTTCAACATTTAAAAATATTGGCTGTTCATTGTTTTTCCTATTTTCTGCTCCTGTATAAACAGTTTTACGCAGTCAGGTTTGTCTACTCAGTGTCACACACAGACGCAGACACGCAGACTAACATATGCTCACAGACTGAAAAAAGAGGCTGGATTAACATATCGGTTCTAGCAGCTTGAGTAGAGATTAGTGAAACAGACTCCCTCATCTCTCTCGCTCTGCTCTTCCTTGTGCCTCTCGCAAACACCTCGCTCATCCGTTAGCTTATCATGTGAATATACACAGTATGAGGCAGTATAATATAAACAAGCTACTGGTATTGAGTTATTATCATTGGAAATGAGAGCTAAGGCTGCTTATGTTTCCTCTCGACATTGTCCAGCAGGAGAAGAACGGAGAGGCTTACGTTATTTGGGAAAATGTTCAACTCTAAAAATCCCTAAAAGCCTTTTTAAGTGCTAAGCGGTATTTACACGCGTGCTGAGTGTTTATAAGCCAAGCTGTAGAAGTTTGAGAGTTGTGTTTAGATGGGGGGTGTCAGGAGCAAAGACGCATGCTAGGGGGTTCAGATGCTAATCGTTTGAGATGTTACGTGTTTGAGATGTCAGATGTTTGCAATACTAGGTGATTCAGATGTTTGGTTTTTGAGATGTTAGGTGTTAAAAGATGCTGTATGACTGCAGCTGTAGGTGTTTGAGATGCTGAGTGTTTGAGATGGTAGGTGTTTCAGATGTCAGGTGTTTCAGATGTTTAGTTTTTGAGATGTTAAGTGTTTGAGATGTTTAGTTTTTGAGATGTTAGGTGTTTGAGATGTTTGGTGTTTGAGATGTTTGGTGTTTCAGGTGTTTGGTTTTCGAGATGTTAGGTGTTTCAGATGTTTGCTGTTTGAGATGCTTGGTGTTTCAGGTGTTTGGTGTTTCAGATGATTGGTGTTTGAGATGTTAGGTGTTTGAGATGTTTGGTGTTTGAGATGTTAGGTGTTTGAGATAATTGGTGTTTGAGATGTTTGGTGTTTCAGATGTCTGGTTTTTGAGATGCTAGCTGTTAAAAGATGCTGTATGATTGCGACTGTAGGTGTTTGAGATGCTGAGTGTTTGAGATGCTAGGTGTTTGAGATGTTTAGTTTTTGAGATGTTACGTGTTTCATATGTTTGGTGTTTCAGATGTTTGGTGTTTCAGATGTTAGGTGTTTCAGATGTTAGGTGTTTCAGGTGTTTGGTTTTTGAGATGCTAGCTGTTAAAAGATGCTGTATGAATGGCGACTGTAGGTGTTTTAGATGTTAAGTCTTTGAGATACTGTTTGTCTGAGATGCTGGGTGTTTCATGGACACATGACTTACTGAGTGGTTTGAGAATACTGGGGGCGGAGTCATCTGCATTCTCAGCGTCGGATTTGTCGCTCACGCCTTCCGTCACCCGTTCTCTCCTCTCTTTGTGATTGGACCGTCTCCTGTGTCTCCTCCGCCGACGGTAACTCTTGGGCACGTGAACACCGATGTATACTGTGTGATGACCTGTATGCACAAACATATACAGACAAGGAATAAGGCACGATAAGATTACAACACATGGCATCATTAGGTAATAACAATCCAATCTTCCTTCTAATCCACAAAGACACACACACACACACACACACACACACACACACACACACCTGTAACTGGTTCAGGAGGAAATCTCAGCATCTAAATGAGATTCAGGTCATACATAGATTCATACTTAAAAACGACGGTTCTTCATGGGTTCTTTAGTAAAGAAAATGGTTGTATATGGAACCATGAACACTCGAAGAACACTTTGCATGATTAAAATACAGACATATCACCAAAAAGGATTCTTCTATTGTAACAACCATCTACAGTATTTAATCATGCAAAGGGTTCTTTGAATGTTCATGGTTCTATATATAACCATTTTCTTCACTATAGAACCCCTGAAGAACCATTTTTTAAGAGTGTAGGTAGATATAAAACACTGATGTAACTGTAAATACAGCTCATTTGATCAACTCTTTGTGCGTGGGTATGGGTGACTGCATAATCCTAACCTGCTAAAGAATAAATAAATAACATTAACTTACGAGGACCACCAAAAAGATTGCTGTTTTCCGCATTACTACATGTGGTCCTCATAAGTATGGCAATACAAGTTCACAAAAGCACACACAGACACAGCAGTATCTAAATGAGATTTTGATTGGATGTGTATGACTAGATATGAGATAATTACAGCAGCACTGCTGACGTGGAGCGACAAGTTACGTCTTCATTAGTTGCTTATTTTCTTCAAACTTCAAATAAACTATTATTATTCTTAACACTCCACTGTTTTTCTTTCTACCCTGAGCAGCTGCAGTTTCCAAAGACATTATCAAAGAAATGCCACTGTTTTCGCAAACTGTGCGTGTGTTTTCCTGAGTGGGTGATCTGACCGCTATCTCGTACACATTAGCATGTAAATAAATGCCAACTACTTCCCGTTCAGTGGAAAAGACAGGAAACAGCAGCCACCGCCAGGAAGTGAATTCCGAAACACAGAGCAGCACGCCTTGTGCCAGATAACCTCTTTTCTGTCTCTCTCTCACCCCTCCCACCTCGTACACATGTATGAGCAACCTAATTCACACACAGACAGTGAGCGTGTGTCTATATGAGAGTGTACAAATGAATGATGTACATGGACAGACTATATGACAAACATATAGAATTATGATTACAACAAGATATACAAGAAAAAATTTACAGTACAGTACGGTAATTTATAGAGCTATAAAGGAGTGGAATTCCCTAAAGGTCTCTGCCTAAAATAAGAGTAAAATAATGTTTAAAAACTAATAAAAAGACACTATTTAACAAATTTAAAGATCACTTAAGTAAATAGGTCCTTGACATCTGGAATAATACTGCGGTCGGCAGGGATGTACATACCTACCAGAACAGAGTCAGCTAAGGCCTTTGTAAGATACACCAAATGACCTTTTCTTTCACTGTAATTTTTCCGTTTTCAGTCGTCTTTCTACTGTTATTTTCTGTTTTTTATTGTTCTACTATGTTATTTTCATGTTTCATGTTTTGTTTTCTCTCAGCTTCTTTTTGTTTGTTCTTTTCTTTTATTTTATCTTTGTTTTATTTGACTTATTTCTTTGATTGTTATTGCATTATTTTGTAATGTATGGTATGTATTTTGTCTACGGGACCCCAGGAAGAATAGCGGCTATCATGACAGCAGCTAATGGGGATCCTAAAAACAAACAAATAAACAAATAATTGATGAAGTCATTTTCATGATGCACAATATATCTATCATAATATTTAGTCTTTACAGACAAAATGCACCAACAAAATGATACTGGCACATTTAAAAAACATTTTTTAATCGTACGTTTGCAAAAACAAACTTTACCCTGCCACACGGTGGCCACTCAATGCAAGCAAGTTTAGCTGTCCAGTTCTAGGCTAGGCCTAGTTCTGAAAGCAGGATAGAAAAGGTCTAATATTCTTTTGTGTAAAACTCTCCTGTGGCCTGCCAGCGAAACTCACGTCTCATTTGCATGAAGTTGTGAAAAGCTCAACTTTTTATTGCACGATTTGCGATGCAGCTGCTCCCACAATCCCTAAAGCACAACTGTCACCTGTCCAAACAGAAATTAAGGAGGTGAAACGTACATCACCTCGCTTTACTGTAACGTAAATTCAGCGTAAAAAGAGGACATAAACCGATGTTATAATGGGCTGACATTCAATCAGCTACTTCTGAATGTGCATTTTTTTCAGTATCTATACACCAGTTTGGCTCTCTTTAATAATAACTGATCTATAATCTGAGCGATCTCTATAATATCTGTCTTTTTTAGAAGTAATGACGATAACCATGATTGCCCTGAAAGACATATTGTGGCGTAAACTATCACTATAGATAATAACATATCATCATATTGTCCACCCCTTTGTACGTGTGAGTGTATGAGCATGTGTTCTGTCTGATACCATGACACTAATTACTGAGAATCTGATCTGAACCTTGGGCAGAAGGCCACTCCAAAAATCTGCCCCGACACTGTTTACTGCCGGCAGCCCCACCATCAGCCTTGGAGCTAAATTTATGAGAACACAGCATGTCCCAGCAAAAGAGTTGACAATACAACAGGCTTGTCAAAATTACCATGAAATGTTTTGATGTGTGTCTTCTGAGATATTTATTGGCCAGCGTGGCCAGGCGCTTTCACCAAAACAGCTGCTAAAAAAAGACAGCCCAAACATCTGGGATTTGTTGACATGTACAACAATATGCCTGTATAATTGAGAATAAAAACATCTTGTATGTCCACACCGTATTTACACTGTTCCAATAGGACAAAAAGTTCTAAACGCAACATATTCAGCTGATTAAAAACAGTAAGCATCGAATTTAATCAGGATTATGTTTACCCTGACCCTGTCTTAAGCACATCCAAAGTGTAAGCAGTATATATTGTTAGCTTGGGAATTTACAGGCACAAAAAAACTAACTTCATTTCTGTCATCATTCATGTCATTCAGAGTCATACACTCGAGGCGTGACAGCACATAACAGCTCAACTTGGTCCACAGAGAATAAGAATAAATGCTTTGAGGGTCTCCATAAAAACGTAAAACTCCTTTTCTACAAAACATGACGGAATATTTACCAACACAGGATTAATATAACCTGAGATTATTTCTATGGTTTGTTTTAAAGTGCAGGATTAATATAACCTGGGATTATTTCTATGGTTCGTTTTATAGCACATGATTAATAAACCCTGGGATTATTTCTATTGTTCATTTTATAGCACAGGATTAATATAACCTGGGATTATTTCTCTGGTTCATTTTACAGCACAGGATTAATATAACCTGGAATTATTTCCATGGTTCATTTTATAACACAGAATTAATATAACCTGGGATTATTTCTATGGTTTGTTTTACAACAAGATTCATATAACCTGGGACAATTTCTATGGTTCATTTTATAGCACAGGATTAATATAACCTGGGATTATTTCTATGGTTTGTTTTAAAGCTCAGGATTATTATAGCCTGGGTTTGTTTCTATGGTTTGTTTTAAAGCACAGGATTATTATAAGATGGGTTTGTTTCTATGGCTCGTGTTATAGTACAGGATTAAATATACAGTGAATATTACATTATCCATCTCCTGATGTAAAAATAATTTTCCTGTCTGAATATTACTTAAGGCTGTTTAAAGTTATGATTACACAGGTTGATTCAAAAAGTTTCATCCGATTTCAAAGCGCCGTATTTTTACAACCATGAGGCGCCGAGGAACCAATCACATACCAACTGAAGGAGGGAGTCATATGGTTTCTGACGGTCAGTGGATGATGGCTCCCCTCAGTCTGAGAGGAGATGCGACCCCTGAGCAGAAAGTGTTCTGCATTCTCCACTGCAATAAGAGTGAATCCGTCATAACTGTGCAGCGTGATTTTCGTGGGCAGTGAACCTCCAACAGCTCGTTCGTCGCTTGTTCCACAACACTGGATGATCTCCGAAATCGCACTGAAAGAGCCGTGAGTGCAGCGACACCCGACATGCTCAATCGAGTGTGGGATGAATTTGACTATGGCGTGGATGTTGTCCATTCAGCTGGAGGAGGTTCATACTGAGACCTTGTACAATTACATAATAAACTTTACGCTCATTTAAACCATTTACAGTTTACTGCATTGTTCTGTAATGATTTACAAGAGAAATAAATCATTTAGAAAATGGATGAAACTTTTTGAATCACCCTGTACTTATGTACTTTATACACACTGATCACAGTGTGTCACAGAGGAATTGCGCTCTTTAGCTTTGTGCATGAGCTGTTTGACCAAGAGAGAGAGAGAGAGAAAGAGCGATAGAAAGAGAGAGAAAGAGAGAGAGAGAGAGAGAGAGAGGGGGTGGGAGAGGGAGATGTGTACTGTGTCACATTCCCCAAAGAAGAAAACAGACGGCATATGAAAACAGTAAGAAGGTGTGAAAGAGTCGATGTGCCCACAGTGACTAACGTTTGAGTGCGCATGTGTGTGTTGTGGTTATCGGGTCTGCTATAGATAGTTTGTGCAAACATCAGTTGGATTTACTTAAATCCCTGAAACACTGCAAACATACCTCAACTGAATTTTACACCAGTGTGGCAGAGCTCTGTGTGTGTGTGTGTGCGTGTGTGTGTGTGCACAGGCAGTGAGGATTACGGTACTACACATCTTCACACGTCTAGCGTGTGCAACATCTGCACACTCATGTTTATCACCCATAATCCTCTCCTGAGCTCATCAACATGTCAACACCACGGTGTCAACAACTCACTGATTCACTCAGACCACCAGAGAGACAGAGAGAGAGAGACAAACATAAATAAAGAAAAGAAAGAGAGAACGACAATAAGAAAAACCACAACGGAAAAACAATGAAAGAGAGGAAAGCAACAACAACAACAAGTGGAAGAAAGAAACAACACAGTAAAGACCACTGAAAAACAGAGAACAACAACAAAAAGCTATGCTCTTACAGATGAAGACAGTGTGTGTGTGTGTGTGTGTGTGTGTGTGTGTGTGTGTGTGTGCGAGCCTTACCCTCAACCTCTTCTTCATCACACAGGTGTTTGTACGAGGCTCCCCTGTCCACCACAGCCTCATCGTCCACTCTGCAGAGAAAGACAGATAGAGAGAGAGCGAGAAACAGATGAGTAAGTGTGAGAAAACAGTGACGGTAAGTCTGAACCATAATGCACAACATCAGTGCCAGTTTCAGAAGTGAACTGCCTAAAATCAGAAATGTATTGATTTCATATAATATTCAATAACGCAGTAATGCACTCAAGACTGTGTGTTACAGTGATGTTACCACGGTTAAGTTGGGGTGTTAGGCACGACATGAAGCAGTAGTAAAACCTCCTTTACCATGGTACTGTTGTAAAATAATTATTTCACCAAGCAATATAGCCCATTAACAATGTTTGCCAAGCCACAAAATCAAGGATGCACAATGATATCGTATCAATAATATAATGAATCTTATCAGTACTGGCAGATAATTACCTAAAATATATTGGTAACATACCAATATTTGACAGCATATTTACTGTACTCTGGGAGGACATATTGTTTAGGTGACACTAGGCTGCTACACTAAAATTCATTTCAGTGCATTTGCAACTCCATAGACATAAATCTTATGTTTGGTAGATTTCCCAATTTCTATATTGGCAGATATGCACATGAAAAATATCATATATTGGCATCAGCCCACAGTCACCATATTGGTACATCCTTAAACATAATGGTCGGTTAATCATAACAGCTATTATTCATTTGATGCATTAATACAAAATTGATGCATGCAGTTAAAATAAACTGACGTATATAATCACAATTATCTAAGCTGACTGCAATTATTTTACATAGTTGTTGGATTTCACAATCATAATATGCCTCAACAAGCAAAGTGTGAATGTAACATGTTAAAAGAGCAGCATGAATAATGTTTATTTATTAGCTATGTGGCTAATACTAACATTCATTTTAGAATGTATGCTAGCAGAATGGTTGTTTTTACTTATATGTTTACTCTCAAAAAATTTGCTTTGCTAAACTTTATACAACAACAACAGTGTAATGCATGATTCTGACAGTTCAACCAGTATTAGCTACTAAATACTACTAGAAAGTGAGATGGCTAATCAGCATTTTTGGCCACTTTAGACTTGTACATTAAGGCTAGTACATTTTTAGTTGCAATTATTTATATCACCATTAATTGTCAGCTAAAAATCAATGATCGTGACAGCCCTACTTGCAGTCATATCTGTGTATATGAAGTATTTTACAACATTATAATGTGAAAAAAATGTCCAATGTATCACAGACAATGATTTTAGAAGTGGAACTACAATTATTACTGAATTTATGAATATTGTATTCAATAATCAGTGTTAAATGCTGACGTCTCAGTATGTCTTCTGGATGTGGCCTCTTTTAAACTTTATTCAAGTTGCACAGAGAGCAAAACTGTTCTGCATATTAGCCTAAATGTTCTTTCCCTGCTGGAAAGGACAGCTTAGTTCTTCTTGTCAATCAGAGTGAACCTACGCAAATGTTAGGCTTCGATTCATTCAATCAGGTGTGTTGGGGGCAGAGCAGACACAGGAAAAGTATGCAAAACCCCCTGTGGCCATGACCGGGAACTGCTGTGCAACGTCACATATTCAGAATTCACCGGTAGGTGCTTTCCTCCATGCGTGCTCAGCTGTTGCATGAGGGGTAGCTTAAAAAGACGCTGTGACTGGCCACACGTGTCTCTGAGGAAGCACATGCTAGCCTTTAACCTGCCTGATCACAAGACATAGTGCCATCTGGGCGGGCTAGATGGGAATTAGCAACAAGCAACATTTGGGAGAAAATTGGGCGAGAAGATCTTTACTTAGACTAAATTACTCTGTCAAGCACTGACTCTATTTTGTAGTCTAACACTCTGATTAATCTGGGTCCCGAAAAGCAGTATCGAAAAGGAAAATTCACGCAAGCCCCCCCCTCCCTTCTGTGCCTGCAACTCATTAGTACTGCACTAAACAAGCCCCTCAGAACCACAGTGCTGGCCTGGAATCAGCTTTATACTACACATATAATCATATTCAGTTATATTTTAAAGGCACTCGAGCTCTCAACAGTTGAAGAGGCCTGTTTGTGTGGAGTTTTCACTCTTAAGACCTAAACACACCAAGCATGCTTTTTTTGGATGGAAAATGGTTTTTAACGCAGTGGAACCTTCATATCAAGTCCAACGCATTTTATAAACACTCCAATGACAAGGGAAGAATAAGAGGAAGATGAAATGGACTCCTCAAGCAGCGACAATGAATTTATCATTTCTCTTTTAGGCACCGCACAAACTGGGTACACCCCATTCTGCATAAAACACAAGAACACAGGGCGTTCCAGCACATTATGCAAGAGCTGAAGGTGTATAATGAGCGATTCTAAAGGTATCGTTTTGTGTGTCAGTGGAAGGAATTCGGAGCACCGCTTCTGCTTGTAGCTCTTCTCATCAAAAAGCAAAATTAAATTTAAAAAATCATTCAAATCTTGCTGCTGTTTAAGCTGTTGTGCTCTACTATCAGCAAGATGAGTTTTTCTGCTGCTTTACTGATGCACATTTACTTGGACTGCAGAGCTCTGATTGATCAGGCTGATTTTTAATGTCTGCCCATTTCTGATTTGATGTGAAGGTCTGTGTTCATATGTTTGTGTTCATTTTCAAAACTTGTGTTTTTTTTTTCACCTGTAAAAATCAGACTGTGAATAGTAGACCTTAGTTCGGTGGCTTATTTGGTGGAACACGATGAAAAAGGTAACATGTTGAATTTATTTGGTTCAAATGATGTACACTGAGAAAGAACCAACACAGACATCATACACATTAATGCAGTACACACAACTCACAAAGACACAATACACAAAACACAAGTAGAAAGACACACCCCACCACCACCACCACATGCAAAACACCTACAGTTGCACTAAGCCCTTTTGGTTGACGTAAAACAAATATACTACGTCTATCCTTTTGTCTCACAAACAGTTCTCACGGACCATATGCCTCAGTTTCGTTCCAATGCCCTTCTTCACCTTAAAAATGCTCTATAGACATGAATGTTACAACATACCTAATACAACATAACTGCCTGTGCAAATAATACAATCAGTCAAATTTCAGATAAGCCTTCCTACAATGGCTCTGATCACTCCTCTCTCTCTGTTCTTAAAGCTAAGTACACAATTGACAGCTCCACTCGACTTAACAATCTCTTTCGCACCCTCATAGCGAACTTCTCAGGGCATTCTAAAAATATTCACAGCTCAAAGGAGGCTGAGGCAGGTCATTGTGGGGTTTCCCATGCACACTCTCAGTGAGAAGTAGGAGTAGGGTCTTGAATGAATGTGAATGAACCTTCTCCAAGCCTTAAATAGAAAGTGCTGATACCACAAGCAGCTGCTAGGGTTGGGAAATATACAACTATAAGAGTAAATGTGGGGATGACGCTGCTGCTTGATGTAGATTTCGCCGTATTGTTTAGCTTCGCCACTGTTGTCATAGTGCTGTTAGTATGTTTTTTTGGTATATCTTGATTGTTTTTGGTATATCTAGGTTGTTATTGTGCAAACAGTGAAAAACATTGCGATATAAATTGCAATTCATATCGCCCACCGCTACCAACTTCCTCCACAGTAGTTACACGATTATTTCATTTTGCAAGCACTGGGTACCATTTTCAGCATATTTTGAGGCAGGATCTGCCAGTTGAAGTGGGAATTTTCAACCCTAACTTGCTTGTATTTGCTTCGCTATGTTCTAGTTACGTTTGTATATTAAGGGTTAAACTCTTTGACTTGGCTTCGGGCCTCTTTGAAGGATATGAATCAAGTCCAACCAAACGTTTAGCATTTTTTCTAATGTCTTTTGGCAACACACCAAGTCTGGACATCTTTGAAGAAGACTAAAAACTGATTCCCAATGGAATACAGACAGGAAACAGAGAGGGTGAGAGAATTAACAGATGTTCAGCTTGGGCAGACAAATGATCTCACAAATGCTTGCATTAACGTTCACTCTATGCATTCTCTTATAATAACTAGCTACTCACTTATAGTGAGTTTTCACGGTGTGCTTGATCTGATTCTTATTATATTTTATACGTCCGCTCACTTTCTCCCACTATTAATCAATAAATGACAATGAAAGACAAACATGGCACTTCAGATTGACGCTATCATGTGAATCAGGCCATGTCTTTGACCAATCATGGCCCTCCATAGGAATAAATCTTATGAAACAAGCGTAGTAAAGGGTGTTGCTAGCAGCTGCAGACCCCGGAGAAGGCAGACTGGTCAAAGGTCGTCAGGGTTGCGCCATCGTAATGCAAGGACAGGTGTGGAATGCGTAGGAGAGACTGATTTACACCAGTTCATGTCCTAACAGCTCTCGACACCATATGAGGAGATGGAGGCTGGTTAGCATGATGACACGTTAGCATTTAAACCACCAGTGAGTGATCTCCATGCTGAAAGGAGATCATTCTGTAAGCTTGGGGAAGGAAAGTGAAGCCACAAATTATGGGATTGTGACATGATATTCCCCATCGCTTCTAAGCAACTGCATGTTAGTCATCTGGCTTTACAGCCATGATGGTGTTGAAATACAGCTGTTTACTCAATGTCCTCCCTGTAAACAGGCACACAGGCCTATACGCTGGAAGACAAACACACGCAGACAGTATCTTTTCACTTTATTTAGGCATCACGTTTCTCTTTCCTCCCACAGACGGCTGAGGTAAGGAAAGCCCTGACAGCATCCTGTGGCCAGCCACTAGTCTGGAACACGATACAGCTGTATCGGCTACACGGCACCCACACCAGAGCATATGGCTGTAGCTTGTAGCATTCAGCAGAGACACCACTCTCATGCATGTGGTGGTTAAGTTACAGTCTGCGCTGACGATCCTTTGGTCTTTAAAGGACGATCAAGAGACCGTTCCATTCTATCCTTTACTTTAATTGATGGCTCCCACCAGTAACTCCCCATTTGGCTTAATATGCTGTTTTTGTGCACTTTCGCCAGCGCTGGCATCGACAGGTCCTCTCCTAGAGTTAACCGGACCCTGAAGTGAAACCGATGACGTAGTTCGCGTTAGCATTACCAGTTGCCTGAGGTGTCAGGTTTCAGGAGGATGAGTTACAGGTAGACTGCTGAGTTAGGAGTCCAAAACACTGGAGGCTCAGATAACTACGGCACAATGCTGCTTCACATGACTCGGGAGAGTCAAGGGCAAAATGGTCTATGTTAAAGTGAACAAAAGTAAACAGAAACACTGCATAGCTGAAAACAGCAGTAGCAGCCAGCATGAAGCCTGGAGTTTGTGCATCAAGTTATTAGCCACACTTTTGTCCAGTTTTATGGATAAGAGTATGTCGTGCACTTTTAGGAACCACATATGCAGGTCTACTGGAGATTACGGAACAATTTGAAGTGGTTTGAGGCCAAGGTATGATTTGGGCTTGCAGTCCAACTGCTGAAGTGTAGACTTCAATTACATGTTAGCTAGATTAGCCTTGTAGCTCAAGTGTAAATCTAATGAAGCAAACTTCAGACACCAAACAGATCTTGGTTGACTGACTACATTTGATTCATGGGGGCAACTGTGAACATTCAGGGTTTTTTTTAACCCAACTATACTAGATAGCAGCACAGTAGTACATCACACATTGGTGTACAACACAAAGCAAGACAATTCTGAGGTCTGCCAGAGTCTAGTTCTTCTTTTCTTTTGCTGTTTTCTTCCCCCCCTATTGCAGTTCAAGCCTGACAAGTGCATGTTAGCCCAGAGAAAACTCTAAATTGTGAAGGGTGGGAGTGTTTCTCCAAGACTGAGATTAGGAAATACTATTCTAAAACACAATATTTAACTAAAGCATGGCTTGTGATAGTGAGAGAATGCAGCTTTAGCCCTCAGCATGGATTCTATCAAAGTCATACTCTAGGCCTGTGTAGCTTACTGTGAACCACTGATAAGACTTTGCTTGTCTGACCATATAAAACACTTCAAAATACACTATATGGACAAAAGTATTGGGACACACCTCGAAATCAATGAATTCAGGTTCTTTTGTTCCCTCCTAGATTTTCCACGATCAGCTGTGAGTGGTATTATTGAAAAGTGGAAGCATTTAGGAATCACAATAACTCAGCCATGAAGCGTCAGACCATGTAAAGTTATAGAGCAGAATCACACTTCTCCATCTGTCAGTCTGATGGACGAGTCCAGTCCTGCCTGACTGCACTGTGCCAGCTGTAAAGTTTGGTGGAGGAGGGATGATGCTATGGGGTTGTTTTTCAGCGGTGGGTCTAGAAACCTTAGTTCCACACACACACACACACACACACACACATCATCTAAACCGCTTATCCTTCTGGGTCGCGGTGGGCCACTGGAGCCTATCCCAGCTGTCACTGGGCGGAAGGCAGGATACACCCTGGATAGGTCGTCAGTCCATCGCAGGGCAGACAGACAGACATACACATTCACACACACACTCACACCTAGGGGCAATTTAGCATGTCCAATCAGCCTGACTGCATGTTTTTGGACTGTGGGAGGAAACCGGAGTACAACTGGCAAAATTGTACGCTTCCAACTTTGTGTGAACAGCATGACTGAGCCCCAGTGCACAAAGCCAGGTCCATAAAGTCATGACTGGGTGAGTTTGGTGTGGAAGAACTCGACTGGCCCTCACAGACCCCTGACCTCAACCCCATCAAACACCTTTGGGATGAACTAGAATGGAGATTGTGAACCAGGCCCTCTTGTCCAACATCAGTGTCTGACCTCACAAATGCTGTGAATGGGCACAAATTCCCACAGACACACTCAAAAATCTTGTAGAAAGCTTCCCAGAAGAGTGGAAGCTGTTATAGCTGCAAAGGGGGACCAACTCCATATTAATGCCTATGGATTTAGAATGGGGTTCATAAAAGCTCCTGTAGGTGTAATGTGTAGGCGTCCCAATACCTTTGTCCATACAGTGTACTTTGTTTTCTGATATGTGTTCCTGTTTATACGATCCACACTAAGTCTCGTTGAGAACTGTCTCTTTAGCTGTCTGTCATTCATACCCTCGGGAAAACGTGTGGCATTACAGAAGAGTTGGGAGTGGGAGGGGCAGCACATGCTCACCAACAGTTCTGGGGAACAACCCCCCCACAACACACACACACTGTAGGGCAGGTTCTCACAGTGCTGCTCTTGTGAGCAGATGTCTCAGTTAGACCAGTTTGCTCAGTGAAGAAGCAGGAACACCTCATGTATTTCTGGGGCTGGCTGCACAAGCTACGTGCAGATCCCAAAGTTCTGCCCCAGCAAAGCAAGACCTAGTTTCATTTCATTAGCCCTAGGAGTGCCAAAGAATCTGCTTCCAAAAGATAAGACCCGGCGCCTGATAACTGCACCTTAAGTGTGCTGAGTGTTTTTGAATGCGTGTCTCTTGAAGGACAGACACTCAAAGGGTTACACGCATTTATATAACTCCTTTTGTACTCTTAAAACCAATTACCAAGAAAAACATACGATAAACTTATCATAATCTTGGCTATTCAGCTAAAGCCACATCTTGACTTGCATGTTTTTGCCTGTCACCGAAGTAAATATTGAGCTACCTACGCATTTAATATGATGCAACCGGTATCAACTGAGTGTGACATATGGTTGGATTTACTAAGCACTTGTGTTAAGCGCTGGGCTGGGCCTGGAGCTCCACACAGCAGGTGCGGCGCAGGCCCGAAGGCCTCCAGCTGAGAAATCCTACACACTCATTAGTCCGAAGCCTGGTGAAAGGCAGAAAGACGACACTCTGACCAATCCTCTTCATTTGACTTGAGTTCTCTCTCTATATCTCCTACTACTCTACTCTCACTGTCTCAGTCATCTGCCCTTTCCTTCTCCTTCTCTTTCTCTCTGGTGTGGATTATGGAAGGGGCAGGTGGGGGTCTAGATTAGGAAGCTCGACTGGCAGGCGTAGTCCTGTAGGAATGTCCAGGCAGGCATTTTAGTCTCTGTTCTCACCATAGTGTTAGCCAGTGTTTTAGCCTACTTATTTCCTTTAAGCTTTTGCCCTAGTTAAGACTTTGCCTGTGAAGTTAGGTGTGTTTGTCTGAGTGTGTTAACCTGTTGAGATTAGTTTTTACCCTTTCTTTAGTTTTATGTTCTTCTAATCCTGAAAATATTTTCTGATTAAATTTTCGAATCTGGTTTACTTCTGAAATTCAATATGTGGTCTTCTCGTTTTACGTTTTTGAGGTATAAGCATCACAGAAATTATGAAAGGATGTTTTTCACACATTTCTAAATTTTAATCTTAGTTATGCTGTGGACAATTACCTCACAACCCATTCAAACTGGCTGTCCATGAACCATAACTGATGTATTAGCGCAGATTCAGCCAATCATAAATCACAAGACATCTTGTAGCACCGAAGCCTTCTGTATGTCCATTTATGACATTGGTGTGGTTTTATGTACCAAAAACAGTCATAATTAATTTTTACATGACCATTTTTTTCAATCTCTCTTTATCCTTTAGAATCAGACTTTGCTACTGTGCCTTTAAGAATGGTATATGTGAATGAGCTCTGTTCCCATTGGCTTCCCTGTATTGTCCCTCACTCAAAGGGAAGTCTGGGCTGAAATGTCTTTTATAACTTCAGTGTGAACAGGTGGAGCTAAACTGCTGCAGGTTGAATAGGCAGATATATAAATACACAACTACATTCACTGTGACGTCATAAAAACAATTCAAAATGAGCCTTTTTGCTATTTAGTTTTTATATATAGAGTATATTTTGAAACTTCACCAAAGTTTAAACACTACATCAACTTGCTTGTTTGAATTGTCCCGTTCCACCTTAAACGGCACAGCAGTTCTATTCTGGCGCATAAGGCACAATTTAAGGTGGAACGGGAAAATTTGAACAAGAAGCTGGCGAATGAGAAGCGACTTCAGCTTCATAAAAATCAAACGCTTTTTACAAGAGACTACTCTACTTATAAGGAAAACTTACCTGCCGGAGATGCGAGAAAAGCAACTATAGCCAAGCTAAAGGTTAAAGCAGAGCAAAGTAAGTCTGTTTTCATGTATACTTTTAACCTATACTAGTACATCAGCACACACTGAGACATATTTACAGCCACAATGGTAAAATGGACATGGCTCAGAATGTGGTTTGATTTTTTGATGAAAGGACAAAATGGCTCTTCTTAACATTTGGGTTGCGACGCCTGCCTTAAACAGATCCTCTAAACCAGTTTCTACAACCACTGCAAGCAGCTTGGTAACTGTTCTTCAAACAACATGATGAACTCAATTCAAAGTCAAATCAGCCACCTCACTGAACCTCAAGATTCTGACTGAATTAAAGGATTTAACAGCTGTCCTTGTTTTCACTATATCACAGTACGCCCTTGCTCATAGTATTGTCTGTGCTTGAAAACATCATTGCCCTTTGCTCTGTTGAGATTCAAAGAATAGACTTAAGCATTACTTTTATGTCATCGGTCAAAGGATTAGCCTCTAACGTTTTCTGTTAATGCACTGTGAGCCAGCGGCCACTTAAGGGAACATTGAGGCTAATCTGTTGCGGTCTTCAGTTATACTTTAATCTTGATGAGTCAAACAAAACAAACCATGCAATACTTCGCCTCACGTTCACATGAGTCAGAGCAAGTGGTTGAGACTTGTTTCAACATCTGTTCGTTTCGACACCTCTTTCCTATTGTCTATTACTACAGACCTCAATCGCCTGTAAACATGCAAGTGAAGCATGTGGACAGTATCCTGTTTAGAGCAAGTGTATCAAATCCAGGCCTTGGTGGAACCTGAACTCAACACTGCACTGGGCTAATGTACCTGAAACGATGCATGAAGCACGCAGCACAAAGAAATTAGCTGATGAGCTCAGGGAAGGTACTGAACTCTGCAGTTCCTTCTAATTTTAGGGGTGTGATACCCTGATTTAGATCGAAATCTCAGACCCACTAGAAAATAAGGGCGTGTTTATATTTGGCAGACTGCACAACCCTTGTGTGTTTGCTCTGTCAGAACAAGTGAGAGCACTCAACCATTCAACCCCTGGCGAACAGAGGCGGTCTCAATCCACTTTCAAACAAACTCTGGTACGGTTTATTTGAAATAATATGATCCGTAAACCTCTACAAAGAGCAATAACAGTCATCTTGTTGCAGTACCTACAACAGATGGATGCACTGTGTCATCTTTTCACAAGCTCTAAACTGGTTATTATTTATTGAACATGGTGTATCATATTGTAATCATAATAAGCCTCCAGTGGCTTGTTGCTTTATTATATCATGACATAAATAAAAAGACATAATAAAAGCCACAAATTCAGTTAGGCCAGATACAGCATGGTTCAGAGGATTTGGTGGATATTATGCCAGTTATCATTGCAAAATATGCATCATAAAATTTACCCAATCAGGTTGTCTGTTAATCTGTATGATTGTCAAAGGGCTGTAGGGCCAATAAGGGCTATAGGGGCCACAGACTGCAAACTGCAGCGTGCAGAGCCGTGTGTCTGTGTGGGAATGCATGTTTCAGGGGTTTTCATAGCACTGCACTGTAATTGTAATTGTAAACCCAAGTGTTTCTCTGGCTTGACAGAGTTTACTGGCCATTTCTGTGTCTAGATTGCTTAATATATGTTTCGCCATATCTGAGGGTTCAGCTGATGATTAGGGTATTTTAATAGTCATATTCTCTCAATTCATTTTGAAATTTTCTCTCAAATCATAAATAAAATCTTAAATCATATAAATAATCTCCACTATTTTATGGGAATCGTGGCACTTTCATAAAACTCATGACCCAACAGTCGCCACCAGAGGAGACCTCTATAAGCACAAAAACAGTGCAGGTTCATATCACCTGCATATTGTTTCTAGTGTTGAATGGATCTACTGCTTAACATTTTTTCCTAGATGTAAACAAAGTGTCCACTCCAGTCCACTTCATTATCGGAGCATGCTGGCCAGCAATATGGGTCACTACTTTATTAGCTTAAAAATAAGTCAATTTGAACAGAGATTGTATGTTTACAGCAGGAGAGTTGAGTGGTCTGTGTTTCTGGACAAAAAGAAAAGGTACAGTACAGAAACCAAGCAGACAGAATTCAAGGTCCAAAATACAGGTGATCCTGGAGGATCCGGGATGCCCTAATTAACCTCTTGGACCTCCTGGATGTCTCAAAATTCTGGGGGGTCCCTGAAAATGAACTTATTATGAAACCATGCTGTCCGTTAGGGAAAAACAGACACTCAAAAACAAATTCAGGGAAAGCTCATTGTTAAGCCTGCCTCACCCGTGAACGGGTAACATTCTTTACCTCTGAAAAACCTTACAATATGCCACAGCTTATTTACAAATCTGAAAACTTTCCCAGTTTCCCAAGAGTTCAGCGGAAAGTTACTCATTTCCCAAACCAAAGACAAAAGAGGAGACATGTAAGGTCCCAAATAAAGTGAAAAAGAGCAAAAGAAAAACTGATGAACCAAGTATTTGTTGCCATTAGAGCTAGCATTAGCGCTGCTATGGTGAGTAAAGCAGCAGCTAGCCAATGCTGGAGTAACCAGCCAACATGGGACCCCCTGAACACCGTGTGTATTTAGCCAAGTGACATTATTTATAAGCTCAAAACTATCCTCAGTCCCAGAATCAGCCCACTGTGCACCTTCTACACAACTTTGCAAAGCACAAATCAGCAAGGTGACCATGAGAGATCTCCCAGAAGATGCCAGGAGCTGTAAAAACTGCCTACTGACTTTTATTATTGTTAATGAATATGAGAAATGTGGACCGCGTGACCAACTGCGTTATTTGAGCTTGCCGTGTTTGTAAGATAATACGCTGAATATAACTACTGAGCTACAACCTGTTGAGGATATGAACTCTACTGAAAGTCAATGAAGGAGCTGATATATTATCCATACTAATATGCATATAAAAACATAAATAACACCCTAGAAACCTCTAACCCTCTACTCTGTTCCTACTCTGTGTCCCTCCTCTGTCCTTTTCTTATCACGCTCTCGATATCTCGTTCTCTCACTTTCTCTTTCTTTCAGTCTGATAAGTACCAGCACACACCTCATTCATACATACTGTCAATGGGGAGAGGTGTGTGTTCTCTTTCTGAGAGCCATTTCCTGTCAATACTACCCAAACACTGGAGATTCCACAAGATAGTTTTTTTTTTTTTCCTTCCTGCTAATCTCTACAGGAATTCCTACTTGTAATACCTGTGCAGCTTTCCGAAGCGCATCAGGAAACGTGTGTGTGTATTTAGTCAAGGCGTCTCTGATAATAGTGTTTTCTGCTGCACTGAGTTTTGTGACACACTGTATGTTTCAAAGATTGTACACACCTGCTCATCTAATGTTTCTTCTGTAATGAAGGGTATTAATAGTGAGTCTGTTTGCTGTAGTACTGGATGGAGATCCAGAGTACACAGTTACACTGCTCCACAGACCAATGCTGGGGGGCTTCAGCACACTCTGCATTAGGTACAATGACCTTAGGTTTAGGTAATGCTCTTCTATTTAGATTATACAAGCCGTGTGCATACAACTCCACGCCTGTGTCAGCAAGGGGTTCACCTTAAAGTGGCTAAATTCACTCAGTAAAAGGGGCATCTGGATACTTATGGACATGCAGTGCATTAGAACAATAGACAAAGCATTATTCTAACGAATGTGAAGAAAACATTATGTCAATGATTGTCTCTTCCTCAGTGAATCATACTGAAGAATGAGGAAAGTTAATACATGTTTTATTGTAATCAAAGGGTTGTAAACGTCAAGGAACTTGCGTGCATTTCCTTGTCGTTCCCAGTCAGTTATTAACAGTAACAGTGTCAGATTCTAATTTTAAAAGTCTCAGAGAAAAGAGTGCCAATCCAAGGCTAGTTTCATAGCTCTTTTCAGTGCCAGACAAACCCAGACATGGATGACTCCTGCACTGCTCTGTTTTATGTTGTCTCTGCTATCACGCACGTCAGGGCTTGATAATTAGCTAATAAGGGCCAATTTGTGTGTTCAGACCATGCCTTCAACATGGCGGTGGTAGTATGAGGGAAGATTGACTGAGGGAGGGGGAGAACTTTGAGAACTTCGGCTGGAGCTCTGGGCAGCTTCTGCCTGTAGCTAGAAGGTCAGAACCCTCTCAAAGTTGTATTAAGACTGAGGACTGAGGAACGGGAACGGAAGGTAAGGATGTGAATTTATAGGGCGTTAGACTGGAAGAAGGAGGGGTTTCAGGCATGTTACTCCCCCCCAAACTTCAGTTATAACATCATATGGACATAAGAGGAATAAGATATGCATATGCATAAAACACATCGATAAATCACTAAATTAACCAAACAACCAGGTACAGCTCACCTATCACGTTAGTGAAGCGTAATAAACCAAAGTTAAACCTTCTGTTATTTTATTTTTTACTCATAACAATATAAAAAGACTTGTCTACTGAGATATTGCAATACTATTCATTAGAGATACACTAATACGGAAACTGTGGGCCTAAAAATGTTCATAAAAATGTAGCAGCTGAGACTAAATCTACACCCATTGGTGTCACAGAGAAACATAATGTTTATTTGTATTGAGTTACAAATGCAGAAACGCTAATAAAGCACAGGTATCTTAGCACAGTAGCTCAGCATCACCAATACATTCTGCTCTTCTGGGATACAATAAATACTTCAATCATACTGGTTTGAAATATCAAATTCAAACATCTGTCTGATGTTTATTTATGCTATTCAATCAGAAATGCAGATCTTTAAAGGGGTAAAACGGTTCAATGTCCCTGCCTACTCAGGCCAGGGGTGCCAAACTCAGCTTCTGAAAATCCACCTGGCCTGCAGAGTTTAGCTCCAACGCTGACCTAACACACCTGATCCAGTTAATCAAGGAGGTCAGGAACATGTGAACTTTAGAGGGAGGTGTTCTAAGCTGTATCTCCACGACCGGGGCTGAGCAGCCCTCATCTAGGCGACCTCAGGAATCAGCAGTTTGTGAACCATCATGGCCCGTTTCTTTTCCAAAAGCACGAACGACAACAGAAAACATGCTGCGTCCACATGTACGCCGGCACGCCACTTAACGAAGGCGGCCCACCTCTTTTTTTGAAACCCATCCTGGTCCAAACAAAGCCTTGACTCCTCCAGACAGCACAGTTTAGATTCTCAATGGTGAGGATTATTATGCCGTGTGGAGCAGCTGGCAGTCCCTGTGCCACTCATGGACTTTAAGGGCCTAATCGGTTGTGACAGGGCCTTCTTGGAAAGAGATCTACTTTGGCTCCTCGGTGAAGCTAAAACAAGAGCGGCTAAGCTTGAGTTACAGTAAAAGTAGAAGAAGACGCATACCATTACGCATTCAGTGTCTCCGGCTACTTCAGGACAGCTCTCGAATGCTGCAACGCAGGTCGACTGCTATGACCAGAGCAGGTGTTTTACTCCGGGAGGAAGATGCAGCACGACATACAGATGCTAGTGTAAAGCCAAGTGGGGAGAGAGGAGCTCTTGGTTTTGAGTGTAAATGGTGCAATTCTTTATTGCTTATTTGAAAGGCCGAAATTTGAACCAGTCATCAGAAACATATACACCTATACAGTATTGCTGTCTGTGAGGGATCTTTTGTATGTAAATGCAATTTTTGGTATATAATTAAATGGTTCCGATGTAAACAGAGTCATTCAGAGTGGTTTGGTGTGAAACGCTCTGTTTTAGACAAACTTACCAAGTCAGATTTGTTCACGGTGGTGGTGATAGGAACCAGACGTCCACCTCTAAAAGCTCCCTCACAGAAAGTTACTACATGAAAAGGTTATGAATACTATGTATTTTTTATTCACTCACAGCTGAGGTGCAAGGCCAAAAAGCACCCAAAGAAAAATGCATAGGAAGACTCGTGTAGGTTCACTGGAGGTTTTGGATAGCAAATAAAATGTCTATATTTGTGTTGTAGTCATGGCGACCACTGGTTCCTATCACCACCACTGTAAAGGAATATGAGTCTCTACAATCAATCATTTTGCACCAAACCACTCTGAATGACTTAGTTTCCATCTCAGCCACTGAATTATGCAGAAATTCGTGGAACTCTTTAACATCAGCAGTCAAAATATCAGCTTTCTATGGAAGCCTGTTTCCGTCACTCATAAAAAAAAGAGGCCCGCATAGTAAGTCATAATAATGACTTACTCTCATAATAATGAGTTTCCTCATATCTATGACTTAAGAACTCATAATAACTTACTACTTACTATTTCATAACGAGAAAGTTTTCTGATTATTATGAGATTCTGTGTCATAATTCTGAGAAAGTAAGTCATAATTATGAGATGCTAAATCGTAATTATGACATATTAACTCGTAATTATGAGAATGTCAATGTTATGAGCAGTTAAGTCATAATTAAGAGAAGCAAAGTCATTATTACAAGATAATTATAAGACATAATTACAAGACACTGTCGTAATTATAAGATGCTAAGTCTTATTTATGAGATAGTATCTCATTACTATAATAAAATAAGTCATAAGTATAACACAGTCTCTATTATTAGATAGGAAGTCATAATTATGAGATATTAACTTATTGTTATGAGTTACCAGGTCATGATTCTGAGATGTTAAGTCATTATTATGAGATAGCAAGTCATAATTATGAGATGTTATGTTATAATTATGTAAACCTTTCTCTTTATTATGATTCACTTAAAGGTTAGATTTTTCCAGTGACGGCTTTACTTCTGTGTGTGACTCAACCTCAAACTGGTAACTCAAACTGCCAACTCAAACTAACTAACTTAAACTGCCAACTCAAACTAACTAACTTAAACTGCCAACTCAAACCATCTAACTCAAATCGTTAACTCAAACCATCTAACTCAAACCACCTAACTCAAACCACCTAACTCAAACCATCTAACTCAAATCGCTAACTCAAACCATC